>NW_028229532.1:374549-749098 GCF_053477565.2 Lygodium microphyllum | reverse complement strand
CAACTTACTAGGACCACCCATTGGTAGGACGGATCCGTTAGGGATCTCGCCCACTCACTTCTCACAAATGGTTTTCTTTAGTTTTCTAATTAGCCATCACATTAAGTTATGACATATGAAAGTAGCTTCGTTAATTAACCCATTATCACAGGTTCCTTTACGTAATTTTTAGGGCACAAGATATAGACAAAGAAAATGGTCTTTTGGAAAAATATATTTTGCAAACTTATTTACAATGATTTTTCCTTTTTGCCTACGTAGAAGATAAACCTTTGTTCACTGGAAAATCCCTTCTATCTGCATAGAAGAAAATAAACCCTCCAAGATTTCCATCCCTTCACTAGTATTGGGGACTCCAAGATCCCATCTTGATTCATGTGTGGGTTAGGCACTTCCTAGGAGAGATCGAGATATTTATGGCTAGAGCCCCCCTTGACACTTCTGCCTCCTCTTGCCGAATAGATTCCTCATGGAGCAACTTCTTGTTATTGGGGCTGGTCCTAAGCTCCTCGGGGTGGTACAAAACAATCCCCCTTGGAGCAGGGTTCCGCGTCTAGCTGTGGGGAGGCAAAGTGCGATCTTTCCTCCTATTATCTTGATTATATATTTACAATCAGATCTAACTACTGCAATCACAATCAATCTTTCCTGTGCAACCATCAATGCATGCACAAATAAAAAAGGAACAAAAACAAGTGTTTTTAGCATAGGAAGCAAGCCCCACCCAAATCTAGGGTTTCTCTTTTAAGGTCCCACATTATTCTTAGGGCTTCGCTTTCTACTTGCAACTCTTTTTTGGGATCCACAAGTTATTTCTTGAATCTGAAGTATATTTTATCCTTATGAAAAATTTTGTATTTTTTCCCTAAAACATAATATAGGTATTTATGCCTATGGCAGGTAATTCATACACTGCCTTGCCCTAACCTGCGCTTAGCAGGATTTCAAATGCTTTTCCAAGTCTGTTTAGGCTTTAGAATTTGTATCGAAAAATTCTTATCAATGTCCAACAAGTCCTATAAAATTTTGATATTTATTTAATTTTTTGATACTGATAGTTTTAGGGTTGTAAAGTATTTCATAGTTATTTCCGCTTCAACATTCTCGATATTTTAGGTTAGGTTTTCTTGCTAATTCATACATGGGTCAACTCATGATATTGACACTCTTGTTAATATAATCATTAATATTAACATTGTGTGTGTTTTCAGTAAGAAATTAATTTTTATTTTATTCTACTCATATCTCATAGTTTAATCGATGATGTCCCTGACCATTTGCCAAACTTTCAATGTTATCTAGAAAGATCAATTTTCATTTAGCTATCCTAAGTGCAATATTGATTGTTTTTCTAAAAACTTTATTGCAAGCAATGCAAAAATCACAAGTATAATTTTCCTTTCATCTTTCAAACATTGAATTATATTTCTATGGACGTAATTTATGCACGTCTAGTATATATTTTTCTATACAATTTTCTATTGATTTAATGAATTGATTATTTCATGATATTATCTAAATGTTTTTCTATAAACTATTATAAAATTCATATGCATCTGCTTATCATTAGCAAAATGAAATAGAGATAGTCACTTTCAACAAAAAATTATAAAATATTCTCTTCTCTAACAATGTCTACCTTTTTTGTATTATTATAATCACTATGTCATTAATGAAATAACAATAAATATCATACAATAAATCATAATTAAGATATTTTCTTAATGATAAGCATATAATCATTTTCCAAGTGAAAAAGTATTTTCATTGAATAGTTAATTGTTTTTTTACTTAGGCTATTTTCCTAAGCGGTAGTTCATATACATTTTCATTAGAAAGCGTTTGTAATCGTTTAAAGCCAAAATAAAGTGATATGCTTATAAAACATTAATTTTTTCCAAACCGACGAGATGCTACCTCTCTCAGGTTTGCTGTAACAGGGGTTTCACCAATTCCTACCGCGTCGTTTTTTCCATCGACCACTTTTCTTGCTTCCCTCGCTTCAAATGGGCTTTATGAATTTTTGCAACCTCGTGGAGCCATCGGCTGTCAAGAAAAATTGATAACATAGTTCAGGGAGAGTTGGTGGTTATCAAAAAAATTTCGCTAGGGTTTTGCTTAGTGGTATGGTCATATGGGGCAAAGGTATAACAGGGGGTAGAGAAAATAAAAACTAGGTAGAAGAGGGGCATTTTCCTCCTTCAAGGCTCAAAATTTAATGGAAAAGAGAAATAGAGAAAATTTTCCATAATCATGAGGTCTTCGTTCTTGCTTTCTTTGTGAAGGAGAGGGGGTGTATTTATAGGCATGAAGGAGAGCATGTAGTTGACTCATTCTTTCGTCAAGAGCCAATTGAGCTTTATTGAAAATGCATTTTGATTACCTACTTGTTGGATGGTGCATGGGGATGATTATTTTATGCTTTCTCTCCCTCCAAGCGTAAAAAAGTCATGCGTAATATTATTTACAATGTGGCTTTACTTTTTGTTGGTTGGGAACATTGAGGCGTCTTCTCATGTCGGATTATAGAATTGATTCAATGCAAGACTCGATATGAAGAAAATTATGTGTGGTCACTTATGTGACAACTCGATGAGTAATTTTTAAAATGCCCCATTCTGAATTCGTTTTTTGATATGAAGCGCTGTGGTGGAAATATTACATCCTCTCCTCCTTAGAGAAATCAAGATGTCCTCATCTTGAAAATAAATGGGAAAACTATTTTTCTAGAACCGTCTCTTCTATCCAGGTGGCACCCTCCTCAAGATAGTCTTTCCATTGGATAAGATACTCTCTAATGGTTTTGTTTCTTAGAGGTTTCTCTTTTACATCTAGAATCTTATCAAGTTGAAATTCAAGGGCTCCTTGACTAGGCACTACAATTTGATGGTCATCAAGAATATGATCTTGATTTGCCACATAAGCTTTCAAAAGACTAATGTGAAATATGATCTTGATTTGCCACATAAGCTTTCAGAAGACTAATGTGAAATACATTGTGGACTTTCACATGATTAGGAAGTTACAGTTTGTAGGCATTAGCTCCTAGGCATTTGAGAACCTTGTATGGTCCACAATACCTTGGACTCAACTTTTTGAACTTTCCTAATGACAGAGAACTCTTATTTGGGCATACACAAATGAAAACTATATCTTCCTCTTGGAAGATATGCTCTTGTTGTCCTAGATCAACATAAGCTTTCTAGCAGTCTTTTGTAGCTTGGATGTCTTGTCTAATAGTTTTGACCTGATCATCCATGTCTTCTAGCATTTTTCAGGGTTGGATTAGAGAAATTCAACGACATCAAACAATCTTGCTTATACAATGCTTGAAATGGAGTCATTTGAATACTCTAGTGATATGACACATTATAGGAAAATTCTACTAAGGGAAAATAATGTATGACCTTGTTAGTTCTCTAGAATAGTAAGCTCTCAATATATATCTTCAATGACTTGATTAACCCACTCTATTTGGCTATCATCTTGGGGATGGTAAGCTATGCTAAAACAAAGCTGGCTTCCAATTGCTTCAAATAGGCTTCTCCAGAAATGTGAGGTAAACAGAGAGTCGCCGTCACTAAGGATCCATTTAGGCAATCCATGAAGCCTAAAGATTTATTTCACAAACAATCATGAAATATTTGAAGCTTTGTAGTTGGTCTTAACTGGGATAAGATAAGTGACCTTTGTCAGTATATCCATAATCACCATGATTGAATTATACCCTCCTTGAACAAAAGGTAAGCCAACTATGAAATCCATACTGATGAACTCCCATTTCATCTGTGGAATGTCAAGTGACTGGAGATTTCTTGGTATTTTGACATGCTCATCAACTTTCACTCGCTGGAAACTTAGGCATTCAGTAATATATCTGAGTACATCATGCTTTAGTTTTTTACAGTAGTAACTTTTCCTGACTGCATTAAGAGTTTTTGCATAGCCAGGGTGTCCTGAGAATGGGGAGTCATGGGCTTCCCATAATATCTTCTTTTTCTGCACTTGATTGAGAGAAATGCAGAGCCTTGTCCTAAAATAGACAAGTCCATTATCCATAGTGAAATTTTAGTATTTGACTCTTAGCTTAGGATTTGTGTCCTTAACTAGGATTTCTCTAAGCATTAGCTGATACTTAGGATCCTTGTTTGCCCCTTCTTTGGCTAGCTCAATGACTGGATTTCTAGGCATTGATATCATGGTAGCTAAAGTATCTCCTTTAGATGGCTCTTTTGTACTGATAAGTGCATTCAAAAAAACTTTATGACTTAATGCATCAGCAATCACATTCTATTTTCTAGGTCTGAACTTGATTTCAAAATCCAATTCTTGAAAGACTTCAATCCACCAACCCTGCCTTATGTTGAGGTCTGGTTGAGTAAAGATCCATTTGAGACTTTTGTGGTCAGTGACCAAAGTAACTTGCTTCCAAGTAGATAGTGTTGCCACAATTTGAGAGTATGGATCACAACTAACAGCTCCAGATCATGGGTGGAGTAATTCCTCTCATGGATTTTTAGCTTCCTTGAGGAATAGGCTATTGGATGACCTTGCTGCATAAGCACACAACCTAGTGCAAGAGAACTTGCATCTGTTACGACCTCTTGACTTAGGTCAGGTAGCTTTAAAATGGGTGTTGTTACCAAATTTTTCTTGAGCTACTTAAAATGGGATTGCTTAATGGTTGCCCACACAATAACAGTTTATTTTTTCAAAAAATTAGTGAGAGGTGCAACTACTAGGGTGTAATTTTTAATGAAAATTCTATACCATCCAGTCAGCCCTTAAAAACTTCTCACTTCCTTAATTGTTGTTTGTGGTTGCCACTCTTGAATATCTCTAACTTTGACTGGATCTATAGAGATTCCTTCAACATATATTATGAATCCGAGATATTCCATCTATCTTTTGAAAAATGAACAATTCTTTTTCTTTGCATAGAGCTTGTGCATCCTCATTGTGTCCAGCACAATGCGCAATTGTAGCTCATGGTCTTCATCTCTCTTGGAGTATGTTAGGATGTCATCAAAGAAGACTAGGACAAACTAATGAAGATAAGGTTTAAAAAATGTCTTGCATTTATCTATTAAATGTAGCATGGTATTAGATAGATCAAAAGACATTACAAGAAATTCAAAATGACCATATTTGGTATTGAAGGAAGTTTTGGGGATCTCTTCTTCCTTAATCCTTATTTGGTAATAACCAGATCAGAGATCAATCTTGGAAAAGATTTTCGCCCCTTGCATTCTATCAAGTAGCTCATCTATTCTTGGGATTGTATACTTATTCTTGATTGTTATATAGTTTAGACCTCGGTAATCAATGCAAAGGTAGAGAGTTCCGTCCTTTTTCTTTTGAAATAATATTAGGGCTCCCATGGCAAATTATTGGGTCTGATGTATCCTTGATCTAGCAATTTCTTGAGTTACTCTTTCAGCTCAATTGCTTAAGGGATATATATTTTATACGGACTCTTAGTGATTGGAGTGGCTCCTGGTTCAAATTTGATCGACTTCTCTTTGAAGTGGTAATTCAGTCAAATCTTCTGGGAAGATGTCATTATATTCCTTCAGCCAATATGGCTCTCCCTCGTCTTGATTATTCTACTCAACCTTATTTAATTTTATAAGATACATAGGTAATCCTTTTCTTAACCCTTTTAACATGTGAAATGATTTGGCTAGTTGAACCTTGGGTTTTCTTGCCTCACCTTGGGTCATTATTTTTTCCCTATTTAAGTTTTGAAAAGTCACTTGGCCTTTTTTGCATTGAATATGTGCATCATTGGAGATTCTAAGTCCATACCCAATAGACATTTGTAGGCCCCTAAATTCATGATCCTAAATCTCATTTCAGAGGGATTGCTTCCCAAGCTAAATGTCACTTTTTGCAAGTTTGCTGAGTAGACATGATTTCTTTTCCATTAGCAAGTTCCACAAGCAACCTAGATGTAGGTATTGTGTTTATACCTAATTTCTTGGCACACTTTGGTGACATGAACGAGTGTGTGCTTCCACAGTCAATCAAAATTTCAAAGGACTTACCCTAATATTCTGTTGGTGTTTGAATCATCGAAAGCTAGTGATTTGGGCCTTTCTTATGGAGGGTGGCGTGAACTGAAGCCCTCTCCATATCGCCTTCCATAGTTGGGTTTTTCTTTTCTTCAAGCTCTTTAAGAATTACAACAGATGCTTTTCCTTTTGTAATTGAAGCTTGGTTCTGACCTCTGTATTATTCTTGGCGATGAGTAATTCGGCCAAGCTTTGGGCACTGTCTTTTAAAGTGGCATGGCTCATTGCAGTGGAAACACCTAGGTACTCCTGAATTACTTCTTGTAGGTATGAAGTTTTCGACTGCATTTTTTTTCCCTCTTTCCTTGACTAGGTGGATGCTGACCTCGGGCTTGCTTAACATAGCCTCGTGAAGTCCCTTTGTTTTGATTCCAGAGCCTATTATTCCTTGGCTTTGCTTGAATCTCCTGAACAAGAGGTTCTATGAGAATCAAAGCATCTTGCAGATCAGTTGGGTGCATAGATTCGAGGCGTGTATTTAGAGGAGCATTCATCCGTGACAAAACTTAGACACTTACTAAGCAATAGTCACGAAAGGTGCATATTTAAGCAGTGAGATAAACTTTGAGTAATATGCCTCCTAGCTTATTCGCAGTTGTCTTCAATTAAAGAACTCATTGATTTTTAGTATGCAATAAGCTGGTGGAAAATATCAACCACACATAGCTTCTTTCAGCTTTTCCTAGGTAATAGCTGTCTCAACAAGTCCTTGGTCTTTACACCACTGTTTCCACCACAGGTGTGCCTCACCAATCAATTTCAACTTGTTGATCATAGCTTGATTAGTAGGGGTAGTTCATGCGGCAGTAAAGTAGTCCTCCATGGTCTCAATCCAAATCTCTGCCTTGGCTTCAACATCTATGCCCTTGCCATTGAAGTTCGGTAGCTTAGCTTGCTTATGGAGATACTTCTTCTCCTGAATTTCAGTCAGACTAGCAATAGTTGTATTACCTTGGGTTATCATAAGTTTCATGAATTAGTTTAGTATTTAAACTTTTTAGCTTCATTTCCACATTAACATATCTTACTAGTTTTGTAAAACAATGATGGGCCAAATAGCAAAGTATTTTTACAAAATCTAGTCGTTGTTATATTTTATTATCAGTAGCCATACACTATGATTTTTACAAGTAAGGGATATTTACAAGTAGAGATACATCAACACCGATAGGATAGGCTGGATTCTATGCACAATTTTCAAAACATGATATCATTATATCTTTTCTTTTCAAGGATGGATATTAGTTGTATTCATGTAGAATAAAGCAAGAAAATTGTTGTCTATGTCAAGAAACCTTTACTGTGGAAATGGTAGATCTAGAAAACCATGGATACTATAATCTCGATACTTGTGACGTCCTTGGATTATAATCCTATTGGGCTGGGATTACCTTCAGTACCTTGTCATACACATAACGGTCTAGATGTATCTGCCGACCACTAGTAAACATAAGTGGATTCCTTCTGGATGAACAAAAGATAAAGACCTCAACTACTTTTAAGTTTTCTATCCATTCAAGGCATTTCAGGTTAGTCTGCATGTTGAAGAATCAATCACAGTCTCGAGGTAACAATAACACTCATCCCAGAACCATCTTTTTTCATGATTCACAAGGGATGGATTGTATAGGCAATCGAGTATCCTCATCATTTCTCTTCTCCACTTGTCATCTGTGGAGTTCAATACAAATGTGTTCATTGCTCAAAAAACAAGAAAATGGTTCCAAGCTTCACTATTTTGCCAAAGTTTATCCCTTAACAATTGGTATGCTGATTATTACTTAGAACAGTTGGTCTTAAAAACCATATATATTTTTAATTTTAATTATGCTCTGATATCACGTGTCACGTGCTTGCCTAACAATTCCATGGTATCACGTTTTAATGGTCCATTGAAAACTATCCTAGACGGCTTCATCTGGCACTCGCAAGAATGCATGAGGTCTATCATCTAGGTTTCCTAGAGCCCACCCCATAATGGAAGATACTGGCTATCCCCATGAGGATCAACGTGCAAGTTTGGGGTCCTAATTTGATAACTAGGGTCTAGATACATCAGCTAGCTCCATTGGAGGTGTCCCATAAGGGCTTCTTGTTTGACTGGAGCGATCATAGTTACCCTTGGTTCATGGAGTGCAACAAATTTTTAACTAGTTGGGATTTAGGGAACCTTAATGGAGTTTTGGCATAGCCACCGCACCTTTCCCCTAAGATAATTTCTAATCAAGGTTTTAAGACCTGACCCTAGGTAAGTCAATGCTAAGTTCTGCCTAATTTTTCCTAATTAGCATTTCATTTAATCTCTTGAGAGAAGCTCCTAGCTTAGTAGGATGGATTTGGTCAGGGATCTTGCCCACTCACTTCCCACAAATGGTTTTCTTTAGTTTTCTAATTACCTATCACATTAAGTTATGACATATGCAAGAAACTTCGTTAATTAACCCGTTATCATAGGTTCCTTCGTCTAATTTTTAGGGAACAACACAAAGGCAAAGAAAATGGTCTTTTGGAAAAACATATTTTGCAAAGTTATTTACAATGATTTTTTCCTTCTGCCTATGTAGAAGATAAATCTTCGTTCACCAAAAAATCTCTTCTGTTTGCATAGAAGAAAAGAAACCCTCCAAGATTTCTATCCCTTCACTAGTAATGGGGACTCTAGGATCCCATCGTGATTCGTGTGAGAGTCGTGCACTTCTTAGGAGTGATCGAGATATTTACAGCCAGGGCCCCATGGCACTCCGGCCTCCTCCTGCCTAATGGATTCCTCACCGAGAAACCTCTCACTATTGGGGCCAGTCCAAAGCTTCTCATGGCAATACAAAACAATTTCCTTTGGAGCAGGGTTCTGCGTCTAGTTGTGGGGGAGGCATAGTGTGATATTTTCTCTTATTATCTTGATT
Source organism: Lygodium microphyllum (assembly GCF_053477565.2). Classification (NCBI taxonomy): domain Eukaryota; kingdom Viridiplantae; phylum Streptophyta; class Polypodiopsida; order Schizaeales; family Lygodiaceae; genus Lygodium; species Lygodium microphyllum. Next base: position 740,121 of record NW_028229532.1, on the reverse strand, counting down.
ATATATTTATAATGAGATCTAACTACTGCAAGCACAATCAATCTTTCCTGTGCAACCATCAATCCATGCACAAATAAAAAAGAAACAATAGTAAGTGTTTTTAGCATAGGAAGCACCCCCATCCAAATCTAGGGTTTCTCTTTTAAGGTCCCACCTTATTCAGGGTTTCACTTTCTACTTGTAACTCTTTTTCGAGATCTGCAAGTTATTTCACCAATCTGAAATCTATTTTATTCTTATGAAAAATTTGGTATTTCTTCCCTAAAAGATAATATGGGTATTTATGCTTATGGCAGGCAATCCATGCGCTACCCTACCCTCATCCGTGCTTAGCAGTATTTCAAATGCTTTTCCAACTCTGTTTAGACTTTAGAATTTGTATCAAATTTTTCTTATCAATGTCCAACAAGTCGTACATACTTTCGATATTTATTTAGTTTCCTGATACTGATAGTTTCAGGATTGTTGAGTATTTCATAGTTATTTTGGCTTCAACAGTCTCAATATTTTAGGTTAGGTTTTCTTGCTAATTTATACATGTTTCAACTCATGATATTGACACTCTTGCTAATATAATAATTAATATTAACATTGCATGTATTTTCAATAAGAGATTAATTTTTATTTTATTCTACTCATATCTCATGGTTTAATCGATGATGTCTCACCATTTGCCGAACTTTCAACGTTATCTAGAAAGATCAGTTTTCATTTAGCTATGTTCTAAGTGCAATGTTGATTGTTTTTCTGAAAACTTTATTGCAAGCAATGTAAAAATCATAATTACAATTTTCCTTTCTTCTTTCAAACATCGAATTATATTTCTACATACAGAATTTATACACATCTAGTACATATTTTCCTATACAATTTTCTATTGATTTAATACATTTATTATTTCATGATATTATCTAAATGATTTTTTATAAAATATTATAAAATTTATATGAATTTTTTAATCATTAGAAAAATAGAAAAAATTATAAAATATTCCCTTCTCTAACAACGTCTACCTTTTTTATGTTATTATAATCACACATGTCATTAATAAAATAACAATAAATATCGCAAAATAAACCATAATTAAGATTTTTTTAAATGATAGGCATATAATCCATTTTCAAGTGAAAAAGTCTTTTCATTGAATATTTAATTATTATATTAATTAGGCTATTTTCTTAAGTGATAATTCATATGGATTTTCATTAGAATGCGTTTGTAATCGTTTAAAGTCAAATAAAGCAATAAGCTTATAAAACATTAATTTTTTCCAAACCGACGAGATGTTACCTCTCTCAGGTTTGTTGTAACGGGGGTTTTGCCAATTCCTAACATGTCATTTTCTCCATTGACCACCTTTATTACTTCCCTTGCTTCAAATTGGATTTTTCATTTTTTTGCGACCTTGCGGAGCCATTGAATGTTAGCTGAAATTGACGTTGTAGTTTAGGAGAGTTGATGGTCATCCATAAAAATTTCACCAGCGTTTTGCTTAGCGTTATGGTCGTATAGTGCAAAGGCATAACAAGGGGCAGAGAAAATGAAAATAAGGTAGAAGAAGCATATTTTCCTCCTTCAAGGCTCAAGCTTCAATGGAAAAGAGAAGTAGATAAAAGTTTCCATCATAAAGAGGTCTTCCTTCTTGCTTTCTTTGTGAAGGAGAGGGGGTGTATTTATAGGTATGAGGGAAAGCATGCAGTCGACTCATTCTTTTGGCTACTTGTCATGAGCCAATTGAGCTTTATTAAAAATACATTTTGATTGCCTACATGTTGAATGGTGGCATGGGGATGATTATTTTATGCTTTCTCTCCCTTAGGCATAAAAATGTCATGAATTTTGTCATATTTTTTCAAAAACGTATTTTTCTCTTTAAAAAGACTTCATCTTGTGGTTTTTGGCCAAATTACCTCATGACTTATCTAGTTTATGAAGTCGTGTCATACTCTTTGATACTTAACTTACTCAATATCATGCCTATTATTGCGTGTTCTTTGTCTATCGATTAAGGCTTTTGTGATTTGTCTTGCGGTTATGAAATCAATGCGATGTTTGATGCATTAAATGGAATCGGAAATGCCAAAAATATAATGCAAAAAAGAGAGATCAAGCCGTCGTAATATTATTTACGAGGCGTCTTTGCTTTTTGTTAGTTGGGAACATTGAGGCATCTTCTCATGTTGGATTGTGGAATTGATCTAATGAGAGACTCGATACCAATAAAATTACATGCAGTCACTTATGTGATAGCTCAACGAGTAATTTTTAAAATGCCTCAAGCTCGAATTGGTTTTTTGATATGAAGCACTGTGGTGGGAATATTACATTGTTACGGTAGTTCCTTGCATATCTCTCAGCTAGTTTAAATGCATCAAATAGTGTGGTAGGTTTTTGGGCCATGACATTTGTCGATAGGCTTAGTTCCAACCCATAGATATACTTGTGTAATTTTGCATCATTGCTAATGCTCTCCACATACATGGTCAAGTTCATGAATTGATTTGTGTATTCATGTACAGTGAGGTTATGTTGGTTAAGAGTGTATCATCGTCTTGCCAACTGCTCTTTTTCTACAGAAGACGCAAAGATTTGGACCATATGCATTTTAAAATCTTCCCCGTCAAAATGAACTAATGATTCTCTTGATTGATATAGCAACACCATGTGTGGGCAAATCCTTGCAAGTGGAGAGAGGCAAAAAATATTTTCTGATCATCAGTGCGGGGGTAGATATTGAAGTAGGCCCTTGGATGTCCATTTCTCCAAGTCATATGGTGAGGGAGATTGCCCATTGTACTTTATTAGGATGATCTTGTCATGCAAATCATTAGGGCCATGCTGCCCATGAAACCCTTGTTGCCCATACATCCTGTGATGGACATACATACCTTGTTGTATATACATCCCATGTGGTGCATTTATCCCATGGTATCCATTATAGCAAGGCTTCCCATGATTTCCATGCTTGCCATTGGTACCATATTTTCCATGATGGGGCTGATTCATATAGGGTGCATGGGCGCTCCTAGGGAGAGTGGAGGAATTTCTACCAAGGGTGAGAGAGGGCCTTAGTGGGGTGTTGGCTACATGGTTGATGGGGGAGTTCAACACAGGGGCTCATCATGCACATGAAAGCATTTACTAATATCATAGGTAGAAGGGAGGATTTCTTTAGCACCAAGTATGCCATGTGGACCATGCAATGGCTCCTGATGTAGTGGACGTCTAGATTCATGCTGCCTAGAATCATTGACCTTCTCTTGGGATGAAGTAGTAGCTGATTGAGTAGCAAGAGTAGTGAGCTACTCCAAGGTCTGTTGAGTCCTCGAGTTTGAGAGTGCCATGTGCTCGATCACTTCATCAAACTTGGACATCATTTGACGATGTTGGTGACCATGTCATTATGCCATTCCATGTGATGAAGCTCATGCTGGCGGTATATGGGCCCATTTTGGGCATTTCCTCTTGTACATCACCATGGTAATCTTGTGCCAAGATTGATTCATCATTCATGGAGGTCTGAGAGTTTCTAATCTCCCTTTGGAGTTCCTCATGGGCCTTGCTTTTGCCTTTCTGGCAAGCCATCTAGATGCAGTCCACAGGACTTGATGTTAGTAAATGGGGCATAAATTTTTGTATAAAAATTCAATTGGTGAGATTTTTGATTCAGTTTGGACATGAAAAAGTCCTCTTCAAGATGAGATATTAACATTTGTGAAAAAAAATGATCAACATTTTATGCAATGTAATTATTGTGCTTGTCGTGGAGTAGTCTACACCCTGTCCACAGTGACCCTAGTGCACAAAAATGGGCATAACTTCCAAATCGTAGTTTTGATTGGGGAGATTTTTTATTCAAACCAGAGGGGACAAATCCCTCTTTGAGCCGAGATATAGGGTTCACTCTGATATTCAATATATAATTTTTTGTAATAGGATCTTCGTGACTATCCTACAGGACTGTGACAAAAAACACTGCCTGTCTTTTATTGCAAAAGCCTCATATGGATGCATCATATGTTGAGAGGCATGATCATCAAGATAAATAGCATCCTAATCATATTGAGAATTATCCCAAGCATCATTGCATATCCATTTGTTCTATCATCAATGCATAAGTGAATTTACTGCCATACATCTCTTCTGACTGTATGCATTTCAAATGTCATATAAGGGTGCCATTAGCATTGAGAGGGGATGTCCAAAGGGGATCATTGGATCAAGGGAGGTGGTGATCATGGGGAAGTACCTGCATTTGCATACAAGTATAATGATTTGGATCATTGGGAGGTGGGTGTTGAGATATCGAGCTCCACTCGTGATATGCCAGGGTGACCGTTGTGCATTTATGTCACCGACTTGTTAGCTACAGATGAGGTTGGTACACTGCCCATGAATAATAGCTAGATGACAGCTATCCTTATCTACTCTAGTTTGTGGCTCAGTTAGTATGCCACATTAGTTAGTTGAGTTTGGTTTAAGACTCATATATAGGGTTCTTCTATTTCTCTATACTCGTGTTCTTTTTGGCTTACACAACTAAGAAGAGGAAAATTGTTTTCAGCCTCCACCTGTGTGTGTATTCCCCCATTGTGCAAGTGAGAAAGCTACAAGTGAGACTTCTTCCTTCTCTCCCACAATCTTGACATGGTATCAGAGCCTGGTTTGTGGTAAGGAGCTCAAGAAAGCAAACCAAGTTCGTGGTGTATTGGTAAGAGGACCAGTGTTGCTTTCATTTTTCGAGTTTGGGAGCAAGTCTCTATAGGGTAGCACAGCCGGAAAGTGCAAGAGTGCATTGTCTTAGATTGAGACACCCTTCGCGGTGTAGCAAGAGGGTAGTACATGCTGCGGGATTGGGCTTTAGCCCTCAGTTGCCCTGTTTTTTTGATTCGAGGCCATTTCGGGGCCTGTTTTGGAGGCGGAAGTTTTCCGGACGCACTCAAGAAAAGGCCCTATTTTTGCTTGTGCAACCATTGTTCCACGTCACTAGGAAGTGACTGTGTGGTCAAATACCACTTTCGTCAGTTTTGCAGATTTGCCCTTGTGAGGCTGAAGCTGTGTTTTTTGTAGTGACATAATTTTTTGCAGTGTTCTGTAATGGCGTCTGATTCTCTTTCACAGATTGTCACTGAAAATCTTGACAAGAACAACTTCCAAGCATGGAAGTTTAGAATGACGAATTTCCTTATGGAAAAAGGATATTGGGAATTTGTTGCAGGAAATGAAGAAGAACTAGTTCTTCCTGAGGTCGTGGTGGATGGCAAAGAGACCAAAATGCAAACAGCAATGTTGAATGCTACTACTGTGGTAAAATGGGTCATATGGCTAAAGACTGCTATAAAAAGCAGAATGACATCATGAATGGAAAATTGCAACAAGGAAATTATGCATCTTCTAGTAGACATGGTGATGATAGAAATGAGCATTTGTTTATGGTGCAGCACATGACCAATTCTGTGACAAGTGCAGAAAAAAGCAACGATGTGTGGTATGTTGACTCAGGTGCATCAAACCACATGACAGGTCATGCAGAATGGATGTAGGATGCAAGGAAAATGGAAAAACTAAGATTTGTGGAGACTGGTGATGATACTGCACATCCTATTGTGCAGATTGGAAAAATTCCTTTGTCTATGCAGGATGGAAAAAAGAAATACATGTCGAATGTATTTCATGTCCCGAATATCACCAAGAACCTGGTTTCTGTTGGTCAAATGGTTGAGCAGGGTTTGTAGGTCAGATTTAATCCTCATGGATGCTTTGTTGAGGATATGAAAAATAAAGGTCGCTTGATAGCAAAAAGAAAGAAGAAGGGCAGAATGTTTACGTTGGATGCAGACATGCCTGAATTGAGTGCAGCAATGTTTGCACATGGGACCGGGGTAGTTGCAGATATTGATGTCTGGCATAAACACATTGGTCATGTTAATGTACAACAACTTAAATCAATGCAAGCCCAAAATATTATTGCAAGATTGCCTAAATTCAAGGTTGCAAAAATGCATAAGGTATGTGAAGCCTGTCAATTTGGAAAATAGTCAAGGAAACCATTTCCTAGACATGTTCAAGAGAGTAAGAAGCCATTGGAATTAATCCACTCTGATGTGTGGACTACTAAAGCTACATCTATTGGAGGCTGTCATTATTTTGTCACTTTTATTGATGACTATAGCATAAAAGTTTGGGTGTATTTTATGAAAAAGAAAAGTGAAGTTTTTGGGCATTTAAAAACTCTTAAAGCTATGGTTGAAAAAGAAACAGGCCTGCAAATAAAATGCCTAAGGTCAAATGGAGTGGGAGAGTACCTCTCAAATGAGTTTGCAAGGTTCTTACAGGAGCATGGCATAAAGCAGAAATATTCATGTAGTCATACCCCACAACAAAATGGAATTGCAGAAAGAAAAAATAGGCATATTGGAGAGGTATCTCGTGCCATAGGCAGTTGCTACAACAATCTACATAATGAACAGGACTCCCACTGCAGCAATACATGGCATGACTCCAAAAGAGAGGTATACTGGTAGGAAACCAGATATTTCTCATTTGAAAATTTTTGGTTGCATTGCCTATGTTCATGTGCCAGATGAGTTGAGATCCAAGTTGGATCCAAAAGCTGAGAAGTGCATCTTTATTGGTTACTCTCTGCACAACAGAAAGGGTATAGATGCTATAACCCTTCTACTCGTAAGTTTACAGTGAACATAGATGTTGTTTTTGATGAGATGAGTAGCTGGTATAAACCATTAAATGTGATTGATAATGTAGATGCACAAAATGGTAATGCTGCACAGAATTCACAGCAGCAATCACAAGATATTAGTGGACATGGAGTGTCCTCTAGCAGTGGTTCACATTCTTCGCCATGGACAGGCAGATTGAGATCAGGAGAATCTTCTCAAAGCAATGCTGATAGTGGTATGCAGGTATCACGAAAAGGAAAAGAGAAGGTAGATCAGCCCATGTTTGATGTGAATGCAGGTCACTCTTATGTGGATGGTGAATCCAGTGGCTCAGAACAGAGCATTGATGATGAGTTGGGTATTCCTTCTATTGTTAAACCTGGAGTAAGGAAGATCATGGATTTTTTGAGAGCACCTGGAAGTGAGCCTACTTTGCGCAGGTCTACCAGAGCTAGGTATCCTGTGGATAGGCTGAAATATGATGGATTTACAGCCACTCACTATGCCTATATAGTCAAAGTGATACAGGAACCAAAACCCACTTCTTTTGAGCAAGCCATGGGAAAAGAAAAATGGGAGAAAGCCATGGATGAAGAAATGGATGCCTTGCAAGCAAATGCTACATGGGAATTGGTACCTTTGCCTAAAGATAAGAATGCAATTGGCTATAAGTGGGTTTATAAGGTAAAGCACAATGCAGATGGTTCTGTGAACAGATACAAGGCAAGATTAGTAGTCAAGGGGTATGCACAAGCATATGGCATTGATTATGAAGAAACATTCAGTCTGGTTGCAAGGATGGCAACCGTAAGAGCACTCATTGCTATGGCTGCATCAAAGGGATGGTCTTTACATCAGATGGATGTAAAGAATGCCTTCTTGCATAGTGATTTGCAAGAAGAGGTCTATATGGAGCAGCCACCAGGTTATGTGCATGCTATTCATCCTAAGTTTGTTTATAGGTTGAAGAAAGCCTTGTATAGCTTGAAGCAAGCACCTAGAGCATGGTTTGACAAGATAGGACAATATCTTGTCACTATTGGCTTTCAGATTTCCAAGGCAGATTTCTCTTTATATGAGAAAAATAGAGAAAGATATTATGCTGCTTGTCATTTATGTTGATGATTTGATTATGATAGGTGATAGTGATGAAGATATCCTTCATGTGAAAATGCTATTGAAGCAGAAGTTTGAGATGAAGGATTTGGGAGAGTTGCGTTATTTCTTGGGCATTGAGGTGATTAGATCACCAAGTGGGATACAGCTCTTGCAGAGGCAGTATGGATTGGACATGCTGTCTAAATATGGGATGACAGGCTATAAGCCTATTTCAGTTTCTTTGGAGTAGAATGTGAAGCTGAGCACAGATGCAGGTGAGCTTCTCGAAGACTCTACTATGTACAGACACATAGTAGGAAGTTTGATTTATATGACTATTACCAGGCCAGATTTGAGCTATGCTGTTGGATTGGTAAGTCAGTTTATGCAGGCTCCAAGGAAACCACATTTGGATGCGGCTAGATGCATACTCAAGTATGTGAAGTCCACATTGCAGTATGGACTATTTTATGAGACTAGGGTTCAGATACAGTTGCATGGATACACTGATGCTGATTGGGCTGGTAGTATTTCTGATAACGATCTACTAGTGGATATGTGTTCTCTTTTGGGAGTGCTACAATCACTTAGAGCAGTAAGAAACAACCTACAGTTGCCTTGTCGAGCACAGAGGCTGAGTACAGGGGTGCAGCAATGGCTGCATGTGAGGTAGCTTGGTTGCATAAGCTACTTTATGATATGCATCAGCCTACAAATGGACAGGTTGTCATTTATTGTGACAACATGAGCAGTATACACTTGGCAAATAACCCAGTCTATCATGCTAGAACAAAGCACATTGAGGTGCATTATCACTATGTGCGGGAGAGGGTTTTACTAGGTCCTATTGATCTAGTTTATGTCAGCACAGAGGATCAGGTAGCTAACATATTCACGAAGGCATTGGGCGCAGAGAAGCTGCACAAGTTTAGAGACCTGCTTGATGTGCAGGAATTGGGATTAAGCTCGAGGGGAAGTGTTGAGATATCGAGCTCCACTCGTGATATGCCAGCGTGACCATTGTGCATTTATATCACCGACTTGTTAGCTGCAGATGAGGTTTGTACACCGCCCATGAATAATAGCTAGATGACAGCTATCCTTATCTACTCTAGTTCTGGCTCAGTTAGTATGCCACCTTAGTTAGTTGAGTTTGGTTTAAGACTCGTATATAGGGTTCTTCTATTTCTCTGTACTCGTGTTCTTTTTGGCTTACACAACTAAGAAGAGGAAAACTGTTTTCAGCCTCCACCTGTGTGTGTATTCCCCCATTGTGCAAGTGAGAAAGCTACAAGTGAGACTCCTTCCTTGTCTCCCACAATCTTGACAGTGGGAAAATCTTCCCCTGGGCCTGGTTGTGCACCCCTTTAGGGTCTTAAGTTGTAAGGGAGGGGGTAGACATTTTTATTAAGCAATCAACATGAGATGCATTGGAAATTAGACATGCGGCCTTTTCATGAGATGCAAGAAATGAACAAGGATTGGGGTAGGGGTTACCTTGGTAATCTAGTGACTCAATGGCTACTACTTATCCAATTACAATGGCTATTACTCACTTTGAGGCTTATCCAAGGTCACAAGACAAGATGGGGTGTAATGTTAGCCAATACAATAAATTTGAGGATTAGTTATGATGCATGCATACAAGAGGGCTCAGCAAGAGGATACACATGAGAGATTAAGATCAAATTGTTATAGCTCTTCAGTGCTTGGAGAAGATAGTGTCGCCATGATGCCCATTTTCTCCATCAAGCAAGCCTAGTTGGTTGGTGCACTCCCATGGATGAAGGCTTCAGAATTCGAATGCTTTCAATGATGATGATGGCTTTCATGCTTGTTCCGGAGAACTTCAGGGAAGGAAAGCTTCAAATGGAGCTTTTATGGCTGCCCACAAAACTCCCATGCATGTTGAGCTCCATATCTTCAATCCAGGTAGGGAAAGGCAAAAGGGGTTGAAAGATCTCCTGAAGGAGGCTGAGCTCCTAGATGTTGTGGGCTGAACTAAGGGCTAGGATATCCATGACTGCCCAAACTGTCTAGCTGCTGTCCATCTTGCAAGTTGGTGCCCAAGGGCCAAGATAGAAGTGCCTTAGAGTGGCAGAGGGAAGTACGAGGAGTGGATTAGAGCTGAGGGAGGGTAGGTAGAGCAGAGAATAGCAGTGCAAAATGCGCTGCAATTTGTGGGCTGTTCCCTAGGCTCTCTCATGGGCTGTGACCCTCCACAAGGGTATTGCCCTTGGTCAGGGGCAAGTGAGGAAGACTCATAGGGCTTTAGTAGGGCACTTTCATGGCTTCTTTGGAGAAAAGAAAGGGTTTTTCTTTGCTGTGTGGCCATGGCGGTTTGCCTGAGAGGAGAGAGAAAGAGGCTGAAGCAAAAAGTAGCTGAGCTTTTGTCCTCCTCTAACTTTCGAGACTCTAAACTTGGTCTAGAACCTTTAAAATTTGCATGAAAAGGAGCGAAAACATGCTGAGTACATTTCTACTTGAAGCATGTTGGAGTTATTATGAAGTTGATGTTGGACTAAGTCTGAGAGGAAATCATTAGAGGATCCTATTGCTCCTAACTTTAGAATCATCCTCTTGGTACTACCATGTCTCTTTGCAATTTGGCTCATTCTTTTTGTGTGGTTGTGTTTAACTCTATTCATTGATCAATATCATTTCCTTTGATGTAAAAGGTTTGTGATTTTTTTAGTATGTCTTAGTGAGTTGGCTAATGTCATACTTTGTAACATTGAAATTTTGGATGAATTCCCTTATAACTTGTGATAGGTCTTCTTAAGATGTTTGTGCCACCATTTTGTCAACTAGCCCTTGGTTTGTTTCTTCATTAGCCAACTCTATCATTTTGATGAGAAGTTGCTAGATCGGAATAGTTTAAATTTTCTTGTCTTGATGATCTAAGCAATTAGAACTAGTAGAACTTGGAGTGGCAATTTCTAGTCCGCTATGTAAATGCATCAATCAAGGATTTAGGCTCTAGATAACTTGATGAATCCCTTTCATTCTTTTACTCTTTCCTACAAGATTGAGCCATGTTATATAATTTAGGGTGTTCTTTCATCTTTAGTCCTTGTAGGTAAGTTCCACTCTTGTTGGACAATCGGTTGCATGCGTTTTTGCTTCTCCTTTGAAGCTTTAGGGTTTTTCATTTCTAGTGATGCCTTTTGGGTTGACTAATGCCCCCGCTACATTTCAAAGCCTCGTGAACAAAACCCTACAACCCTTTCTATTCAAGTTTATGTTTGTTTTCTTTGATGGTATCATCATTTATAGCAAGTCATGTCCAAGGAGCACTTGACACATATCAGAAGGGTGTTTGACATATTGAGAGAGCATCGACTCTTAATGGTCTACACCAAATGCTCATGGATTAGGTTGTAGACATAGAAATCATCTATGTATACCTCTATGAAACCATGCATGTGATTTTGGATTTCAATCATCATCACTCTTTGAAAGGTAGCAAGGGTGTTACTACAAAGCCCAAACAACATCACTCTGTAAGCATAGGTCCCCCATTCCATTGTAAAGATAATTTTGGATTTATCTTCTTCTACTATCTGGACTTGGTTGTATCCATAAATCCATCCAAGAGAGAATAGAGCTCATGTCCAGCATTGTGTCCAATAGTTAGTCTGTTAAAGGAATAGGAGAATGATCCTTCTTTGTCTTGGAATTCAACTTGCAGAAGTCCACACATATTCATAGCTTCCCATTCTTCTTGGGTACTACCACAATGGGTGAAACCCGTTCACTATTAGCCACTAGATAGAAGAACTCAGCTTCAAGGAGCTCAACAATTTGGTTTTCACAAGGGCTGAGTAATGTGGATTCATGCACCTTTGTATTTGCCTTACTAGCTTAGCATTAGGCTTGAGGTCAATGCGATGCTATTATACCAAGGCTTGAGGTCAATGTGGATTCATGCACCTTTATACGACCATGCAAACACATCCAAGTTCTCCTTTAGTAGGTCATGTAGGACCAACAACTCCTCTTTTGGAAAGTCTCATACACACCTTCAAGTGACCTTTAGTGCCATTTGTATGCACAAAATTTAATTGCTTTTCCCATTCCACTTCACAGATGAAGATCCCACAAAGTGCTTCTGGGTATAGATTTGACTCCTTCAAGGAAGGGCCTCCTTGTCAAATACTCCACTGAAAGTGACTTCTTCTTTCCATGGGGACTCAGCTAGCTCTTTAGGATGTTGAAATGATACCATTGCTGTTTTGGATTTTAAGGAGAGAAAATGCACCTTCATGTAGATATCTGTGGGTACTTGGGACACATTGTGAGCAAAAATTGCATACAAGCTGACCCAAAGAAGCTGCAATGTGTTAGAGACTGGCCCATTCCTTCCACCACCACTTCTTTGCGTGGCTTCCTTGGCTTTCTTCATTCTATAGAAGCTTCATTAAGCACTATGCCACCATTACAACACCTTTGACTGATTGCTTTAAAAAGGAGTCATTCTTTTGGGATGCCACTGCTGATCATAGCTTCGAACAATTAAAGGACGTGCTTACTTCCACCCCCATACTTGTCTGCCCTGACTTCTCTAAGTTGTTTACCATTCATTGTGATGCCATTGGTAGGGGTATTGGTGTAGTATTTTTGCAAGATAATGGTGTGATTGCATTTGAGAGCTACAAGCTTGATAAGAAGGAGATGCAAATGAATGTCTACGACCGAGAGATGTTGGCCATCCTCCATGCCATCAAGAAATGGCACCACTATTTGTATGGCAGTTGATTCCAAGTAAAAAAGTGACCATCGAGTTCTCCAATACTTCTTGACTTAGTCCACTTTGATTCCTAAGCAAAGGTGATGGGTGGCAACCTTACAAAACTATGACTTTGACATTTTGCACACTCGGGGCAAGGATAATATTATGGTCGATTCACTCTCTTGAATGTGGGCATGTAGAGTATCTTCTATCTTTGAATTGCACACAGTGATTGGGTTGAAGAGCTTCAAGAGGCTTACTTATTAGATGATCACTTCAGCCACATATTCCAAAAATTACAACATGGGGTCATGGCTGAAAACTCCCAATATCAACTCAAGCATGGCCTTATTTGGTCCCATGGTAAGATTGTCATCCCACACACACCTCCCCCTTCACATAGAATATCATGGAAGAGATGCATTCTTGCCCCACTAGTGGTCACTTGGGTGTTTTCAAAACATATGACTGGATTTCCAAGAGCTTTCATTGGAAAGGATTATGGAGGGATGTCAAGGACTTTGTGACCAAATGTTGTTGGAGGAGAGGGAGAGAGATAGAGTGGAACGAAAGATGAGTCTCAGCTCATTGTTGTTCTTCTTCCATTATTCTTCCATCATACTAATTGAAAGAGACTTACGCACATAGGTATGACTAACCAAGACTAACTGTGGTTAAGTCACTAACTACACCGACTTATTGAATGTCACACATGTGTATAGCTCTATCCAGCTAATGTCGGTCACACATATAAAGATAGATTGACTAAAGAGTAACGGGAGCTTGATATTCTAACATTCCCCCTCAAGCTCAAACCATCTGATAAACTCCAAGTAGCTGTCTGAAGTACATGAACTTTTCTTTACCAAGTGACTTGGTAAATATGTCTGCTACCTAGTATAAGAAGATGAGAATAAGGAATTAGTGTAAATAACATTGATATTATGCCATGTCACACTGACATTGGTATAAAAGGAGAGGACATGTAATTTTACATATCTTTTTGACACATTAATACAATTACAGACTTTCTCTCCCTTCTTACTCACAGCTTCTATGGCTTCCCCTTCTTTCTTGTCTTTCTCTCTCTAAATCTAGTCTTTCTCTCTCCTCGTCACTCTTATTCTCTCTCTTCCTGCAGTCTTTCTCTCTCCTCTACAGTATTCTCTCTCCTCTTTCTCTCTCCCTAGTTCTCTCTCTGACAAGTGGTATCAGAGCTTGAGTCTTTGATCCATTATTTTCTTCTATTTTCAGTCCCATTTTCCTATTTCAAAATCAACTTCAGACAAAAATGGTACAAGACAGTGACTACTGGAGTGCTGCAGGACATCTACAGTTAGTAAAAGACTACATCTGGAGATATCCAAGGTCAGATATGGCGGGTAAAGGCTTAAATGGCTGGACGTCATCAAATTTTATGCAAAATTGAAGGTAACTAGGGTAAAGGATGGTTAACCGGGCCTAGTTTGGGAACAAATTGTGGTTACTTTGAAAAGAGGGGTTTCTCTTTCCCCTTTCCTGGAGTTTCCTGCAGGTTTCATGGAAGATCAGCCCTAAAGATCTGTTCATTTCTCTCAAACCCCTGAGTTTCTTGGCCAACAATCACCTGGAATAGCTTCCTTGCTTCAATACCTACAGGATGAATACTTGATGGCTTTGATCCCACGTGGAGTAGCAAGCTGGGAGTATGCTGTCATGCGACCTGTGCCAAGCTTCCCTCTTCATTTACAAGCCCTGCTTCTCTCTTGGAAACCCTACTATTCTTGGAGTTGAAGATTTCAAAGATTTGAAGCCCTTTTGAGCTCCTCCTTCCACAGTTGCTTCAGTTTTTCCTCTTGGATATGAACCAGTGGTGGCTAAATCCTATTCTATCCTTGAGGGTAGAAATGGCCTCCTTGATTTGATTTCTCCAACTCTATTTTAGCTTGTGAGGTGAGTCCCTCTTGAAGCTCAGCAGCACCAGAAGAGCGATAGTTGTGACGATTCGAGTGGCCTCCTTGCTGTACTAGTTCTCCTGTAAGTGTGCGTCCCACCCCAGTGAATGTACTCCTGCTTGGTGTACGAGCTAAAGGAGGTTCTGAGGGCCCTTCTTGAGCACCCATCCATCTGGCTTGTTCGAATATTGCATCCACTTGATTACCCCTCTAAGGATCCTGAACCAGCATGCCACTTTTCTAGCCGCCCGTGTAATATTCTTGTGTCTCGTCCTCGTTGTCAGAATCGGAGCGTTTGTTAAGATCTGACAATGTCCTGACACCTCCACGGCTGCTGGATTGGAAAGAAGAAATGTCTTTCCTTCTCTGTTCTTTTTTCCCTGGAATCTTGTTCAATCTGAGGCTCCTCACCATTGAAGTTATGGGCGCTGCTTACATCACAATATTTTGAGATGTCTTCTTCATGATCGTGGACATCGTCATTCGCAATGTATTCATGCATACTGTTCGACCACTGGCTGCCAGTAGGATGCACAGTACCGCAAATGATAACGATGATACTGATGATGCTAGTTGTGATGTCGTAAAGTGCACCGGCGTCAACAAACGAAGCCAGATCCTTCAAGAAGCGGATCTCCTCCATCGCGGAAGTCCGCTCTTAATCTCTTTGATGATGACCGTGTGGGAATTTCACCAGAATCTGATGTCTGGAGTTTTGGATGTGTCATGGTTGAGATGTGCACTGGAGCTGTGTCGTGGACTGGTTTAAGTGCTGATGAAACATACAAAGCTGTTGTCAAAGCACGAAGACAGCCTCCTCAATATGCTGTGGTTGTTGGAATCTGAGTTTTCTGCAGGAGTTTTCATTGGATTGAACTGAAGGGACCATAGAATACGAAGTGGAGCAAGCGGTGGATGAAGAAGTGTGGTTGGGAGAAGGAGGAAGAAGATGCAGGGGCCGGCTCAGAAGCAAGGAAGCAGACGAACAATTTTGCGCTCTCTCTTGCCCAAACTCACTTCCAATAGAGCATCTATATCCTTCCGCAGAAACATCTTGTCGGTAGCTTCCCAAGGATCATTTTTAGGGTGTGGATCTGCAATGTAGTTATGCGTGCTTTCATCACCTGGGCTGCTGCTATTACCCCATCATTTAGCCTTATCTAGAGAGACAATCTTTTTTGTAGCCTTCAAAGCAACAGATACCATTTCATCTGGCTTGTTCAAGGCTTCAGATATATTCTTAACAGATACTTCTGAACCTTCCAGCCTTAGAGTAGCTGCAACTTTGTTGACATGATTTAACCTGTCCAGCATGTGCGCAGGAATTTTGACAGTCCGGGAATGCTCTGCAAGTGATCGAGTTATACCCTGTCGAATCCACCAATGCACATATGTCGACAACTTGAAACCTCTTCTGTGATCAAACTTTTCAAATCCTTGAAGAAGCCCCAGGCAACCTTCCTGAATAAGAAGCTGGGCACGGTCTTGCGAAGCAGACATACTTCTTTGCGATGCGGATGCAGGTTGCTCATGACGAGGTTGAAGCTTCCCAGATCTGATCACTTCCTGGTCATCAAAAACACCATCTGCTGATGTGGAAGAGGTCCTACCTGTGGACTACCTTGACTTGAGAAGGGGCGTAGCCTTCTGCGCCTTCCAGAGCTCCCTGAGCCTGCCCTAGGTATTAACTTTGCAAGAGATAGCTTGGAGGATCAAGATTGGCTCTCTTTCGTGGCTGTTCATAGCGATTCATGGCTATACACAGTATCCTTTTACTATTGTGCTCGTTTCAACCAACAAGAGAGAAAGCGGTTGTTTAAGGAAGCATAAGGCGGAACTGTATTGTCTGCATCATCTTCATTCAACGGAGGCTCTGACCCATCAGATTCAGCATTCTCTCTATTGTCTTTTGAAGACTCATCTTCAAGAAGACACAGACTCTTTTGCAGCCCTGTTTCATCCTTTGACCACAAGCTGCCTCAGCAGTGAAGTCTTTTCAGAAGGCCCCAACATTTTGAAGTTGGAGGTGATTTCATTACAGCATCTGTAGATTGGTCGTATAACAGAAATCTTGAACAATGCAGTAGATCATATCCACATGAAACAGCATGCCCTTGAGGGAGTTTAGAAATTTATTCAAGAAGGGGATAGTGGCATGCTCCCATTGTGAGCTTCCTTCTCAAGTAAAGGCAACATCAGTTTAAGAAACGCTTCTGTATTTCCAGTTCTGGATTTGATTTTTGAAACTGCTTCTTCTTTGATGGCCACCGGACCTTACCTCATGCAGAGACAACTTTTTGCAAAGAATGTCATTACCAGCATGCTTTGAATAATTGCATAAATATTCTCTAAATGCAGGCTGCTTTCCTAGCTATGATGACAAGATTGACAGGCACTCTGGCATGTGATGGATTACTATTTGACTGGAAGGCATAGTAGTTAAAAAGGAAGGACCATGCTGACGATGTTGCAGCTCTCACTTTTATAGAAGGCTTGTTTACCCGAAAGTCTGATCTGAGCTCATGTCCAATGCAGCCATGGCATCCTGTTCATTATTCTCATGATTCAAGTGTACAATAACTGGAATCTTGAAAATGGAGCATTCTCAAGGGTATGATGCTTTGGGGATGCAATCTTGTAATTCCATATTCATGGAATGCTCTCTCCTACTCATTTGAGTGTATAGGTATTGGGTATTGATGTAAGTTGGATAAGAAGTACTCAAAACACTTGGAATAGGGCCAAAACAGGGTGTAGTCCCATTATGATGCAAATGATGGAGAACATCTTGTTGAAGACCATTTTGGTATGAGTCCACAACAAGAAGTTCAGTTCAAGAAGGCAGATTATGGACAGCATGTGGATTTGGATGATCATCATGCAATGGTGACTTCGTTAGTGAGTACCATCATGATGATCATGCTTCCAGCAGTATTTGATTTCGATCTTATGAAAGTTGATCCAATGCATGGCAATGATACAACTTTTCCTTTTGATCCGGGTGGCTATAGGCTGATTTTGACTTTTTGTATAGATTAGTACTACTATTGAGTATTAGGTAATCTTTTCCTTTACCACTTGTAATGCTGTACAGAGTAGTACTCTGCAGCCCCCCACTTGGCTATACCAATAAGTTCGATATTTGTTTTTGAGGACAAAAACCTTCATTTTGAGTGGGGATGGATTGTAAGAAGATGAGAATAAGGAATTAGTGTAAATACCATTGATATTATGCCATGTCACACTGACATTGGTATAAAAGGAGAGGACATGTAATTTTACATATCTTTTTGACACATTAATACAATTACAGACTTTCTCTCCCTTCTTGCTCACAGCTTCTATGGCTTCCCCTTCTTTCTTGTCTTCTCTCTCTAAATCTAGTCTTTCTCTCTCCTCGTCACTCTTATTCTCTCTCTTCCTGTAGTCTTTCTCTCTCCTCTGCAGTCTTCTCTCTCCTCTTTCTCTCTCCCTGGTTCTCTCTTTGACACCTAGTCTTCAGTCTTCACATGAATCAAGTCAATCTGCCCTGTAAGAACCATTTCTCTGATGAAATGGTAGTGAACCTCAATATGTTTGGACCTAGCATGGTAGACAGGATTGCTAGCCAACATAACACTACTGAGGTTATCACAATGCAATCTCACTCTGCTTTCCAATTGTATTCCCAAGTCTTTTAGCAATTTCATCAACCAAACTGCTTCGTAAGCCACTAAGGCAACTCCTCTGTACTCAGCTTCTGTACTAGAAAATGCAATAGTAGGTTGTTTCTTACTCTACCAACTAATCATATTTGTTGCCCAATCCAAATGAATAACCACTAGTTGACCTCGTGTCATAGGCACAACCAGCCCAATCAGCATCATGCCAAGTCAAGAGATTTTCCATATGCATTAAAAATCCCATAATCTGTAGTACCCTTTACATATCTCATGATCCTCATGACTGCATGTAGATGTGGTTTGCGAGGCTTCTACATGAACTGACTAATCAGCCCCACTAAATAACATAAGTCAAGACGGGTAATAATCAAGTATATCAAGCTGCCCACCATCTGTCTATACATGGTCACATTTTCTATGTCATTTCCAAAATCAATCTAAAGCTTGACATTCTGATCAAGAGATGTCTCCATAGGCTTGCATTCATCCATACCATACTTCTGTAACATGTCATGATTATACTGCTTCTGTAGCAACCATATACCTTGAGGCATAGAGACTACCTCAATCCCAAGAAAATACTTTAGTTCACCCAGGTCTTTGACTCTAAATTCGGCCTGTAAACATGATTTAATTTCAACAATGCCCTCTTCATCATCTCCAGTGATGATAAGATCATCTACATAAACCACTAGAAACACATATCCATGATCTGTCTTCTTCGTGAATAGACTGTGATCTACATCACCCAATCTAAATCCATGTTCTTGTAAATAACTGTTGATCTGAGCATTCCATGCTCTAGGTGCCTGTTTTAGTCCATATAAAGCCTTTTTCAACTTACATACATGTGTAGGAAAGTCCGGATGAACATAGCCTTTAGGCTGCTCCATGTATACTTCCTCAACCAAATCTGATGGGACCTAAAATGGGCCGGCACTAGCTATGGCACTAGCCAGACCTCATGCATACAACAGACAACCCCCCACATGGCCTCACGGGCCAGGAGCATCTAAAACTCACTTTGTACTAAATGCTTATGACGATTTTGCGTTTCTATCCAATATGTAGTCCAACATTCACCTTCCCTTCTCCTCAGAGGGATATCTCATAACATATAGGCATAATGCCTCATAATACACACATAGGGAAGTACCTCTCGGCTGATTGCCACGGCTCCACTATGACTCTCCTACACCTTGGGCATTGGCCCTAAGATGCGTCGCTCCAATATATAAAACATAACGCACAAACTCCACTCTTTCATAATTCAGCGTTCCATGAGATTTTGATTTTCCTCACAAAACTTTCCCCAACGGAAGCACCAATCTAAACCTACAGCTTAGGTTTCCTGTCCTCTCAGTGTTGGTCAAACTTTATCAATCAATTGCAATGCATTTTAGGGGATACCACGTGGCATGCTTGATGCAAGGTGTATGACGATTGTGCATAACCATTTTATGATTAAAAAACTAGCCATGTGAGGTGCATAAAACAGCCCTTTCATAAATTTTAACTAAGTGTTACGTGCTGCATTGCTGCTTTAGGGACTAGCACCGGAACTTCCGTGCTACTAGTCACCTATATTTAACTATGGAACGATCCCTAAATGCTATGCACAAATTGAAAAATCAAAATTTGTATCTTTTCGGCAATTAGATTGTTGCATAAACTTCCTCCCCCCCTCACCATTTAGGTGTTGCTGCGATGCATAAGTGTAAATGGTTGTTTTGTATGATTTTTGTATGAAAAAACCAATAAACACGTACAATAACACAAAGGATGAGGCCAAACTGAGGCTTGACCTCATGCTTTAACCTTGCCAAACATTCACACACATAAATCTTATTTTTTCATATTTTTGGAGCATTTTTCACTATTTTTTCCTATTTATTATTCATGAAAAATAGGTATTTTCTGATTTATTTGTGTTGGCTTATAATTTTGACTGAAACTTAACATTTTCTCTGATTTTATCCCATTTCCACTCCTTTTTCCCAACTCAAAAGAGGAAAAAACACTAATTTTCATCAAAAATGACATTTTGCGGGTTTTAAAGAATTAATAACGGCTCTAAATCATTACGGGTTCTATATTTCTATAGTTACAGCCCTCAAACATGATGCAAACAAGGTTCAAACAAAAATTCATCGCATATGAACAACATTTGGACCATGAAACAACAAAAACAAGCAAAATTTTTCATAAAATTGGAGCATACCGCATGACTTGAGTATTGCGGGTTTTTTAATAATTATTCTCGGCAGCCCACAAACTGACCAGCAACCATTCTTCAGTGCTGAACCTCTTTCCTCATCCTCTTCTTCATCTTGAAGCAATCCGATCACAGTCGGCGGACAAGCATTCTTCAATCTCTCTTCTTCTTGATTTTTTGCACAGGAATTGCCTCTATGCATGAGAGAGAGGGAGGAGAGAGAAATACTAGTTTTTTATCTCTTTGCTCAATGCATCGTTCCTTGATCTGTTTGTGGCGATGGAGGGCGAAGGATAGAAGCATCTCAGGGCCAGGAGGATTCCTCCTGCCTCCACCGATCAGAAAATGATGAAGAATGGGGGAAAGATGGGGCGCAAAAAAACTGACACCCCCCCCCCCCCCCCCAATGTTTCATTTCGTGAGCATTAAGGTCTTTGTTAAGTGGTTTTAAGCTCTTAATCAAATTATCTAGTTCATGCCTTTTGCATTCACACTTCCGACAAGTGGTTTTTTTGCTTTTGGAGGGGCAAACGACATTGGATTCAAGATCCGTCTGGACGAGTGGTTCTGTGGCATCGAAATGTACAAAGCTGGGCCCCGTCACCCTCTTCTTGGCTTCAAGATCCAGTAGCCGCTTCACAACCCCAATCCTTGCGGGAATTAAATGGGGGATCAAACGACCTCGGAATGGAAATCTGAGACGCATTGGATTCCTGACGTCGTTTTGCATCTAGGAAAACTCCAGCTCGCCCATCCGCCATCATTTGATTCTCCATGAAGATTAGCACTAGCGCTTTAGGGAATTGCCGCCTAAAATTGTACTGATTGCCACCGCCACCTTCAGTGAAGTCTATTTTTCCCTTGATATTCGTAATTTTTTGCTATTTTTAAGCACTTCTTGGTATCAAAAATCATCTATCATTGGTGACCACGGGATAGGGCGACTCAGCCCGTCCAATATGTAATGTGTCCACTAGTATCATCCAGGACACGTCTTAGCAGTCCATCGGAAAGAATGTCTAGAAAGCTCCGCCCGGCACTCCCATGGAAGGTTACGGGATTTGTGATCTAGGTCTTCCCGCGTCTGCCCCGTAGTGGAAGTATCTTGGCCGTTCCCACTTAGGATCGATCGAAATTAGGGTCTTCATGATTGGTCATTAACTAACAGAACCTAGCGTCAGACCCGAGCGAACTACTTTACGCAAAAATGCCAGGTCCGAAGCGGGTTCACGCTGCACTTGGTTCAAGGAGAATGGGAAACGAGAGGGATGCAAAGCTCAACCTCTCTGCCATAAGGCATAGTCCCATTCCGTTCCCCTAAAACAGCGTAAATCGGTTAAGACATAACTCTAGGTCATCGCTTTCGTTATTCGTTTTCTTTGACGATCATCCCGCTGTTCCTTGAGAAAAGTCCCCGGCTAACCGGGACCACCCAACCGCAGGACGGCGGACCCATGGCCCATCCTCCGCACTTTCCTCGGTTTGTTTTAGTTATGTAATTATCTAACACATTAGTTTGACATGTAACAACCAGCTTCTTTAATTAATCTGTTAAACACCGGTTCCTTCACGTAATCTTATCACATGACATAGAAAAAAAAACAATATCAAACAAGTTCTTTATTAACATATCATCATTTTTATCTTTGAAATACAAGGAGTTCCGCCCATAGGCTTGTCCATAATCTGCCCGAAGGCTATCCAGTAATCCATAGTGATCACTATTCCAAGCTTCTGCCCGTAGACTAGTATATGCGGGCTTCGAGATCCAATCCCAAGTCACGTTAGCCTCTTGTGCAGGACCCGGAAGGCGAGGGATTTACGGCCAGAGCCCCCCTGGCACCCAAGCGTCCTCCTACTCCAAGTAGAGCTCAACGGAGAGACCTCTCACGGCGGGTTCGGTCCACGTTCCCAGCGCGGTGAATAACCCCCTTGGTTAGGGTTAGGCAGGTAGTCGGGGGTAACTGGAACTGCCTCTTTCTTCAGGCCTTTAACCTGAAGTATAGGTACTTATTTAATTTGTAATTCATAATTCAAATAGATCCCTAAAATCTCTAGCAAGCACAAACATTTCCATTAATCAACCGTGTTGTTTGGCAAACTACTAAGGAAGTGTTCTTTCCTTTTGAGTGTATCAGCACTCGTTCCCAAGGTATCTTGTAAATTGGCAAGATCCTTTACATTCCGGTGTAGGGCGTACCTTATTAACCCAACTTGGTCAACCCTAAAGTTCCTTAGATATGCTAGTTTCCGGTTTACAACTTTCCTTATTTAGAAGGATATCCAAAAATACGTCCTTTTGCAAGATAACTTGCGTAGGGATCTGCCATCCTTGTTGAGGGTTTTTACCCTTTCTCCTTGTGAATCAATCACAAGACTAAATGATTTCATACTTGCTGCGCAAGTTCTGCGATGGAGTAATCCGTTTTAGATCCTTTAAGCTAACGTATGTCGGGCCTAGGGTTTCTTTTTAAGAATCTAGGGGACACCCCTAGTTCTTTATCTTTATGAATTTTTTTTTGACCCTGGTTTTGGGGTGAGATATCCACATGGATACCAGGAGATGCACCTCCCGCAGCTACTCCTTGGACTTTCTTAGGAGGCATCACAGTTTTAGTCCTTTGAACGTGGAAGCAGCTTTACACTCTTTTTCAGAATTCCACCGTCGCTTCCTTGCACCGTCCGTCGAAAGTAGTTTTTGGAAGGCTCCCTCCTTGAAGTCGGGGAATTCGAAAGGGTGTTTCAGAGTCTTCTACGATTAAGACCCATTGAAGCCATGGG
The DNA here is from genome assembly GCF_053477565.2 of Lygodium microphyllum. Lineage (NCBI taxonomy): Eukaryota > Viridiplantae > Streptophyta > Polypodiopsida > Schizaeales > Lygodiaceae > Lygodium > Lygodium microphyllum. The sequence goes on along the minus strand of NW_028229532.1, from coordinate 717,019 downwards.
GAAGGCTTAATGGTCTTTTAATGACTCGCTCAAACGAGGAACGAAAAGGGATGGAAAAAACACAAGGTGCAGGAGAGAACTTCTAAGGGGATATAGTAACCGTAAAGGTTATAAATAAGGTCGAAGGACTCTTAAGTCAAACTTAAAAGGGGGTTTCAATATGCCACAAGGGGAGGGCTAGGGAAGGTATAAATACGGAGGAAAGAGGGGTGGTTCCCAAGCCAAGGGTTAGGGGTTTAAGGGTTAATACACAGGGGGGTGTGGTTGAGGATTTATAAAATACGAAAAAAAAAAGCTTAAGGAAAGGGGCTAAGTGGCTTTTAAAAAAAAAAACACACGGGGGGTTGTAATAGTAGGACCTTTAAGCCACCCTTTATAGGGGAAAAAGGGGCTTATGACCCTTTAAAACACCGGGGGGGGGGGGGGGGGGAGGGGGGGGGAGGGGTAGTAGGGAGAATTTGGTGGGGCACAAGAAGGGGGGTGAAAGGGGGCTTAAGGGGTTTTAAAAGCCGAAGGGTGAAAAGGGGTTTAAAGGCCAAGGGGAATGGGGGCTAAGATGACCCCCCCTTTGGAAGCTTCCAAGCTTCCAGAAAGTCAAAGGGGGGGTGAGAGGACCATTAGTCGATTGCGGAACGGCAGCGGCTCCTCCCTCCCTCCATGGCGTCGTGATCCTCCGCCCCAGTCGGCCAGTGCGGCGAGTGCGTTCCCCTCTCCTTCCTTCATAGGAAAAATTCCTCCCTCTCACGGCAGCAGCCTGCTCCCCTCGTCCTCACGTATATCCCCCCTCCCTCCTTCCTTCTTATTTTTTTATAGGGGGGAGAGAATCCCTCCCCCCTTACCTGTCATCATCAAGCATTGCAAGGGAGCCAAGCAAGCTCCAGCGCGAGGAGCTTGCTGACTCCTCCATTCCACCTCCAAGCTCTTGCTCGACACGCCGCCGTGAAGGCGATTTTTTTTTTTAAATTTCCCTTTTAATATATTACATTCTCTCCCCCTTAGAAGAATCGAGATGTCCTCATCTCGAGATAAACTGGGGATACTGATGGATGAGAGTGCCTTCATCTACCCAGGTGGCATCCTCTTCGGAATAATCTTTCCACTGGACGAGGCATTCTCTTAAGGTTCTAGATCTTAACTGTCTCTCCCTAACATCTAAGATCCTATCCGGCCTTAGTTCAAGGACTCCTTGACTAGGCATTACAATTTGTTGGTCATCAAGTACATGATTAGGGTTGGGTACATATTTTTTCAATAGGCTGATATGGAATACAATGTGAACCTTTAGGTTCTCAGGGAGTTGCAATCTATAAGCATTGGGTCCTAGGCATTTGAGGATTTTGTACCGCCCACAATACCTTGGACTTAGCTTCTTGCATTCTCCTAGGGATAGAGAACTCTTTTTAGGGCGTACACGAATGAAGACCATGTCTCTGTCAAGATTGTGGGAGAGAAGGAAGGAGTCTCACTTGTAGCTTTCTTGCTTGCACAATGGGGGAATACACACAAGGGTGGAGGCTGAAAACAGTTTTCCTCTTCTTAGTTGTGTAAGCCAAAAGAACTCTCATACAAAGAAAATAGGAGAACCCTATATATGGGTCTCAAACCAAACTCAAGTAACTAAGGTGGCATACTAACTGAGCCACGAACTAGAGTAGATAAGGATAGCTATCATGTAGCTATTATTCATGGGCGGTGTACCAACCGCGTCTACAACTGAGAAGTCGGTGACATAAATACACAACGGTCACCCTGGCGTATCACGAGTGGAGCTCGATATCTCAACACTCCCCCTCGAGCTCAATCCCAATTCCTGCACACCAAGCAGGTCTCTGAACTTGCGCAGCTTCTCTGCGCCCAATGCCTTCGTGAATATGTCAGCTACCTGATCCTCTGTGCTGACATAAACTAGATCAATAAGACCTAGTAAAACCCTCTCCCGCACATAGTGATAATGCACCTCAATGTGCTTTGTTCTAGCATGATAGACTGGGTTATTTGCCAAGTGTATACTGCTCATGTTGTCACAATAAATGACAACTGGTCCATCTGTAGACTGATGCATATCATAAAGTAGCTTATGCAATCAAGCTACCTCACATGCAGCCATTGCTGCACCCCTATACTCGGCCTCTGTGCTCGACAAGGCAACTGTAGGCTGTTTCTTGCTGCTCCAAGTGACTGCAGCACTCGCAAAAGAGAACACATATCCACTGGTAGATCGTCTATCAGAAATACTACTAGCCCAATCAGCATCAGTGTATCCATGTAACTGTATCTGAACCCCAGTCTCATAAAATAGTCCATACTGCAATGTGGACTTCACATACCTGAGTATGCGTCTAGCCGCATCCAAATGTGGTTTCCTTGGAGCCTGCATAAACTGACTTACCAATCCAACAGCATAGCTCAAATCTGGCCTGGTAATAGTCATATAAATCAAACTTCCTACTATGCGTCTGTACATAGTAGGGTCTTCTAGAAGCTCACCTGCATCTGTGCTCAGCTTCACATTCTGCTCCAAAGGAACTGAAATAGGCTTATAGCCTGTCATCCCATATTTGGATAGCATGTCCAATCCATACTGCCTCTGCAAGAGCTGTATCCCACTTGGTGATCTAATCACCTCAATGCCCAAGAAATAACGCAGCTCTCCCAAATCCTTCATCTCAAACTTCTGCTTCAATAGCATTTTCACATGAAGAATATCTTCATCACTGTCACCTGTCATAATCAAATCATCAACATAAATGACAAGTAGCATAATACCTTTCTCTGTTTTTCTCACATAAAGTGAGAAATCTGCCTTGGAAATCTGAAAGCCAATAGTGACAAGATACTGTCCTATCTTGTCAGACCATGCTCTAGGTGCTTGCTTCAAGCCATACAAGGCTTTCTTCAACCTGCAAACAAACTCAGGATGAACAGCATGCACATAACCTGGTGGCTGCTCCATATAGACCTCTTCTTGCAAATCACCATGCAAGAAGGCATTCTTTACATCCATCTGATGTAAAGACCATCCCTTTGATGCAGCCATAGCAATGACTACTCTTACGGTTGCCATCCTTGCAACCGGACTGAATGTTTCTTCATAGTCAATGCCATATGTTTGTGCATACCCCTTGACTACTAATCTTGCCTTGTATCTGTTCACAGAACCATCTGCATTGTGCTTCACCTTATAAACCCACTTACAGCCAATTGCAATTTTACCTTTAGGCAAAGGTACCAATTCCCATGTAGCATTTGCTTCCAAGGCATCCATTTCTTCATCCATGGCTTTCTCCCATTTTTCTTTTCCCATGGCTTGCTCAAAAGAAGTGGGTTCTGGTTCCTGTATCACTTTGACCATATATGCATAGTGAATGGCTGTAAATCCATCATATTTCAGCCTATCCACAGGATACCTAGCTCTCGTAGACCTGCGCAAAGTAGGTTCACTCCCAGGTGCTCTCAAAACATCCCTGGTCTTCCTTACTCCAGGTGTAACAATAGAAGGAATACCCAACTCATCATCAATGCTCTGCTCTGAGCCACTGGATTCACCATCCACATAAGAGTGACCTGCATTCACATCAAACATGGGCTGATCAACCTTCTCTTTTCCTTTTCGTGATACCTGCATACCACTATTTGCATTGCTTTGAGAAGATTCTCCTGATCTCAATCTGCCTGTCCATGGCGAAGAATGTGAACCACTGCTAGAGAACGCTCCAGGTCCACTAATATTTTGTGACTGCTGCTGTGAATTCTGTGCAGCATTACCATTTTGTGCATCTACATCATCAATCACATTTACTGGTTGATACCAGCTACTCATCTCATCAAAAACAACATCTCTGCTCACTGTAAACTTACGAGTAGAAGGGTTATAGCATCTATACCCTTTTTGCTGCAGAGAGTAACCAATAAAGATGCACTTCTCAGCTTTTGGATCCAACTTGGATCTCAGCTCATCTGGCACATGTACATAGGCAATGCAACAAAAAATTTTCAAATGAGAAATATCTGGTTTCCTACCAGTATACCTCTCCTCTGGAGTCATTCCATGTATTGCTGCAGTGGGAGTCCTGTTCATTATGTAAACTGCTGTAGCAACTGCTTCAGCCCAATAAAAATCTGGCAAGTCTTTTTCATTGAGCATGGCACGAGATACCTCTCCAATATGCCTGTTTTTCCTTTCTGCAATTCCATTTTGTTGTGGGGTATAACTGCATGAATATTGCTGCTTTATGCCATGCTCCTGCAAGAACTTTGCAAAGTCATTTGAGAGGTACTCTCCCCCTCCATCTGATCTTAGGCATTTTATTTGCAGACCTGTTTCTTTTTCAGCCATAGCTTTAAGGGTTTTAAAATGCCCAAAAACTTCACTTTTCTTTTTCATAAAATACACCCAAACTTTTTTGCTATAGTCATCAATAAAACTGACAAAATAATGACAGTCTCCAAGAGATGCAGCTTTAGTAGTCCACACATCAGAGTGGATTAATTCCAATGGCTTCTCACTCTCTTGAACATGTCTAGGAAATGGTTTCCTTGCATGTTTTCCAAACTGACAGGCTTCACATACCTTATGCATTTCTGCAACCTTGAATTTGGGCAATCCTGCAACAATATTTTGGGCCTGCATTGATTTAAGTCGCTGTACATTAACATGGCCAATGCGTTTATGCCAGATATCAATATCTGCAACTACATCGGTCCCATGTGCAAACATTGCTGCACTCAATTCAGACATGTCTGCATCCAACGTAAACATTCTGCCCTTCTTCTTTCCTTTTGCTATCAAGCGACCTTTATTTTTCATATCCTCAACAAAGCATCCATGAGGATTAAATGTGACCTGCAAGCCCTGTTCAACCATTTGACCAACAGAAACCAGATTCTTGGTGATATTCGGGACATGAAATACATCGGACAGGTATTTCTTTTTCCCATCCTGCATAGACAAAGGAATTTTTCCAATCTGCACAATAGGATGTGCAGTATCATCACCAGTCTCCACAAATCCTGGTTTTTCCATTTTCCTTGCATCCTCCATCCATTCTGCATGACCTGTCATGTGGTTTGATGCACCTGAGTCAACATACCATACATCATTGCTTTCTTCTGCACTTGTCACAGAATTGTTCATGTGCTGCACCATGAACAAATGCTCATTTCTGTCATCACCCTGTCTACTAGAAGATGCATAATTCCCTTGTTGCAGTTTTCCATTCATAATGTCATTCTACTTTTTATAGCAGTCTTTATCCATATGACCCATTTTACCACAGTAGTAGCATTCAACATTACTGTTTGCATTTTGACCTCTTTGCCATCCACCACGACCTCTTTGGCTCCCCCTGCCTCTAGAGTTACCACGTCCTCCTCCATAGGACTGGTTTTCTTGAGTTTGCTGCATATTCTGATTTCTACCACGGCCTCCAAATCGGCCTCCTCTACCTCTACCTCTACCTCTACCTCTTCCAGCATTTGAGTAGAAGACAGCTTCTTTTGAAGTTCCTCCTGAAAAAGATGCACCACCATTTCTCTGCTCCTCAGAAATTAGAAGAGCAATCAACTCCTCAAAATCAGGAAATCTTTCACGAACTGAAATGGATGTCCGAAACTGTGTATAATCCTTTCCTAGACCATTCAAGGTCACAGAAACTAAATCATCATCTTCCACTGGCGACCCAATGGAAGCAAGTGCATCTGCAATCTTCTTCACCTTCATGTGGTAGTCGTTGATGCTCATATTTTCTCTTTGCACATTGTGCAACTCTTGCTTGAGCTGCATTTTCCTGGCTTGCGTATTTGTGCTATACATTTTTGACAAAGTATCCCATGCCTCCTTTGGCGTACTTGCATCCTGAATATGCACAATCATAGAGTCTGAAATGCTGATAGACAGCCAATACATAACTTTCCTGGCTCTCTCATGCCATGCTTTAAATGCCTGCATTTGCTGTTGATTGGGAACATCAGGAAGAACTGGTTCTTCTTCATTTCCTGCAACAAATTCCCAATATCCTTTTCCCATAAGGAAATTCGTCATTCTAAACTTCCATGCTTGGAAGTTGTTCTTGTCAAGCTTTTCAGTGACAATCTGTGAAAGAGAATCAGATGCCATTACAGAAGACTGCAAAAAATTCTGTCACTGCAAAAACCACAGCTTCACCCTCACAAGGGAAAATCTGCAAAACTGGCGAAAGTGGTATTTGACCACACAGTCACTTCCTAGTGACGATTTTGCATCAACAGGCAACAGGGATGATTCTGTAACTCCCAATGTCTCTGCGCACAAGCATACAATGCAATTTTTACAGTAACTATTCACCGACCTGTAGAACAGTGGTCGCACAGCATAAAACTGGGCCTTTTCCTGAGTGCGAGCAGAAAACTTCCGCCTCCAAAACAGGCCCCAAAATGGCCTCAAATCAAAAAAATAGGGTCGCCAAGGGCCAAAGCCCTTGCCCGCAGCATATACTGCCCTCTTGCTTCACCGCGAAGGGCGTCTCAACCTGAGACAATGCACTCCTGCAATTTTCGGCTGTGCTACCTGCAGAGATCTGCTCCCAAAATAGAAAATGAAAGCAACACTGCTCCTCTTACCAAAACACCGCGAGCTTGGCTTGCTTTCTTGAGCTCCTTACCACGAACAAGGCTCTGATACCATGTCAAGATTGTGGGAGAGAAGGAAGGAGTCTCACTTGTAGCTTTCTTGCTTGCACAATGGGGGAATACACACAAGGGTGGAGGCTGAAAACAGTTTTCCTCTTCTTAGTTGTGTAAGCCAAAAGAACTCTCATACAAAGAAAATAGGAGAACCCTATATATGGGTCTCAAACCAAACTCAAGTAACTAAGGTGGCATACTAACTGAGCCATGAACTAGAGTAGATAAGGATAGCTATCATGTAGCTATTATTCATGGGCGGTGTACCAACCGCGTCTACAACTGACAAGTCGGTGACATAAATACACAACGGTCACCCTGGCGTATCACGAGTGGAGCTCGATATCTCAACAGTCTCCTTCTTCGAAGACTCTTTCTTGATGTTTCAAATCTGCGTATACCTTTTGTCTATCCTTGCCTGCTTGTATGTCTTGTCTTATTGACTTTATTTGATCATCCATGTCTTCCAACATCTGTCTTGACGCTTCAACTCTTAGGGTTGGATAAGAAAACTTTAGGGGACTTCGACAATCATGACCATACAATGCCTGGAAAGGAGTCATCAGAATGCTCTGCTGGTAAGAAGCATTGTAGGAAAATTCAACTAATGGCAAGTATTGAATCCACCTCTTCGGCTCTCGACAGCAGTATGCCCTAAGCATATCTTCGATGATTTGATTTACTCACTCTGTTTGGCCACCCGTTTGGGGATGGTAAGCGGTGCTAAAATAGAGTTGAGTCCCAATAGCTTCAAAGATAGCTCTCCAGAAGTGTGATGTGAAGAGAGAATCTCGATCACTAATGATTCTTCTAGGTAACCCATGTAGCTTGAATATCTCCTTGATAAACAATCTTGCAATGTCGGAGGCTTTATAGTTTGTCTTTACTGGAATCAGGTGTGCAACCTTGGTAAGCATGTCAACCACAACCATAATGGAATTGTATCCTCCTTGGACTTGGGGTAAGCCCACAACAAAATCCATACTGATGAATTTCCATTTCATTTGGGGAATGTCAAGGGGTTGCAGTTTCCCTGGCATCATGACATGTTCGGCTTTGATACGTTGGCAAGATAAACACTCAGTGACATATTTGAGAATGTCACCTTTAATCCTCTCCCAATGGTAGCTTTTTCTAACTGCATTAAGAGTCTTAGCATTGCCAGGATGTTCCCGAGTAGACACTCATGGATACCTAAATTCATGACTCTGAATTTGACTGAAGTCTTCTTTCCTCCCAGAAAGAATTCCATCTTAGCAGTTTGCCTGGTACAAGTTACCTTATGACCGTTTGCCAACTCCACAAGCAGGGTAGGTGCTTCTACTGTGGTTATTCCTAAACTTTTTACACATGCTGGTGAGATTAAGGAATGTGTACTGCCACAATCAATCAAGGTTTTGAAACCTTTACCTTGATAGTCCGACGGTGTCTGAATCACCGAGAACTGGCGATTCGGCCCTTTCTTGTGTAAAGCGGCATGGACTGTTGCTTTTTCGAATTCTGCTCCCATAGTCGGATCTTCCTCTTCTTCTTCTTCACATCTTTGCCTATTGGCAATGCAAGCGGTTCTTCCTCTTCCACGGGTAATGGCTCCTTGACCGCGACCTGCTCCTTGGAAAGGCGTTTGATGATGTCCTCCACTGAGCTTGGGACATTGCCTCTTGAAGTGATCGGGTTCGTTGCAGTGGAAACAATGAAGGTTTCGGCCATTACTTTGAGTAGGAACAAAGTTGTTAACGTTATTTGTCCTTGCTTTCTTTCTTTGTCCCTGATTATGACCTTGAACTCTCTTCATTTGAGGTCTGAATGCTCCTCTGTTCGGGTCACTATAAGACCAAGTTTTGTTACCCCTTGGTCTAGCTTGCACCTCCTGAATTATAGGCGCCGCTCGAATGAGTGCATCCTGAAGATCTGATGGACGCATAGATTCGAGACGGGTATTTACGGGTGGATTTAAGCCCGCACAAAATTTGGACACCTGCTGCATCATGTCCATCTATGGCGCATACTTTAAAAGTGAGACGAATTTAGAGTAGTATGCGTCAAGAGTGAGTCCTAGCTGTTTTAGCTCGTAGAACGCATTCATTTTCTACGTACGATATGCAGGTGGTAAATATCTTCCCTGCACGGCTTTCTTCAACTTCTCCCAGGTAACGGACCCCTCTGAAATCCCTTGATCCCTGCACCATTGCTTCCACCAAAGTCAGGCTTCGCCGGTGAGCTTTAACTTGGCGAGCATGGCCTAATTGGTAGGTGCAGTACCAGCTGCTTCAAAGTAATCCTCCATGGATTCAATCCAAATTTCAGCATCAGCCTGGACGAATCTGCCTCTCCCGTCAAACTCGGGTGGCTTTATCTGCTTGAGGAGGAACTTCTTCTCCTGGGTCACAGCAGTACTTGATGTAGGAGGCGAATTTGGAACCTGTACCTGGGGTTGTGCCTGGATAAAAGTTTTCTTAACGTTATTATATGATAATCGACGTTAGCTTATCTTTCATTTTTAGTTCAGCTATCTCGTAAACAATGTAGCTACTTAACTTTTTAACAACTCTTATGCACAGCCAGATATTGATAAAAAGAAGTCTTTATTTGTATTTACATAGGCATAGCCTTTTTGAATACAACGTTTTGTGTGATGATAAGCCAATCATTACATTCAGTTTGGGGAGAACAACGTTGTATTGCATTTGTCTACAGGAACTGTGTAATAGTAGGGTTTTGGGTCATGGATATTTAGGAATCGATAGTTCATTGGAAGTTCAGGATACCCTTTCCGTTGGAATCCATACTTCTCATGGCGGCCCAACACTTTAATCCTGACGGCTGGGATTACACGGGTTACTTTCTCATATACATATGAGTTCATTTCAACCCTCCGATCTTGAATATGTAAAGTTGAATTTACGTGAGCTTCCACAAAAATGAACAGCTTCACGACTTTCAAGTCTTCCAACCACTTGATCCTCTTTAGGTTGGTCTGTAGATAAGCAAACCGGTGGGCGGCTATATAGTAAATTCCTGAAGACCCCGTCCATCTTCGTTCTATGTATAAAGGTGATGGATTATAAATCTGCTCCAGGATGTTCATCATCCCAATTCTTTGTCTATAAAGAGGAGAATGCATTGCAATCATAAACATGACCCGAAATACCAAAAACTTGTTCCACGCTTCATAATTCTGCAAGACAGCATTGAAGGTGAGAAAATGTTTGGACAGCAATAATTTCTTTACTTCATTTTATTGAGATCTCATAAAAACAATTCCGTTGTTGGTCGGCTCTGATACCAACTGTAACGTGTCCACTAGTATCATCCAGGACACGTCTTAGCAGTCCATCGGAAAGGATGTCTAGAAAGCTCCGCCCGGCACTCCCATGGAAGGTTACGGGATTTGCGATCTAGGTCTTCCCACGTCTGCCCCGTAGCGGAAGTATCCTGGCCGTTCCCACTTAGGATCGACGGGAATTAGGGTTTTCATGATTGGTCATTAACTAACAACAACTAGCGTCAGACCCGAGCGAACTACTTTACGCAGAAACGCCAGGTCCGAAGTGGGTTCACGCTGCACTTGGTTCAAGGAGAATGGGAAACGAGAGGGATGCAAAGCTCAACCTCTCTACCATAAGGCATAGTCCCATTCCGTTCCCCTAAAACAGCATAAATCGGTTAAGACATAACTCTAGGTCATCGCTTTCGTTATTCGTTTTCTTTGATGATCATCCCGCTGTTCCTTGAGAAAAGTCCCCGGCTAACCGGGACCACCCAACTGTAGGACGGACCCATGGCCCATCCTCCGCACTTTCCTCGGTTTGTTTTAGTTATGTAATTATCTAACACATTAGTTTGACATGTAACAACCAGCTTCTTTAATTAATCTGTTAAACACCGGTTCCTTCACGTAATCTTGTCACATGATATAGAAAAAAAACAATATCAAACAAGTTCTTTATTAACATATCATCATTTTTATCTTTGAAATACAAGGAGTTCTGCCTGTAGGCTTGTCCATAATCTGCCCGAAGGCTATCCAGTAATCCATAGTGATCACTATTCCAAGCTTCTGCCCGTAGACTAGTATGCGGGCTTCGAGATCCAATCCCGAGTCACGTTAGCCTCTTGTGCAGGACCCGGAAGGCGAGGGATTTACGGCCAGAGCCCCCCGGCACCCAAGCGTCCTCCTACTCCAAGTAGAGCTCAACGGAGAGACCTCTCGCGGCGGGTTTGGTCCACGTTCCCGGCGCGGTGAACAACCCCCTTGGTTAGGGTTAGGCAGGTAGTCGGGGGTAACTGGAACTGCCTCTTCCTTCAGGCCTTTAACCTGAAGTATAGGTACTTATTTAATTTGTAATTCATAATTCAAATAGAGCCCTAAAATCTCTAGCAAGCACAAACATTTCCATTAATCAACCGTGTTGTTTGGCAAACTGCTAAGGAAGTGTTCTTTCCTTTTGAGTGTATCAGCACTCGTTCCCAAGGTATCTTGTAAATTGGCAAGATCCTTTACATTCCGGTGTAGGGCATACCTTATTAACCCAACTTGGTCAACCCTAAAGTTCCTTAGATATGCTAGTTTCCGGTTTACAACTTTCCTTATTTAGAAGGATATCCAAAACTACGTCCTTTTGCAAGATAACTTGCGTAGGGATCTGCCATCCTTGTTGAGGGTTTTTACCCTTTCTCCTTGTGAATCAATCACAAGACTAAATGATTTCGTACTTGCTGCGCAAGTCCTGCGATGGAGTAATCCGTTTTAGATCCTTTAAGCTGACGTATGTCGGGCCTAGGGTTTCTTTTTAAGAATCTAGGGGACACCCCTAGTTCTTTATCAAGATGACCCCCCCTTTGAAAGCTTCCAAGCTTCCAGAAAGTCAAAGGGGGGGGTGAGAGGACCATTAGTTGACTGTGGAACGGCAGCGGCTCCTCCCTCCCTCCATGGCGTCGTGATCCTCCACCCCAGTCGGCCAGCGCGACGAGTGCGTCCCCCTCCCCTTCCTTCACAGGAAAAATTCCTCCCTCTCACGGCAGCAATCTGCTCCCCTCGTCCTCACGTATATCCCCCCTACCTCCTTCCTTCTTATTTTTTTATAGGGGGGGAGAGAATCCCTCCCCCCTTACCTGTCATCATGCATAGCAAGGGAGCCAAGCAAGCTCCAGCGAGGAGCTTGCTGGCTCCTCCATTCCACCTCACAAGCTCCTGCTCGACACGCCACCGTGAAGGCGATTTTTTTTTAAAAAATTTTCCTTTTGATATATTACACAATCCCACAAAGAGATCTGCACATAAACAACAAAAAGGAGCATCAAGCTGATATAAAAAATACACAACACAACACATCATAGCTCATACCCTACCCCCTGACAAAACCAAGGCATGAAATCCACGAGGAGTAGGCCTAGCATAATCTGACAAAAAATCTGAAGCTAGTCGTTTACCAACTACTCCAACACAACCAAGCTAAAAAGAATGATCAAAGAGGTCATCCTAAGTGGTGGTCTGGACTACCTACCTAACTAAGGACAACTTAACCAGGAGCTCCCCCTGGCGAGGACTCCTATAGCCTGATCAAGAAATATTTACTTTTAGCACAGTTTTTCTCTTTTAGGTTTTTATTTTTGCTAGACTCGGGCGTGTAAAAAGGAGGGAGCTGAGCTTAGTAACCCAAGGAGAACAGGGCATCGGCCTTGGGTCCTATATCGATATCCAAAAACCTACCAAGTCCTCGTGAGGCGACACTTAATCCTTTTCTAACGCTCACTTTTATTTTCGCTCCAATCTTCTTTCATTTTCTTTATTTTAAGGCAAGATGTCACCCCAAGGAAGGCAAGGCATCGGCCCCGGGTCTTACTCGTCCCCAGGAACCTACCAGGCCTTCGCAAGGCGATAAACAACAGCTCAAGGATTTTTCGTTCTTTCCTTTTCTATTTTTATAGGGGTTAAAACCCCTTTTTACACACCTCCGTATATTCATATATTGTCTTTAAGATCTTTAGGGTTTTGTCTCTTTCCATCATTATTTTAATAGGCTTCTCTAATTGCCTCACAACTAACAGGAACTCCTAGAATGGCTGCCTAGCAGGTCAGCAGAACACGGTCACTAGAACTGCCATCGAAAACAGGTCTTTCAATGCCTGAACAATGCCTTGCAGGAGGAAAGGACTACTCAAACCTCCCTCAAACATACAGAGCCTAAACCTGGGACTTCATGCCTTGATTACTGGTCCCCAACAAGAAAGAAAGCCCCCTTCAAGTACATAGATACATATAATGTGAAAGAACATGCACTCGTAAAGGAGATATATCACCTAGATAGGGCCACGACAAGCTTCCATGCAACAAAGGCTCCGTCCGCGCTCTTCTTTGAACCTGTCTAGCACAGGACTAAAACAAGAAACCATTAATTTCATCCATACTAAACAGACAACTAGCCCTCTTGGCCTAAAGAAATAAAGCATTTCACTACAAACTAACTGGCCCTCTTGGCCTAAAATGGATAGTTCATTCTAATCCATGCAATAAATGATCTCCTTGGCATATATAGCACATCCTATCAAACTAATCTGGATACCAAGGATAGCATTAAAAAATAGGAGGACTAGCCTCATGCTCCTCATGCGAGTTAGCTAAAAGCTTGATCTACGCTCTTTGTAGATCCACTAGTCCAAGCCTTTCTACTGATATCTCAGTAATAATGGCCATCTCTTCTTGGGTACTATGAGCTGAATGAATGACATCATTAGGTTGATATATCTCATCCCCTTGGTCGTCATTCAAACGGATCGCTTGTCCCAACTTTCTAGTAACTCCTCCTACAGGGAGAATCATGGATTTATGATCATTCAACTCTTCTCTAATCAGACCATTACATATGTCAATGATACGATCCAAACTAGACAGAGCTTCAAGCCTAGACCCATCACATAAATGCATCTTAGGGCGGCGGTCCCTATTGTCAGATGTTGCATTATGGCCTTTAGTTGCATCCTCTTGGGAATCCATCAAAGCATGTCCACATGCAATTCCTGGCCCTTCATCTGACACACCAACAGTATTTTTAGGGGTTTTGGGCCTCCAAATCCATCTCATATTCCTTTTCATATTCTTGGACTGCCTCATCTGCCCACATTGGTTCAATGGACTCACGGTGGATTTATCACCATTACCAGATGGCCTCATAGCCTTATGGCTTCTATTTAGTACAGGTAGACCTTTGGCATGCTGCATCTTCTCTACACGAGATGTCTTTACTTGCCTTTGTCCACTCTGCAATAACTACTTAGCCATAGGAACCATGCTTTTACTAAATGGAATAGCATCTACTCGAAAGCATGATTCATCTATAAATTGGAAAGGTCTCTCAAGAGCCTTACTAGGAGCACAACTAGAACCACTCCTAGAATGCTCATCTAAGCTTGTAGATCTAATGGTTCTATCAATTCCACCGCCACAACTACCTCTCATGGAAGTGTTGCAAGCCTTGATGGGACTTACTGGGCTTGGAATCTTTTTATCCCCAGGGGGTATATTATCCCTACTATTGCCATTTTCTGCTTGGAGATTTTGGCTACCAAGGTTCCTCTCATAGGTTGCCTTGGTATCAACAAGTGAGCTATCTCCTTGTAGAAATGGTTGGAAGCTAGGATGCACTTGTACTGAGCGGGGAAAACTCCAAAAGTTTTTCCAAAATCTCTGAATATGTCCCTCATAATCAATGGCATGCATCTTTACTTCCCTTAACAACTTAGGATTCCGCAATCCCACATGGATTTGCATGTTAATCTCTAAGCCACTCAAAAAGAGCTCACATAGCGCATCACCTGGCAATGCAATAGCTCTTCTTAGCCAAAGCCTCAAAATATCATCAAAGGCTCTAATGTATTCTTTAACAGAAGGATAGAACTCTTGCCTAATCTGCATCAGCTGCCCTAAAACTTGGGTCATAGGCACCTTCTTCTCATATTCATCTAAAAATCGATCACTCAACTCCTCAAAGGATTTAATAGACCCCCTTGGGAGGCTCCAGTACCATTTTCTATCCTCTCCCTTTAGGGTACTTGAGAATACGAGCATCTGATGAATATCATTGAACCCACTTTCAAGGCAAGTTAGGCCGTATTCTCGTAAATGCACCATCGGATCCCCATTAACTAGTCTATGAAACACTAGGAGATCCCTATAAGGAGGAGGGCATTTAGTCCTTTCCTTTGGGATCAACACTAGGCCATTAAAATCCTCATATTCATGACCTAAGTCTAGTGTCTTGGGATCTCCAACCTCTTCCATTTCCACTTTTACTGGTGTAGGAAGGTTAATATCATCCTTGCTATCCCATTCTGCCAACTCACAGAGTGGTCTAGGGAGTCCTATGCTACGCACTAAGGAGTCTACTCCATCGCTTGATGTTGGTGTTTTAGTAATTCTATCCTCATTTGCTATTGTTTCCCTAGAATCGGAGGTAGGTCCTAATAGAACCTTCCTTTCTGATAAGGGTTTTCCACATATGTATGAAATGCTTTACAGATCTACAATATTGTGCTTTGGAACCCAATTGCATCAGGCCCTAGCATCGGAGGTATCTCCTCTTCATAGGCATATATTACTTTGACTAATGGCATCACGGTCTTTCCCTTCAAAAACTTATCGCTTTTGAGGATCACAAACGACTGTACCATCCTAACATCACTTTTACTCCCTAATCTTTCCTCTATCTCCCATGGACTATCTATCATGATTACACCATGGGTATTTCCCCATAGTGACCCAAACTCCAACATGGTGTCACTTTTAGGGCAAAGGGTAAAGTAATCGATCACATTTCTAGCCAAAGATCCCACTAAACCATTTAGAATGGACAAGTTATCTTAAGGGTTACGGGGATTCCTTGGTTTCATCATCATGCTCATGGCTGAAACTTCAATCCACCTATTTTAGCATCCACCGCTTCAAGGCAGCTATCAACTATATAATAAAGCTAACAAGTCCCTTATAAGACCAAGATTCGAAAACCACCACTTATAGGGAACTCCCGGCAAATGCACCACTGATGGGACCTAAAATGGGCCGGCACTAGCTATGGCACTAGCCAAACCTCATGCATACGACAGACAACCCCCCCACATGGCCTCACGGGCCAGGAGCATCTAAAACTCACTTTGCACTAAATGCTTATGACGATTTTGCATTTGTATCCAATATGTAGTCCAACGTTCACCTTCCCTTCTCCTCAGAGGGAGATCCAATGACATATAGGCATAATGCCTCGTAATACACACATAGGGAAGTGCCTCTTGGCTGATTTCTGTGGCTCCACTGCGACTCTCCTACACCTCAGGGATTGGCCCCAAGATGCGTCGCTCCAACATATAAAACATAACGCACAAGCTCCACTCTTTCATAATTCAGCGTTCCAAGAGATTTTGATTTGCCTCACAAAACTTTCCCCAACGGAAGCACCCGTCTAACTACAGCTTAGGGTTCCTGTCCTCTCAGCATTGGTCAAAGTTTATCAATCAATTGCAATGCATTTCAGGAGATACCACGTGGCATGCTTGATGCAAGGTGTATGATGATTGTGCACAACCATTTTATGATTAAAAAACCAGCCATGTGAGGTGCGAAAAACAACCCTTTCATGAATTTTAACTAAGCATTATGTGCTGCCCTACTTCTCGGGGGGTTCACTATATATATATTCTCTATATAACGTGCGTTCATGGCCTATTTATAAATATCCTAATCTGTGAATTTTTCTTGAATAAAACACAACCCTTTTCTATTCAATCTGTAAGTAACCCCTTTATATGATACCCTTCTATATGTAAAAAATGTATAATAATGGTGTTTTAAAAACCCCTTATTTTGAACTCACGTTATATATACATATATTCATGAGTGACCCCCCGAGCCCTACTTTAGGGACTAGCACTAGAACTTCCGTGCTACTAGTTGCCTATATTTAATTATGGAAGGATCCCTAAATGTTATGCACAAAGAGGAAAATCAGATTTTTTATCTTTTCAGCAATTAAATCGTCCCACAAACTTCCTCCCCACCTCACCATTTAGGTGTTGCTGCGGTGCATAGGTGTAAATGGTTGTTTTGTATCCATTTTGTATGAAAAACCCAATCAACACATACAATAACACAAAGGATGAGGCCAAACAAAGTCTTAACCTTATGCTTTCACCTTGCCAAACATTCACGCACATAAATCTTATTTTTCCATATTTTTTGAGCGTGAAAACCTCAATTTTCTCTATTTTTCACTATTTTTTTCTATTTATTATTCATGAAAAATAGGTATTTCTGATTTATTTGTGTTGGCTTATTATTTTGACTTAAAATTAACATTTTCTCTAATTTTATCCCATTTCCACTCCTTTTCCCCAACTCAAAATTGGAAAAAACCACTAATTTTCATCAAAAATGACATTTTACGAGTTTTAAAGAATTAATAACGGCTCTAAATCATTACGGGTTCTGTATTTCAGTAGTTACAACCCTGAAACATGATGCAAAAAAGGTTCAAACAAAAATTCATCGCATATGAACAACATTTGGACCATGAAACAACAAAAACAAGCAAAATTCTTCATAAAATTGGAGCATACGGCGTGTCTTACATGTTGCGTGTTTTTTAATAATTATTTTGGGTAGCCCACAGACCGATTAGCAACCATTCTTCAGTGCTGAACCTCTTTCCTCAGCCTCTTCTTCATCTTGAAGCAATCCGATCACAGCCTGACAAGCATCCTTTAGCCCCTCTTCTTCTTGATTTCTTGCACAGGAATTGCCTCTATGCAGGAGAGAGAGGGAGGAGAGAGAAATACTGGTTTTTTATCTCTTTGCTCAGTGCATCATTCCTTGATCCGTTTGTGGCGATGGAGGGCGAAGGATTGAAGCATCTCAGGGCCAGGAGGATTCCTCTTGCCTCCACCGATCAGAAAATGATAAAGAATGGGGGAAAGATGGGAGAGACGGGGCGCAAAAAAACTGATGCCCCCCCCTCCCCCCAACGTTTCATTTCGTGAGCATTAAGCTCTTTGTTAAGATCTTTTAAGCTCTTAATCAAATTATCTAGTTCATGCCTTTTGCATTCACACTGCCAGCAAGTGGTTTTTTCACTTTTGGAGGGGCAAACGACATTGGATTCGAGATTCGTCTAGACGAGTGGTTCCATGGCATCGAAATCTACAAAGTTGGGCCCCATCACCCTCTTCTCAGCTTCTAGATCTAGTAGTTGCTTTATAATTCCAAACCTTGTGGGGATTAAATGGGGGATCAAACGACCTTGGAATAGAGATCTGAGACTTGCGTTGGATTCCTGACGTTGTTTTGTATCTAGGGAAACTCCAACTTGACCATCCGCCATCATTTAATTCTCCACGAAGATTAGCACTAACACTTTAGGGACTTGCCACTTAAAATCATACTGATTGCCACCGTCGCCTTTGATGAAGTCTGTTTTTCCCCTGATATTCATAATTTTTGACTATTTTTAAGTACTTCTCAGCATAAAAAATCATCTATCAAAATCGCTGTTCAAGAAAGCATTCTTGACATCCATTTGCCATAATTTCTAGCCTTTGTATGTTGCCAAAGCAATGACATTTTTGACTATTGCCATTTCAGCCCACCGGACTGAAAGTATTCTCATAGTCAAGGCCATATTGTTGCGCATACCCTTTTGCAACTAGCCCTGGCCTTATAGCGTTCTAACAAACCATCTGACTTGCACTTAACCTTGTACATCCATTTGCAACCAATGGGGACTTTGCCTTCAGGCAACTCAACCAATTCCCATGTCTCATTTTTAGCCAAGGTTGCATACTCCTCATCCATGGTAGCACACCAGTTATCATCTATAACTGCATCATCAAACTTTGTAGGTTCTTTGTAACCTGTCACACTAGCTATATATGCATAATGGCAGGTTGAATGATGGGACCTAAAATAGTCCAGCACTGGCTAAGGCACTAGCCGGACCTCATGCACTCAACAAACAACCCCACCACACGGCCTCACGGGCCAGGAGCGTCTGTCGAAGGATACGCTATCCTAAACACTAATCACTGTGCGTTTATAGTCTGTAATCCAATGAATGTTCCCTTTCTCATCTCCTCAGAGGGAGATTATACATATATCGGCAATAAATGCCACATATCACAGACACCGGGGCACCCCATCGGTTTATTGACGTGGCCCTATTGCAACTCTCCTACATCTTGGGGATTTGCCCCTCGATGTGCTGCTTCCACACATAGACACATTCGAAAAAAACTCCCCTCTTGGTGCCAATATATTTATTGTTCCAGGAATGCACGGATCCTGACTTATCCGTCCCCTTGGACCCACCGTCTAGACCTATAGTCGGGTTGCTCACTCTCTCTACGTGGGTCAAGTCCTAAAGAAACCAAGTGCTATGCATCCAAGAGCTTGTAATTGATACCATTTAACGATGCTTGATGCAAATGTGTATATGATTAAGTGCTCAAATAATTGAAAAATAGCCTTGTGCATTGTGCAAATCCATTCATGTAATTATTGTGATGAGAGAAGACACTGAGTCTTACACTCGTAGTGTACTTCCCTTTATTTAACTTAATGTCATCCTATATGAATAATGCAGCAAATGCATCAGATTTTATATTATATTTCAGCACTCAAACTTCCCTCCTCCCCTACTGTTTAAGGTTTTGCCTCATTGCATAGGTAAAAGGGTGAGTAGTAAATACTCACAAAAACATGTAAATGGGGATAACTTGAGGCAAACCCTCATGCTTTATCCTCATTATACACTCACAGACACATCCATAATTTTTCTCGTCCGTTTCCTAGTTTTCCCCCTTTTAAAAAGTTTTTTTTTTCATTTTTTCTTATTTATTATCAATAAAAATGGAAGAAAATTAGGATTATTTCAGAGCTGTGGCTCTTGATTCTTTGAACAGCAAACATGTAGATTTTATTGGTGTTTTGTTTCATGCTTTTTCGATTTTAAGCCCCAAAAACCTCATTTTTCCTCAAAAAACATGCTTTTTGGATTTTTTCCATTTATTTCCCATACTTTAAGTGTATGTTTTCTAAGGTTTTTATTATGAAAGACTAAAACCAATAGCAAACAACATGTCCATCAATTTTCAGCCCATAAGAACATTGTTAACCCCATCAAATGTGGAAAAAGAGCCATTTTCTTTGTAAAAATGCCATTACTGTGTATTTTTTTATTATTTTGGGTTTTGAAACTTATTGCGGGTCTAAAACCAGGCCCCATTTGATGCTCAGCCTGCCTCCACACTGCCATCTTTAGCCCACCTTTAGTTTAGAAGCAATCCGATACCGCGTTGGACGAGCATTCATCAACTGGGCTTCATTCTTCTTCACACGCAGGAACTGCCCCTTGCAAGAGAGAGAGGGAGGAGAGAGAAAGACTGAAATCTGATCTTCACAACCAGGCAGCCATTTGATGTGCAATTTGGAGAGCGATGGGGAGCGAAGATCAAGTGCATCTCAGGCATCTAGTCGGTTGGGGGGGCTGCTTACCGCCATTACTATGTATTTTTTTATTATTTCGGGTTTGGAAACTTGTTGTGGGTCTGCAAACCAGGCCCTATCTGATGCTGAGCCTGCCTCCACACTGCCATCTTTAGCCCACCTTTGGTTTAGAAGCGATCTAGTACTGCGCCAGACGAGCATTCACCAACCGGGCTTCATTCTTCTTCACACGCAGGAACTGCCCCTTGCAGGAGAGAGAGGGAGGAGAGAGAAATATTGAAATCCGATCTCCACAACCGGACAGCCATTTGACGTGCGATCTGGAGGGATGGGGAGAGAAGATCAAGTGCATCTCAGGCATCTAGTCAGTTGGGGGGTTGCTTATAGTCGCCATAGCCTCCCTCAATCATCAAGAAGTATGGCGTCTTCATCTGCACGTTCGCATGAAAATTGGTGCCCCCCCGCCCCACAAGATAGTTTTTTTTGGTTGGGGCTCCCCAAGGGTCATAACTTTTGGGACTTCTTAAGTTCATTTCCACTTGCCTTTGGTTCTTGGCCTCCCGGACATCCTATCTCCCGCGTTCAGTACCCAATTCGCAGTTCGAAAAATCTTGGGCGTCCATCTTGAAGTCCTCCACTACCAGGCATCTCCTAGGGTCCCGTCTGACACGCAAAAATTATGAAAATTCATCAATTATCGTCAAGTGGGTCTTTTAAGCCTTTTTCGAGCATTGCCGCTTAAAATCATACTGATTGCCACCGCCGCCTTCGACGAAGTCTATTTTTCCCCTAAATTTTGAAATTTTTGGCTATTTTTAAGCACTTCTCAGCATTAAAAATCATCTATCACTGAATAACCAGTGTATATAAACCTGTCAATTGGTTTTTTGACTCTCTCAAATCTCCATAACTGTGGATCACTCTGAACTTGCCTCTCATGAGGCGGTACGTAACGACTCTGCCTTGCTCCAGGCGTCATAATAGACGAAATGCCGAACTCACTATCCAAACTGTCGCTATTAGATGACTCATAACATGCTATAAGTGGACCTGTCACATCCTCAAGCATCTTTTCTTTTCCCTTATCCATTCTCCCCCTCACTGACATATCCGTGTCAGTGGATGTAGGAGTATGACTCTGCAAGCATCCTGACCAAGGACTTATTGTAGGTGACCCATCACTTATAGGACCACTCATAGATGTACTCACTATAGGAGCATTTTTAGCATTACTAGTTTTGGTTGATCCGTCAGTAGCCACTGCAACAGGATTACCATACCACGATGCTATATCATCAAAAACAACATCTCTTCTAATCAATGTCTCATGTGTAAACAGTACATAACACTCGTAAGCTTTCCGATCTTGTGAATAACCAAGGAACACACTCTTGATAGCTTTAGGATCTAATTTCTTCCTATTTTCATAAAAAACATGCACAAATGCAATACTGCCAAATACCTTCGAGTGTGAAATGTCAGGTTTATGACCATACAACCTCTCATATGGAGTGTGAAATACTGCCAAATACCTTCGAGTGTGAAATGCAATACTGCCAAATACCTTCGAGTGTGAAATGTCAGGTTTATGACCATACAACCTCTCATATGGAGTTACATCATGAATCCCTATACTGTATGATTTCTATTCAGCACATAGACAGCAATCACTACTA
This sequence comes from Lygodium microphyllum, assembly GCF_053477565.2. NCBI lineage: Eukaryota > Viridiplantae > Streptophyta > Polypodiopsida > Schizaeales > Lygodiaceae > Lygodium > Lygodium microphyllum. The sequence goes on along the minus strand of NW_028229532.1, from coordinate 695,194 downwards.
CTTCAGCCCAATAACCATTCAACAAACTCTTCTCATTCAGCATAGCTCTTTGCTGATTCCATCAGAACCCTATTTTTCCTTTCTACTACACCATTTTGTTGTGGTGTATAGCTACAAGTTAACTGTCTTCTGATCCCATATTTAGCGAAGTACTTGTCAAAGTAATTGGAGACATATTCTCCACCTCCATCTAATCTAAGACATGAAATTTTACATCTCAACTCATTTTCAGCATGCTTCTTGAAATCCTTGAATGCATCAAACACATCCTCCTTATATTTTAGTATGTAAAGCCAAGTATACCTGCTGAAATCATCAATGAAGGATACATAGTAACGAGCACCACCAAAAGAAACATTATGAGACAGACCCCATACATCTGAATGTACCAACTGCAAGGGTCATGAGCTATTCCATACATGTCTCATAAATGGAAACCGTGCTTGCTTTCCAAACTGACATGCATCACAAACATGTCTAAAGTCATGATACTTGAACTTAGGCAGTCCAAGCACAATCTCCTTCTAGTGCATAGCTTTCAGCTTTTGTACATTCACATGGCCAATCCGCTTATGTCATATCTCAACATCCCGTATAGCACCATCATCATGTGCAAACATGGTTGCTTTCAATTCTAGAATTGACGCATCAAGAGTAAACATTATGCCATCTCTTCGGCCTCTAGCAATCAATTTGCAGTCATTACCATATTCTTCAACAAAGCATCCATCTCTATTAAATCTCACCTGCAGATTTTGTTCTTCCATCTGTCCAACTAACAAAAGATTCTTGGTTATTGTAGGTACATGTAGTACATCATGCAAGCTCTTTTTCTTACCATCAATAGGCATCAACAATGGAACAATTCCTGTGTGTTGTCATCCCCAATACACACATAACCATGTGAACCTGCAACCATCTCAACAAACCATTCTCCATGGGGTATCATATGATTTGAAGCCCCTAAATGAATGTACCATCTCTCATCTATGTTCAGCCTAGATGCCTTCTTAGACACATGCTGCATGGCAGACAATCTGTCAACTTGCTCATCATGAGCACCACTAGAAGATGCATGGTGCCCATGATGTTTGCCCTTTGCCTTCATATCTCTCTGCTTCTTGTAAACAATCCTTTGCAATGTGTCCATATCTGCCACAATAATGACAGTCCTTATCTCTGTTTAACTGATCATTTGGTTGCCATGAACCAAATCCACCATCTCTACCATGGGGTGATCTCCTCCTACCTCTAAAGCCGCTAGATCCACACTAGCTCTGTGTATTTGTGCCATGCCAGGCATTCTGCTGATGTTGTCCATAAGTGTTTCGAGTGTCTCCTCGACCTTGAAAAGAGCCACGGCCTCTACGGCCTCTACCATGCTGGCTAGAGTAAAAAACAGTGTCTCTGCTTTGAGACCTACTGGAACATGTATTCAGCCTATTCATCTCTCACAGAAATAGACGTATCAAATGCTTTATACTCTTTGCCAAGTCCATTCAATGTCACTGCAATCATATCATCCTCAGACGACGCTGAAGTTCAAATGGTGGCAAGCTGATCTGTAGTGTAGGCATGAATGCTTTTGCCATTCCCAGATATGTTATTGAACTGTTGCTTTAGTTGAATCTTTCTTGCATGTATTACATTTTCATAATTCTTCATGAGTATGTCCCATGCATCCTTTTGTAACGTGTCCACTTGTCCACTTGTGGGACACGTCTTAGCAGCCCATTGAGAGGGGAGTCTAGAAAGCGCCACCTGGCACTCGCAAGGAATGTCACAGGGTTTGCAATCTAGGTCTTCCCGAGTCTGCCTCGAAGCGAAAGTATTCGGCCGTTCCCACTTAGGATCGACCTGAAGTCAGGGTTTCTTTCCTATCAGCCAAGTCTCTAGGAAGTAGCTAGCGTCGAGCTCCAGATGAACCACTTTGCATAGGAACAACAGAGTCGAAGCCGATTTATGCTGCACTTGGTTCATGGAGAATGGGAAACGAGAGGGATGCAAAGCTCAACCTCTCTGCCCATAAGGCATAGTCCCATTCCACTCCCCTAAAATAGCATAAATTGGGATTCTAACTCTACTGACTCTAGGTCTTCACAGTTTCATTATTATATCTTTTGAGAAAAGTTCCCAACTAACTGGGACCACCCTTCCGTAGGACGGACCCAAGTCACGTCCACCGCACTTTCCTCGATAGCTTTAGTTGTCTAATTAGGTCCTACCACATTTATGTGTGACATTTAAAATCAGCTTCATTAATTAAGCCTTTTAGGGCATAGAGTTTGTTCACGTAATTTACAACACATACACAAAAACAAAACAAGGAGTCCTTTTATCAAACAAGTTCCTTAACTTATCTTTAAGTTAATCTTTGTCTCCTGCCCATACAAGAGAATTATGTATCCCTTCTGTCCAACAGAAGTACCCGGTCCAAATCTCATGGCACCGAAATTTCCATCCTTTATCTAGAATAGGATCTTCCAACATCCCAGACGTTGGGCTCACGAGGATCTCCAACTCCATTCTGGACAGGCAAGGGGTGTCCAGAGCTCCACCTGACCCACAAGCGATCTAGGAGTGAGATGCCATTTCCGTGGTTGGCCTTTTCACCACTCGACCATCGGCCTGTGAATCGAGCAGTGCCCTCTCGAGATAATCCACGATGTGATCTTGGAGATGATCCACGCGTGCAAAATATCCTTCCTTAATTAATCCAATTAAAATTCAAGCACAATCAAAGCAATAAGCCTTAATATCATATTCTAGAAAAACATTCCTTTATTCCCATGGCAACTTCTCATTACTACAGACCCTTGCCATGCATTTGCCATCAATACAAGCCTTGTAATATTTATCCAAATCACAATGCAACAATCCCTTGATTGAAAGAAAAACATTTAGGGTGTTGTTCAATCAACCAACAAAACTAATTGTATTTTTCCCAAACAATACAATAATAGACACGACAATAATTCCATCCCATATTCGCTCTCCCCCTTGGGGCCAAAGAGTAGAATTTACTTAATATTCCCTCCTTTCGTCTAAGGCATATGCTAAAGGTTCCAATACTATACATGACGTAAGTCCTATCATTCCAATCTAAATTAATCAATCTAGCAAGAGTATTTATGCCTCTTCTTTAAGTGACAATTATCTTTTAGCATTTCCCTACTATGCAACATTTTTTCTTGGCTTTATCTTCCTTTCTCCTAAGGCAAGGAGTCACATGTCATCAATGTAAAGTTTACATAATCTCTCCCATGTATGTACCGTGTATATGCATTTGCGAACTTTAAACAATATTATCCTCGATAAAGATTAATCAAAAACTCATTGATGCTCAATACTTTAGTGTCCCATATGTTGCTTATGCTATGCATGGATTCATCACATAGCAACTAGGTGCAATTTAACTCCCTTTGATACAAGCACTTCACAAACTTCATCTTTGAATATTTGAGATGCAATTTATCTTTTTCAATGACCTATTCTAGCAGCTTAAGGTACGGAGCCTAATGTATCTCTTGCGAGCATTAAAACAAGCATCTATCAATTTGAAAATACATTACTTATGACCGGTACCGCAATTGGATTGATAGTGATGCCTTCGCCTGAAGCTCTGTTGCTAGTTGTAGGATTGTCATCCGCATGCGACATTCCTCGCTTGGAGGCCATCGTCTGCAAGTAGACTCAAGAGATTAAGAAGGTGAAATAGATTCGAGATGGGAGAGCAAAAGAGAAGATGGTTAAATCGACGATCAAGATAGAGGGAAATTGAGCAGCCTCTCGGGGTAACTCTTCTCTCTCTCTCTCTCTCTCTCTCTCTCTCTCTCTCTCTCTCTCTCTCTCTCTCTCAAGCTCTCTCTCACAATCTCTTGGAGGGGTATACTCTCTCTCTCCCTCTCTCTTGCAGCCTTTCGGGGTCTCCTTATGCTCCCTTGTGCCTCCCCATGCCTCATATTTATAATGAATTAGAGAGGAGGGGATAAGTCTGAGAACAAGAGCGGAGGGGCTCTTAGAAGACTCAGTGATCTGATACTCAGATCATAAATCTGATGGTTGCATTGGCTCCAAAAGGGGGATAAAACCCCAAGACACTTGCCCAAGACACTTAGTTAGAAAGCTCTTAGTTCACTCCTTTTCTCTGTTCGAAGTGTTGTCTACTACCTGTAGACTGCGATCACGGCGTGCACGATTTTGCCAATCACTTTTCTTTATTTCTCTTTTTATATAATCTCCAAAACTAACTAAAACATGACTTGCCTTTTCTTTTAAGTGACTTTTATTTCTATCTTTTTAGAATAATATCTAAAATATAATAGTTTTTTTCCCCCAAGAATCTAATATTTTTGGACCATTCAAACTATATACATTAATACTAGTGATTAATATGGCTCATAAGTCCCATTCACATTGTACTTTTCGTGAAGGGTGACTACGGTCCTTATCAATCCAAGAAAAATGTCAGATTTATGACTCTCGATTTTTTTAAATATATTTTTAATTGAATGAAAATTATTAGCTATTTATGCTAGTCAGTTTTTACCTTAGTTACTCTTTAGTTAGTAATCTTACTAACTTATTAGTGGAAATTAAAGCTCAATAGAAGTGGCAGATGTAGATTTGACAATTTTAAGTAGCTATGGAAGACAAAATTTAAAATCACTTTAGAAGATGGATCTCACAGTGGTCACAGATTTTTACAAAATTTTCAAATGTCGAAATGAAGTGAACAAGTTCCAGGCAACAATGCAAGACTTCAGGATGGTCGGGCAAAAAATTTCAGATTAAAGATTCGATGTCAGATATCAAAGTTGCTAAAGACCAAGCACGAAGGACCAAAAGGGAATGTAAATGAGACTTAAAAGAGAAGTTGTGCCTCTTTGGACCTAAGACCCCCCATTTTCTAGTGAGGGGGATGTGCATTTTTTTGGATTAAAAAAAAAGAAGAAGGTGCCTCCCTGATGACAATAATTTGATGATGAGAGAGGGGGGTATGGAGCTTACAAAGAAGCCTATACTCTGATCATAGTAGCCCGACCTAGATTTTTTTGCTCTATTTCTCCAATCTTGGATTTGTCGTTGATGGTCTGATTGCAAAGATACAATTTCAGTATTTCTCTCTCCTCCCTCTCTCTTCTCCAATGGACTACTCATGTGGAAATTATCTAGAGAAGATCAAGATGAAGATCGATTGTTTAGCTTAAATCAAATTGGTGTGGGATCATGTTGACCTGAGGAGTGATGATCAACGCTATTTGGAGACCAATGGTGGTCCATGCACAATTTGAAAAATCAATTCTTGAGACCCAAAACTCGAAAAATGGTGATGTCTCTTTTTAATGAAAATTCAGATTCTTTTTTATGATTCATGGTGCAAATCTTATTCATATGCGATGAAAATTTGTTTGAGGCTTGGTTGTGATGTGCTTGAGGGTTGTGGATCATAAAATATAAAATATGTATCTGTGTGTGTGAGTTATTAAATTTTTGAAATAAAAAATGAATGTTTTAAGAGAAAAATCAATGTTTTTATTTTGGAGTTCCCATTTCTTGTCTCTCTCTTTCTTGCTCTTGCTCTCCTGCCATAGCTCGCGTGCAAGCTTCGATCCTTCTCACCTTTCAAAAGTAATTTAATGCCCAAAAAGGACAGGCGTCCCCATCAACTTCTTGCACAAGGAATCCACCTTGTGTATGAGTCCCGGAAAATACATATAGTTTTACAGAATCCACTGAAAAACCTCACGGAATCCACCGAAAAACCTCACTGTCATAAAGGAGTAGCAACACAAGTAGAAGCAAGAGAAGTTGTAGGAGCAATAGACCCATTGTATAATCTAGCTTTCCATATCTCTCTCTTAATCAATGACATAGAAACGACATTCTTGGCATCCTACAAAATAAAAAATGATGATGGATCAAAGGGTGAATTAATTTCTTGACTTTAAAAAAATAAAAAACAAAGCATTTTGTATAAAGAAAATAAATAATAATACTAAAAAAATATGGTTTTGAGTAAAGAAAATAGGAAAAAAAGTTTATGCATCTGAAAAATTATAAAAAATTAAAAGTATGTTTGTGTAAGTATAAGGAGGGTAAAGCATGAGGATACCTCTATTTGTATGTTTTAGTGTGTGTTTATCACTTTCTACAAATCATGATGTTTCGTATGAATTGCATTGATCAAGCTATCTAAATATATGAGTATTCCCTTTTCTATTAAGTACTGCCCATGATTATCTATTAGGTAGGATCTTTTTTATATATTGTAATAAGGGATATACCTACAATGATAGAATATCAGTGTGTTGAGTCTGAGCATGTTAGGGCTCACTTGGAAACCACAACTTGGGACTTAGACCTAATTACACATGGTGACCACGTTGATATTTCCCATGCACATAGGTTTACATGCACATGCGCTCTCAAGGTCTACCAAAGAATGTCCAACTTGTGTTTTCACGATGGTCAAAGCGTGAGCTCCAATGTATGTCATTCCTTAATGATAATGAATTCCCAACGAAGAAGTTCCACTCTATGGTTGTAATGTGCCCGTCCAAGCCACTTCCTTGCCGACACGTTCTTATTAGCCCATCAAGATATATCCTAGAAAATGCCATCGTCTGAGATTCCATGAAGTACCTTGAAGTTTGCTATCCAGGCTTGCTCAAGTCTACCCCATAGTGGAAGTTTTGACCATCCCCACGAGGATTGACTTGAGTTTTGGGTTCTTATTATGGGTCAAATCACCTACTAATAGTTATTTAGTGTCAGTAATTCGAGTTTCCACTTCTTATAGATTTACTCCAATTGAAGCGGACTTACATTGCACTTGGTTCAAAGAGAATGGGAGACGAAAACAGGAGTGTGGCACCTCGACCTCGACCCTTCTGCCCATGGGGCAAAATCTCATTCTAGCCCTCTAAAATGATGCAAGTCGGGTTTCTTGATATCTAGTGGTCATATGTTTACCTATTTATGGATGTAAATTTTTCCTTTTGAGAAAAGCTCTTAGCTTACTGAGTCTACCCAACCATAGGTGGTCTGGACCCGTTGGGGATCCATCCTCTTGCTTCCCTCGATAGATGATTTTTAATTACCTAATTACCTCTACCACTTTAGGTTCAACATATAAAAATAGCTTCTTTGATTATCTCCTGGCACAAATTCATTACATGCCTTTATTTCACGACACAAAAATAGTGTAAAGCAATTTCTTCTCATCAATAGTTCCTTTAAGAAAAATATATATTTGCAATGTTTTTGGTCCTGGCTTGACATGATGTCAACCCGAAGGTATTATTCTCACCAAGTTTAGTTCCTAGACTAGTATTGGAACTTTCAGAATACTATCTAGATTTGAAGGGTAATTAACAGTTCGTAAGAGTCTAAGGAGTTTGTGACTAGAGCTCCTTAGTATCCTCACCTCTTCTTGTCAACTAGAGTTCCCTACGATAAGACCTTTCGCACCATGATTGGTCTATACTCACTAACACAAAAATAAAAACCTCTTGGAATAGGTTTTATCCACGTTGGCCTTGGGGAGGTCTAGCACAAATAGAGAACACTACCTCAGTCGGCGTTTTGTGCTCATCGGAATACTACCTCAATCGGCGATCTATACTCAATTATCCATCTTTTAGCTTGATGATTTTAGGAAAGATTAATACCTAACTTATAATCACAAACATCTTACTTTGAATCCATTATACACAAACTTTTAACAAATTTATTTCTAAGAAAAACCTTTTTTTTTAAATAACAATATCAGGGCAAAGCTTAGCGTAAGTGGCAATATCTTCCAATAATCCTCTTGGATTACCCTCCCCTTGGAATCTAGCCAAGGTTAAATCTAAACAAGAATTCTATTTTTGACAGCAACTTCTGTGATGGTCTTTTTCTTTTCTCAATGGAGTTTTGTGGATCCTTGTCTCCGATAATTCAAAAATTCTTGGTTAGTTTTATTATGAAAAGTATTTTTAAACAAATTTATCTCAAGACTTTTTTTAAAACAGAGAATTAGCGTTCGTGTTTATCAATCAAAGATTTCGTTAATTCAATACAAATCAAAATTTTAACTCTTTTAGGAAGCGCAGTATCTTCCTTGCACTTATTCTTGGTACATCTTGTACAAACCCAAATGATTCCTTCGAATTTGCAATCGGAAATTTCTCTAGAATTACTTCCTTTTTATTTTATGCAAGAGATTTAAAAAAGTCCTATTCTACGAATGCAACTTTTTGTTTCCAACCCATAAGATGATGATTTATTTATTTTCTTTAATATTTAAATTAATAATAAAATATGGTATCTGGGAATTTATGAGACGAGTACTTGGTTGATGGTATTCATAGCTTCATTTGTAATCCCAGTACTTGCCATTCCATTTGTAGTGGTTGCACTCGCAATGTTATTGGCAGCTCTCGCCTCCATGACCTTTATAATTTTCTTCTTCAGGGCCATGGTCTTTAATCATGAGATTGTGGAGGAGATTTTGGCAATAGAGCTTTGGGTTGTCATAATTGGATTGATGGGGATGGCGATTACTAGAAATTGAGAGAAAATCGAGTAGAGTCGCAATTCTACAGGGAAGTGAAGGTAGAAGAGATTGGATTCTACTCCAAGAGTTGGCAGGGTATCCTCCTTGTCTTCGTGAAGAATTTCCTTCCTCGTGCTTCTCTTACCTCACTCCCTCTTACTCTTCTCTCTTGGTTTAAGAAGAGCCTCTTCTCTTAGTTCAATCTACTTCTTCAATGGCTCCTCATGCCCCATATTTATAATTAAATTGAAGAAGGGGGGGTTTATGGGTTGTGGCCAAGAAGAGGAGTTCTTTGTGGAGGGCATCTTGGCAATCCAACAATCTTTGGAAGCTTTCAAGATGTAATATGTTGCGGGAGGAAGTACCAAAAATAGGTACTTTCAGCCTATGTAGGATGCACATGCCTAAGATTTGAATAAGTACAAAATTATTCTAAAACAGTGTGCAATATGTAGGTAGAGGGTGGTCAAATGGGGCATGATCGGCTAGTCTTCAAGTTGTGAGGCCTCTTGGAGGTAGGGAAATTCATTGACAATGGTTGTTGGGCTCCAAGAGGCTTCTTCCAGGGATATGCCTTGCTATTTTATGAGGTATTCTTTAATGGATTGAGACTATAAGTGCTTATCTTGCTGCCCAATGATTGGCTCAGGGCTTCTTCATCTATAGGGGGAAGAGCCCATGAAGGGTTTCAGCTAGTTGACATGAAACACATTGTGGATCTTGGTGGTAGGGGGAAGTTCTAAGTGGTAGGCCAAGTCACCAATTCTCTTCAGAATCTGGTATGGGCCATAGAAGTGGTGGGCTAGCTTGTTATTGCTGCCCTCATTGAAAGTCGAGTAGTGGAACTTAGGCACTTTAAAAAGGGCCAATTCCCCTTCATGGAATTCCAAATGCCTTCTTTTCTCATCAGCATAGAGTTTCATGTGTGTTTGGGCCTTTTGAAGGTTCATTTTACATTTTTGAAGTAAGGCGTGCATGCGATCCAACCTAGCCTATTAACTCTAAGGATTGATATTATCATTAAATAAGACTGTGGGGGAGAGGAACCTTATACCCATATAAGGCCTCAAAAGGGAAAACTCCAAAGCTAGAGTGTATGGAGTTATTATATGCAAACTTAACAAAGTGGAGCCACGTATCCCAACTATGTTGTACATCATGGCAAAAGTGCCTCAAATATGTCTCAAGCCATTTGTTCACTCTTTCAGTCTGGCCATCAGTATGAGGGTGGTATGCAATGGATGGGGCAAGCTTGGTTCCCATGGAGGTGTAAACTGTCTGCCAGAAGTTGCTCATAAATTTTGCATCCTAATCATGTACTATGACTTGTGGTAAGCCATGCAACTTGAAGACATTTTCCATAAACTGAGTGGCCACTTGAGAGGCAGTGTATTGGGTCTTAGTGGGGATAAAGTGGAAAGCTTTGGTGAGGCGATCAACTACCACATAGATATTGTTCCACCCTTTCTTGGTCATGGGAAGGCCCATGATAAAGTCCATCGTGATGTGAGTCCATTTCCCTTCAGGGATAGGGAGAGGCTACAAGAGGTCAGCAAGCCTGTCCTTGTTCTATTGACACGGAACACATTTGTTAGAATATCAAGCTCTCGTTACTCTTCACTCAGTCTATCTTTATGTGTGTGACTGACATTAACAAGATAAAGCTATATACGTGTATGGCATTCAATAAGTCGATGTAGTCAGTGACTTAATCACAGTTAGTCTTGGCTAGTCATACCTATGTGTGTAAGTCTCTTTCAGTTAGTATGATGGAAGAATAATGGAAGAAGAACAACAATAAGATGAGACTCATCTTCCGCTCCACTCTCTCTCTCTCCCTCTCTTCCAACATGGTATCAGAGCTTGAATGGCTGAAGCTTGAAGGCTTGGCAGTGGCCATTTGACATCAAGACATCATATCTGAAGAAAACGTCATCAAAGGAGATCATGCCTGCATCCCATTTTTTTGTAAAAGCTATATCTTGCTATAGAAATGGTTTTTGGAGAAACGGCCCGCAATCCCTTGATTGTTTTGACGTGGTCTACAACTTTGCATAAGAAATTTTTTTCAAATTCCTCACAAACTTTCATATATTCAGCATAGACATGTGTAGACTGGTTGTTTATTGCAGTAAACATCAAGTGATTCCAGGGCACTGGTGGCTTTCATCCTAACAATGTATATGCTCTTTTTATCATGCATTTGAGCATGATATTGGAGTGTTAAATGCTTAGTTTTAGAGCTTATTTGTAGGTTGGAAACAGTGAACTGGTTGCTATCATGAATTTGGAAACAATATACCTACAGGGTTGAAGTATCTGTGATGCTTATTTGCTAGTGACAAATGCTTGGATCATACCACTTGAATGGTAGATGCTTTTTGGGATATTGTGAGTGTTGAAAGTCCAAATTTTGGACTAATTTGTTCTTGGTTATATTAGGGTATTGACTGGTTATTGCGTGCAGGAAGGATACCTATCATCTTCACTTGACATACATGCAATATATTCTGACTGGTTGAACATGTATCAACTCCTGTATGGAGTGGCAACTAAATGAGATGTTTTAGGGCTGTTTTGAGGTCTGAATGCTCTTTTTTTAACATAGAAAACACTATTGGTTATAGCGGTGGGCTGGCTGTATTTGGTATTACTACTTGCATACAATACAAACATTAATACTTTTATGTACATAGTTTGTTGCTGGGATGTTTTTCCACTATCATAGAATGTTTTGAACTGATTTGAGCTTGGTTTATGCTCAATTGACTATTTTTTTTCATTGTTGGAATATAGTTTATAGCAAGCAGGTTGTCAGAAAAACTATTTTGAATTGCAGGAAACTGTCACGAATAGCAGGAAATCGGTCCTCAACTATAGGAAAAGGAGTCAGATACTTACAGGTTGTATACATCATTGAATACCTAAGTTGCAACTATGGCAAATGCTCAAGGCACTGACAATATCACCCAAATTGTGGGAGAAAAGCTGGACAACAAAAAATTTTCTTTATGGAAGTTTCGTATGAAAAAATTTTTGGTTGGCAGAGGTTATTGGGACTTATGGACAGGTGATGAGACTGAATCTAAAATGCATGAAAGAAATCCCGACAAATGATCAGAAAAGACCTCATAAGCTATGGATTGAGAGAGCATGCAAGGTGTTACATTGGTTTTCCTTATATATATCAGATGCTATGGTTATACAGATTACTAGATGCAATTCTCCAAAGGTGTAATATTTCCATGCAATAAAAGTTAGTTGGTTAGTTCGAAAGTTAGTTAGTCATTTAATAAGTTAGTAAGATTACTAACTAAAGAGTAACTAAGGTAAAAACTGACTAGCATTAATAGCTAATAATTTTCATTCAATTAAAAATATATTTAAAAATATCGAGAGTCATAAATCTGACATTTTTCTCGGATTGATAAGGACCGTAGCCACCCTTCACGAAAAGTACAATGTGAACGGGACTTATGAGCCATATTAATCACTAGTATTAATGTGTATAGTTTGAATGGTCCAAAAATATTAGATTCTTGGAGGGGGGGAGAAAAACACTATTATATTTTAGATATTATCCTAAAAAGATAGAACTAAAAGTCATTTAAAAGAAAAAACAAGTGATGTTTTAGTTAGTTTTGGAGATTTTATAAAAAGAGAAATAAAGAAAAGTGACTGGCAAAATCGCGTGCGCTGCGATCGCAGTCTACAGGCAGTAGACAGCACTTCGAACAGAGAAAAGAAGGAGTGAACTAAGAGCTTTCTAATAAAGTGTCTTGGGGTTTTACCCCCCTTTTGGAGCCAATGCAACCACCAGATTTATGATCTGAGCATCAGATCAATGAGTCTTCTAAGAGTCCCTCCACTCTTGTTCTCAGACTTATCCCCTCCTCTCTAATTCATTATAAATATGAGGCATGGGGAGGTACAAGGGAGCATAAGGAGACCCCGAAAGGCTGCAAGAGAGAGGGAGAGAGAGAGTGTACCCCTCCAAGAGATTGTGAGAGAGAGCTTGAGAGAGAGAGAGAGAAAGAAAGAGAGAGAGAGAGAGAGAGAGAGAGAGAGAGAGAGAAAGAAAGAAAGAAAGAAAGTTGTATTAACGTCTTCTAAAGACCAAAACTGGCCTATGAGACAAACTGTGATACAACTGATGAGGTCCAGCTATCCAAAATAAAAGTGCTGAATGAAAAGCTAAAAACTGAAAACTGAAAATACGGTGCTGTGAGTGTGATAAGTGTCGTGTATGTGTATGTGCGTATGTAGCTCTGGTACTCCAGATAATGGCTACAAAAGGGGAACAAATGTCAGCTGTGAAGAGTTACCCCGAGAGGCTACTCAATTTCCCTCTATCTAGATCCTCAATTTAACCATCTTCTCTTTTGATCTCCTATCTCGAATCTATTCCACCTTCTTAATCTCTTGAGTCTACTTGCGGACGATGGCCTCCAAGCGAGGAATGTCGCGTGCAGATGACAATCCTACAACCAGCAACAGAGCTTTGGGCAAAGGCATCACTATCAATCCAATTGCGGTACCGGTCATAAGTAATGTATTTTCAAATTGATAGATGCTTGTTTTAATGCTCGCAAGAGATGCATTAGGCTCCGTACCTTGTGCTGCTAGAATAGGTCATTGAAAAAGATAAATCACATCTCAAATATTCAAAGATGAAGTTTGTGAAGTGCTTGTATCAAAGGGAGTTAAATTGCACCTAGTTGCTATGTGATGAATCCATGCATAGCATAACCAACATGTGGGACACTAAAGTATTGAGCATCGATGAGTCTTTGATTAATCTTTACTGAGGATAATATTGTTTAAAGTTCGCAAATGCATATACATGGTACATACATGGGAGAGAATATGTAAACTTTACATCGATGACATGTGACTCCTTGCCTTAGGAGAAAGGAAGATAAAGCCAAGAAAAAATGTTGCACAGTAGGGAAATGCTAAAAGATAATTGTCACTTAGAGAAGAGGCATAAGTACTCTTGCTAGATTGATTAATTTGGATTGGAATCATAGGACTTACGTCATGTATAGTATTGGAATCTTTAGCATATGCCTTAGGCTAAAGGAGGGAATATTAAGTAAATTCTAATCTTTGGCCCCAAGGGGGAGAGCGAATATGGGATGGAATTATTGTCGTGTCTATTATTGTATTGTTTGGGAAAGATACAATTAGTTTTGTTGGTTGATTGAACAACACCCTAAATGTTTTTCTTTCAATCAAGGGATTGTTGCATTGTGATTTGGATAAATATTACAAGGCTTGTGTTGATGGCAAATGCATGGCAGGGGTCTGTAATGACAAGTTGCCATGGGAATAAATGAATTTTTTTCTAGAATATGATATTAGGGCTGATTGCTTTGATTGTGCTTAAATTTTAATTAAGGAAGGATATTTTGCATGCGTGGATCATCTCCAAGATCACATCGCGGATTATCTCGAGAGGGCACTGCTCGATTCACAGGCCGATGGTCGAGTGGTGAAAAGGCCAACCACGGAAATGGCATCTCACTCCTAGATCGCTTGTGGGTCAGGTGGAGCTCTGGGCACCCCTTGCCTGTCCAGAATGGAGTTGGAGATCCCTGTGAGCCCAATGTCTGGGACGTTGGAAGATCCTATTCTAGATAAAGGATGGAAATTTCGGTGCCATGAGATTTGGACTGGGTACTTCTGTTGGACAGAAGGGATACATAATTCTCTTGTATGGGCAGGAGACAAAGATTAACTTAAAGATAAGTTAAGGAACTTGTTTGATAAAAGGACTGCTTGTTTTGTTTTTGTGTATGTGTTGTAAATTACGTGAACGAACTCTGTGCCCTAAAAGGCTTAATTAATGAAGCTGATTTTAAATGTCGCACATAAATGTGGTAGGACCTAATTAGACAACTAAAGCTATCGAGGAAAGTGCGGTGGATGTGACTTGGGTCCGTCCTATGGAAGGGTGGTCCCGGTTAGTTGGAAACTTTTCTCAAAAGACGTAATAACGAAACTGTGAAGACCTAGAGTCAGTAGAGTTAGAATCCCGATTTATGCTGTTTTAAGGGAGCGGAATGGGACTATGCCTTATGGGCAGAGAGGTTGAGCTTTGCATCCCTCTCATTTCCCATTATCCATGAACCAAGTGTAGCATAAATCCACTTCGACTCTGTTGTTCCTATGCAAAGTGGTTTATCTAGAGCTTGACGCTAGCTACTTCCTAGAGACTTGGCTGATAGGAAAGAAACCCTGACTTCAGGTCAGTCCTAAGTGGTAACGGCCGGATACTTCCGCTTCGGGGCAGACTGGAAAGACCTAGATCGCAAACCCTGTGACATTCCTTGCGAGTGCCAGGTGGTGCTTTCTAGACTCCCCTCCCGATGGGCTGCTAAGACGTGTCCCACAAGTGGACAAGCAGACACGTTACAGTTGGTATCAGAGTGAAACTTCATGATGATACATGATTGATTAATGTTCGGTTCATAGACATATCTTAAATAGAAATAACCTGAGTGGTATGGCTTGATTGTCAGGCACCTTCTACACCCACGAATGCTGACATGTAAGAAAAGAAATTTCTTCTCAAACAAATTAAGGCACCCGAGTTTGATGGAGAAGGGTTAGACGTCGCAGTAGAAGTAGAGATATGGATTGAGACGATGGATGACTATTTCTATGCTTCGGGAACTGGGTCCATGAATCAAGCAATGATTGGAAAACTGAAGTTAGTTGGCCAAGATCGATTATGCTGGAAGAAATGGTGCAAAGATCAAGGTATTTCTGAAGCCGTTGTTACATGGACTTAGTTGAAAGATGTTGTACCCGGACAATACCTTCCGCCAACCTACCAGACCTTGAAGATGAATGAATTCTTCAAGCTCAAGCAGCTGGAATTAACCCTGGAAGCTTACTACTTAAACTTTGTAATCCTACTAAAATATGCGCCACCTATGGATATTGCACAGCAAGTATCCAAGTTTTGCCATGGCCTGAACACTCCTCTGAACCACCATCTTGAAGCAATGCATCCAACAGTCTTGCAAGATGCATTACTCCGAGCGAATCCAATCGTCCAAGAACTTAAATCGGGCAATTGTAGCAAAGATGACTATGGAGATTAGGATAAGAAATGCCATACGTGCGAAGAGATAGGGCACATCCGTAAGATATGCCTCTACTGTCAATGCTTCCATTGCAATGAGCTAGGACACATCCAAGCAGACTGCCCCGATCTAAGTCTAGAAGACATTGAGCCTCCAAGAAAATGAAGCTACACAGGTGCAGTCTATGGATATATAGACGAATCAGATGAAGACGAAGATCTAGAGCCCACTAAATTATTAGGAGGACTAAAATTCCTAGAAGCTTAATCGACATGTAACATAATTGAGAATAAATCCTACTCTTGTACCTATGGTTAATTTGAATAATATGAGTGTACTACTTGAAACATTAAGAGTAGCACAGCGCGGATGCATGGTGGGTCTTAACCCACAGGTCATAAGCCCCATCAGTGATTGTCTTCCCCAGTTTCTCTCGAGATGAGGACATCTTGATTTCTCTAAGGGGGGGAGGATGTAATATTTCCACGCAATAAAAGTTAGTTGGTTAGTTTGAAAGTTAGTTAGTCAATGTATCAAACTTTAATTTTTACCTCAAGTTGACAAAATTTGACACATTTCTAGCTTCCATTGAGTCGTAAAATCTTGCTCTTATTGGCCACCATGAGATAGGGTGACTTAGCCCGTCAAATCCATGAATTGATCTGCACATGAAGAAACCAGGAAGAGTATCAAGTTGCCTCAAAGAAAACACACGACAAAACATACATACAGCTCTCTCCCTATCCCCTGACAAAATCAAGGCATGAAGATCCACAAGCAAGAGGCCAAGTGTAGTCTGACAGAGAGCCAGATCTAGTTGCTAACCAACTGCTCCAACACAGACCGACTAAAAAGAACTATCAAAAGAGTCATCCTAAGGGGTAGTTGACCTATCTACCTAATTGAGGACAATTGGACCAGTAACTCCTACTAGGTGAGGACTCCTATAGCATAGTCTTTCTTTTTAGATATTTTTGCATTTATCACTTTCTTATACTTCAAGACTTGATACTTGGGTGTGTTAAAAGAAGGCATCTGAGCATATTGTGACCTAAGGAGAATAGGGCATCAGCCTCCTTACGTCCTGTCTCAGCATCTAAGAATCTACCAAGTTCTCACAAGCGATACTAAATCCTTTTTCTTTCACTCACTTCTATTTTCACTCCTACCATCCTTATTTTTTTTCTGGCTAAATGACACCCCTTGGAAGACAAGGCATCGACTTTGAGTCATCCCTAGGAACCTATTAGGCCTTGGCAAGGAAATGATCATCTACTCTTAGAATTTTTCTTTGATTTTTTTTCTTTTTCCATGGGTTAGAACCCCTTTTTACACACCTTCATATTGTAGATAGGGTTTTTTCGGATATATTCATTGTTTCATCTCTTTCTTTTATTTAGTAAGCTTCTCTATTGCCTCACAACTAACAAAAGCTCATAGAAACAACTGCCTAACAAGCTGGAAAGACATGGTCACTAGGGACTACTCTTAAAAACGGCTCTTAGAGTGTCCGATAATGTTTTTACAAGATTCAGACAACTACTCGAACCCCTCAAACATATCAAACCAAACCCTAGGACTTCATGCCTTGATTTGCCGATCCCCCAAAAGAAGAAAAGTCCCCATGGACACATATACATGTATAGCACAAAGGGAAAGAACTCATAAAGGAAGGACATCACCTGGACCTAGCCATAAGAAGCGTTGGTGATGTTTTTATCTATCTAGAGAAAAAAATAATTTTAAGAACATATTTAATGTTGATAATTGAAAAAAATACCTTCATATCCTTGTATTAGTACTTTAACATCTTTGAACAATTGGTATTCCATGTTTGACCTAAGAAATCCAATATATATTTTAACTCATTATAATCCAAGTAAATAAATAACTAATTTAATATTGTATTTTTTAAAATAAAACATTACAAAGTACTATAATAGGTGAATTTAGTATATGATCTATGATTTTTCTTTTTGAAGTGAATATTTTCTTGATTTAATTTTAAGTTGAAATTTTATATAAAATTTTAAATAGACCTTGAGAAAATTAATACCTATCAAGGAATCATCCATGTTAAATATTCAAAGAGAGACCATTTCAAAAGGAACATGAAAAAAAGAAAAAAAAAGTTGTATTTTTCTCTCCCCAATATGCACAAACATATACACATATCTTATATCCCTCCCTCCCTCCCTCCCTCCCTCCCCTCTCTCTCTCTCTCTCTCTCTCTCTCTCTCTCTCTCTCTCTCTCTCTCTCTCTCTCTCTCTCATACACACATTTTTCTTTTGGTTTTGTTTCTTTCTCATGCATACATGTAATGGTATAGCTAAATAGATTTTTTGATAATTGTATTAAAAATATATATGTAAAACAAATATTACTGTAGATTTTCTCTTAAAATTAGCAAAACAATGAATGTAACTATAATTTTTATACAAAAATTATGTTAAAAACAAGTGTGTTTATAATATACATGTCTTATACAACAAATATGTAAACCAAAACTATTTACAATATACATATCTTATTGACCAACTATCTAAATCAAAGCTGTTTAGAAACAAGGACCCATTTTTTATGCTGGTCACATGACAAGATGTGGCTTGGTTTCGAATGTTTCAAGTCTTTGTTTTACATCTAAAAGTATACAATCATGATTGATATCTAGAACAAACATTTTATTTTCCACCAACATCTTGAATCTTTTGATGAATAGTGTGTCTTCATAATTTGTTGGATTTGCATGATACAAAAAATACATACATTCCTCCCAAAAATGCATATTTGCAATACTATCCATTGCAATACATAAACATTAGATGCCTTTATAGTCGCATTTTTACATCTAAAATCTAAAATTTCTAGTACGAGCCACATCTTATATCTAATAGATGAGATAACAATGTTTTTCTTAATACACAATTCTGCTTCTGTTTCATTTGCATTCTAAATAAATATGTATATGACCATTTCTTTTCTCCAAGCTCAATAAATTGATCCCAATCAATAATACCTATACGAACATTTTGTGTTTGTGTAAATTCTAGCATCAAGTTGTTGCAATGAAAATCATCATGTATCTAGTAATAAGTATGAGCAAGAGATATTACATCTATCACTACATGCAACACATTTTAATATAGATTTTATAAATGTATATAATCTTTCATTTTTTACATCATGAAGTATAGGATCAAAGACCTAGATTTCGAACTACACTTTTAGACTTTTCCCAACATAACAACCTTGTTGTATGTCTTCTGTATGAACCTTTAATATATGGTAATAACATCAACATATTGGGAACTATACCGCCATTTGAAATGGAAATACTATTATAAACGATCAAGATCTAGTAAATGCTATACATCTCGTTGAAGATCCACAAATTAACTACATGTTTTGTTCATGGAAGAATAGTATATACTTTCGGATATACTTCCTCAAATTATTTTTCCACAATATATCTCATGACTTGGAAAATTACTTTTTTATTTGAAGCCGATTGCATTATGTGCAATACTTGTTTAAAAAGTTATTTACAATAGCCTTATAGAGTTTTGAAGATGATTAAATGCAACATCCTTTTTTGCATGTTCAAGTTCTCTTTTATGAAAATTATCATTTGTTTCTTTTCACTTTTATTTTTGTAACATCAACCTAAAAGTCCAACTTCCTTACTCTTTTTTATCTACACTTATAATTGTTGCAAATATTATCCCATTGTTCCAATTTGACATATCAATATTCTTTGGAGTAGCATCACTAATATCTATATAAGATTTTTATGTATCTCCAATAGTACTTTTTTATGTTTGTTTGTTTATCTCAATTTATGAAACAAACTTAGATTATATTTCCTCATGTCCATCTTAGTACAATATCTTCAATGCTTTTTCAACATGGAATCTTTGAGGTTATACACATAAGCATTATTGATAAGTTTCACCATTTCATCGCTTTCATATTTGTTCAAGTTACATGTCACTGGACATCTATTTGCATTGCTAAAAATTCTTTTTTTACCTTGGACTATATTTTGATTCCATTTATAATAAACTATTTTTTCTATCTTGAAAAGGACAAAAATATTTGTGTTAATACATGTAAACTTTACACACACACACTCACACACACACACACACATAGAGCTTAAAAACAATATGGTTAATTATGAACATATGTCTTAATATTCTAATTTTTTAAAAAAATAGTATGCTTTTGTGTAATGAATAAGAGTTTTGTGAAAAAATTTATGTATTTGTTTATATATAAGCACATATTCCTCAAATTCTATGATTATACCTTTTTAAATATGTGTGTATGTGTATATACACACAGATATGCATACACATGCATATAAACATATAATTCTATTTTTTACCACACACACACACGCACATGCACACATGCACATGCACATGCACAAGGAATCAATTATTAACAAAGGTTAGCTAAAAATACACTTATGAATCTTTAGTTTGCATTGAAAAAGAGTTGGCGAGTTATTGGAAAGGTTTCTCCACAGTAGTAAGAGATAAAGCCTTCCGTAAGCCTTAAGGTACCATTAGGATAGTAGTACCACAGACAAAACTAGACTGCTTGCTATAAGAGGTTAAGAATTCATCACACAATGTAGGATCATCAAGAAAGAATGAGTGGCAATGGACAGACACAAAATGGGATAGGCTAGCCTTAGTAAATAAGATCTGATTCCAACAATTGAGAATAGTTGCAATCGACCAAAAATACATATTGGACTAGGGGAGGAGTTTGAGGTGCCATTTAGATGAGAATGAAACACACATCACATAGACAGAAACAAAGCAGGCTTGCAAAATAGTAGAACAAAAAACAAATAAGATTTTGACAAAGTATCAACTCGTACACAACACAAAAGACTACCCTAAGCAAACCACATCCTAGAAAGAATTCAGCATGACCTACCCACACATGCAACTGATAGCTTCGTAAGATGTAAAAATATAGGCACCTTGATCCCTACATCAAGCAAGAAAATAAAACTATATACACACTGTATCTCAAACTACATTAGTGGGACCATTAAGATACCAAAAACACAAAAAACTTCACCACACTGACACTACATAACCAAGATCTACACTTCACAAACAAGGACTGATTATAAGAGACTATGTCATCCTCATACCCACTTAGCGCATTCATTGATGAGGTGATAAATGTGTAGTGTAGATAAATTCAATTTCAATAGCAGGTGAATTTTCAAAATTATCATCAATGGGAGAATTGTTTTATTAGATGATCAACCTTTATCAAAAAAACAATGGTTCCTTTTATCCATTAAAGAAAATTATTACATGTTCATGGTGCAATAATTTTCTTTAATGAATAAAAGAAGCCAACTCTAAGGGTCTCTAAATGTATATTATTTTTTACAAATTATTATGTGTTGAGTACTTTTTTATTAGTGCATGTAAGAGTGACAATTGGTATTTTATTATATATTATAATATACATTTTAGTGCATGAAACTCATGTTACGTGAACGATGAGTTTATTTTATTCTATTTAAATGGTGTGTATTGAGTGTGGATACACATGAAAAAGTAATCAATGGGCTCATTTTAGCAATTAAATGTGATTTGTGGTGCACCAAAAAGAAAGGGAAAATTTTGATACTTGTAGGGTGTGTGAATGTACCCTAATCTGAATGAGCACACAAAAAATCAATTGTTGGAGAGGAAACCGTGACCATGAGAAGCAATCTTAGAATGTAATCTTGCCAAAGCTGAAAATGGACAATGTAAGGAGAAAAAAATAAAAATATGACAAGTATTTGTTACGCTTTGTTTGGGAGTTTTATGGATTCTCAATTTATTAGATTTTTTTTTTGTAAATTTTCCCCTTTTAAGCAAGCAATAAAACCAACTAGGAAGAGGGATTTTGGGGTATGAGTGTGTGTGTTTTATTTTGTTAAATCAAAAATATTGGGACATGTATAATTATATATTCGAGTTGATTTTGTTTATTTTGTTTTGTTTTTTATTTTATTTTTTATATTCTCACTTTTTAAAAAAAATACCTCTAAATGTAAAAATAATGTGTCATAAAGTGTTCCAAATTTTTTGATAATTTTTTACTATATTTTCAAAATTTTATGAATCTTATTGGTCTTTAATTTTTTCTTTGGTGGTATTTTACATTTTTAAAATTTTTGCAATTTTAAATGGGGACTAGATATTTCAAAAAATTTAGCTTTGTATGTAATGATTGTTTGAATATTTTTGTAAATCTCTTAAAAAAGTATTTTCATCAAATATCTTAGTAATATTTGAAAGACATGTTTATAGGTGTGTACTCAAAATTGCTACACTGTGCATGAACAATAGCTCTATGAGATCCACGACACAATTAAGATAGCACACACTTCCTTATGCGTGAATAGTAGCAAATCAACCAAGTAAGCACATCCTCCCTCGTGAATAACAACAAATCAACCAGGTACACACGGAGATGAAAATTCGTGCACGAACAGTAGCTTAGCGTGAAACATACAGGAAGTAGGCTATAGTCCTGCATGTGAATAGCAACAAGTACAACACACACCCACACACGAACTTTTTGTCTTTATTCTATCATGAAGATGATGCATAGTTTCCTTGCTATAATTTACCATTACTACATATATCATCCTTCTTAGCATAATAATGAGCTATAATATAATATGTTTTGCCATAATAATAAGAAATAATACCAAATTACAAAAACCTATGTTTTGCTATCCACCTCTTTTCCTAGAGCTTTTCTTGCCTCTAAAGTTTCCACAGCTCCCTGAAACATACATTTCACCAAACTATTGATTCAACTTGCTTTGTTGATTATCACCAACATATCCTATACCGCGGTCTCTTGAAGAGGATCTGCCATGTTCCCCTCTTGAACTTAAGTAAAATGCTTGGACTTGTTCACTACTTCTTTGAGATGATTTATTATGCATGTCAATCTCTTCAATGATAATGAGAGAGACCTACTCATCAAAAATTGAAAATGACTTTCATACGTACACAGAAGTGACAAAGGATTTTCAAACCTTCTCATTATTAGGGCCACCCAAAGTAGATGAAACCAAATCATCATGATCAAGCATTGCATCAATAGCTGCTAAGGCATCTACAATGCTCCTCACTTTCAAAACATACTCATTTACATATACCTTATATTTTTTCAAGGTCTTCAACCTTTGCTCTTCCCGTGCTTAAGTGCAGGGCGAGGTAAAAAAATTTGTGGTGTTGAGAGCAAATGGAAGAGGGAAGAGCACTGGAGGATCAACCATGATGCTTCAGAACTGACTATATGCATTTCGAGGTGAAAACAAGGTGTTCACATGGACATGGAAGAGCAACAAAAACAAGAAATTCAAGAGAAGTTTGATTGGAAAAGATCCAAGCATTGGATTGACATGCAATAAAAAGGAAAAGTAGGTAGGACAATAGGGGAAACAAGATGGACAACATGAATAATACATCCGGTGGTGAAAAGAGCCATTCACAAGGAGATGGAAAAATTTTAAAAAATATGCCTGAAAACATGGTTAAAAAATAATAATGGAAAATTCATTAACCGAAAAGGAAGAAAGAGAATTTATATCTCACATCCGGTTGAGAAATCAAAAAGAGGAATGACACAAAGAGAGTATGCCAACATGCGCAGTGTTGATGGTGCATCACGGCATTCCAACCCATCTAGCATAAATATGAGAAGGTAGGCCAAGGAGCATTGTTGTTCAATGCATAGAGTAGAGCAATGTGTCTTGTGGTGATGGTAGAGGCTCTTCCCATGTGTGCATAGGGAAATAAAAGGGGCCGATGAAGAGCCATATCTAGGGAGGCAGCCAATAGATAAATAGCTTGAATTGCATGTAAGGGAGGTCGTCTATTGTAGGGGTCAGATGCAACTATCGAAGCACAGGACACATCGCATCAAGGGAGGTGTCTTTGGAACTACATCCTGAGAGGAGTTGACTGTTCTAGACTACGGAGTATTGCCACCTTTTCCACATCCAAATTCCCATCCAAGTGTGTTTACCACCTTTTCTTAGAGAGAGCGAGGCATGTTACGATAGGGAATTTCTTCGTTTTCTTCCATAGAAATTTTTTTAATTTTATTTTTTAATAAAAAAATTCTTGCTCTCAAGGGTTTTTTTCACCTTTTCTCGAAGAGCAAGTAGACATGATAGGGACTTAAGTCCTTTTCTCTTATGACTTTCTTTTTTCTTTTCTTTCTTTAGGTAAATGGCAGAAACATCATATATCAGAACCATCTGCGCCACATCTACTGGATTAAACATGAAGATAATAAAGCAGGGGCAAGAGGTGGATGTGAGGGGCCAAAAAGAACACTGCAACCTCATCACAAGATGAGAATGATGAATATCAACGCAATAGCATAAGTAGTAAGGAGTGATGCCTAAGAGGGAGAGGGACTATTAGGTATGATTGTTAGGATCCCCATGGAGGGAAATACTTCTTCAAGTAGTAAACCATTAATCAAGAAGGGATCATTAGAGGCATCAATGGCTTGCACTTGGATAGAGCCATTAGGGTTGATAGTGAGTACTTTGTAGGGTCCCATCTAGCATTGTTGGAGCTTTCCTGATAACTTTCCAAAGCGTGAATCATAGGCAAGGACTAGGTCACCTTCCTTGAATTCTTTATGCTTGATGAAGCTATCATGGTAAGCTTTTCACCAAGCCTATGTGGCTTCCATACACTATAAGACTATCCTACAGATCTTGCCCAAACATTCTAAGTGTAGGAGATGGTCTTGTAAAACAGGGATTTGTCATCTTCGAGCTACTCCTAATAGCTACTTGCAAATGGTAGTTCTAGCTCAATAGGGAAGGTGACTTCTATGTCATACACCAACTTGAAAGGTGTCTATCTAATACTGAAGGGAGGTGAGCCTTGAAGTGGAAGCACGAGAGGGAGCAAGAGCTATGGTGGAAGAGAGAAAGAGATATTCACCATGTGGGAACTCCAACAGTCACAATGAGTGACCAGCCTTCCCTTTATTCAAAAGTCACTAAAAGAATAAAAAATGAAGTGATAGTAATGTGCGCATGTTGCCTGTAGTGTGCACGCACATGTACTATCAGTGTAGTAATACACAAGCGATTAGGCAGAGGTGCCTTTACCCCCAACAACCTCCCACTTAAAGGCAAATCTATGCTTAATGAGTGAAAAGGGGGAAAAAAAAACAATATAGCATATACATAGATACAAGAGGATGAGGAAAGATGTCATCTCATCCAACACCCATCAACCTCCTAAGGAAGGCAAAGTGCTTTGTAGAGAGGCTTTTCATGGGCAAGTCTATAGGATTCTGATCAGTTGAGATCTTGAAAAGGTCAACAAACCTATCCTCAATGACCTCATGAATGAAGTGATACCCACTCATAGAATCTAAATGTAGTGTAGGGATAACATTTGCAATACCAAGGTCAGCAATCAAATGATTCAACCAAATAGCCTCCTTGCAAACCTCAGTGATTGCAATATACTCAACCTCTATAGTAGAATGGACTATGCATTCCATGAAACAAGACCTCCAGCAAAAGTGAACACATAGCCAGAAGTGAACTTCCTACTATCTGCATGTCCTACATAGTCAGAGTTAGTGTATACCACGAATCATGTATCCTAGTTGCCATAGCATATGCACATATGATCAGTTCCCTTCAAGTACCTCATGATACCCTTCATGGTATCCCAATGCCTCTTGCCAAGTGTAGCCATATAACATGCCACAACACCAACTACAAATGCAATATCGGGATGGTTGGCTATCATCATGGCATACATAAGACTACCCACTATGGAGGCATAGGGAATCTTGGCCATCTTAGCCCTTTGCTCATCTGTCTATGGACAATCGGCCTATGTACCTTCACATGAGAAAGCAATGGACAGTTAGTAGGCTTCACATCCTACATACAAAAGTGCTCAAGGACTTTATAGATATACTCCTTCTGTGATAGATAGAGTAGTCCCTAAGACTTATCACGTGTAATGTGCATACCAAGTATATGAGAGGCTTGTCCCAGATCTTTCATCTCAAAGCTCTTCTTGAGCTGATCCTTAAGAGTATCTAGCTCATCATGAGCTTTCCCTGCTGAAAGCATGTCATCCACATGGAGGACTAAAATCAATAATGAACCATCTTAGGCTTTCTTTGTGTACAAGCACAAATCCATAGCACTACGGTTGTAGCCCTATGACTGTATGAATGCATGAAATTTGTGGTACCATTCCCTAGATGCTTGCTTTAAGCCATAAAGACTCTTCCTCAATCTACACACTAGGTGTTCCCTGCGTTGCTCAGTAAAGCCCTTAGGCTACTCCATGTATATCTCATCATCCAAGTCCCCATGTAAGAAAGTCATCTTGACATCCAACTGCTGATACAAGTCTAAGTCAAGCTACGCAAACAAAGCTAAGACTACACATAGGGTGGTTATCTTAACCACAAAAGAGAAGACCTCATCATAGTCAACACCATGCTCCTACTTAAAACCCTTTGCTGCCAATTTGGCCTTGTATACTAGCCTGGGGTGTCCAAGGGTACTTTTCAACTTGTAAACCCACTTGCAAGGCAAAGCCCTCTTGCCACTAGGCAAACAAATCCACGTATGATTCTTATGCAACAAGTCAATCTTAGATTGCATAGCTCTCTCCCATGAGTGACTGTCACCCTTGCATGCATAGCCTCATCATAATTAGGTGAGAGGCTCTCCTGCATCTGTAATTAACCAAGATATAATTTATGGAGGGCTCATAATAGTCAAGAGGTCATCTATCTCTAGTAGAATGCCTCAATGCAAGTTGTGCTGCCTGTCCACCATGAGCATCAATTGTTGCTATAGGCTATCCAGGTGGCTGTATTGGAGTAGGTGGCTCCTCCTGAAAAATAAGCATGCGTATCTCAACAACTTTCTCATGCTACTTATGCATTTTTTCCTCATGCAACACAACATCATAGCTGTGTAGATCACTTTCCATTCTTCTTGCTGATCCCAAAGATGATATCCCATCTCACCTGCATCTCCATAGCCAAGGAAAATACATTTCACACTTTTAGGATCTAGCTTATTGTGTTTGTCCTTGGGCACATGGCAGAAGGCCTTGCATCCAAAGACATACAAATGAGCATATGAGGGAGGCTGTTTTGTCCATACCTCCTATGCAACCTGGAAGTCAATACCATTGCAAGGTGATCAATTAATGATATGTACTGCAGTAATAATTGCCTCAGCCCAAAAATGATGTGGCAAGCTAGCCTGGCTAAGCAAGCTACATACCCTCTTCTAGATAGTCCTATTCATGCGCTCAATCATACCATTCTAGAGAGGGGTGTAAGGAGCAATCAGCCCAAAAATGATGTGGTTAGCTAGCCTGGCTAAGCAAGCTACAGACCCTCTCCTAGATAGTCTTGTTCATGCGCTCAACCATACCATTCTAGAGAGGGGTGTAAGGAGCAATCAACTAGAGGTGCTTGGTTCTTCCTTAATTTTTAGCTTCTTTTCCTCCTCTAATAGTGATGCCTGGATATCAACAAGCTTAGGGTTTGGAATATTGATTAGAGTTGTTGATACATTATTATATTCAAGAGGTAAATTTTTAAGCAAAACACCAATGCAAACATCTTCTTCCATTTTAATGTTGATTCTTGTAAGCTGGGTTAGAAGTCCTTCCATGTAATTTAGATGTGTGGTAAGTAATGTGATGGACTTCATGTCAAGCCTAAAAAATTCAATCAAGAGACCATACTTTGATGACTTAGGCTATGCACCAAACAAAGTGTCAAGTCCCTTCCATGTATCATGTGAAGTATCGCAGTTATCCACATGGTGGATATAGCTGTCATCTAGCTCCAGTTTGATAATGGCCTGAGCCTTATCATCATTCTTTTGCCAAGTGACTGCTAGGTCCACATCACGAGTCTTCTTTTCTTTGCCACTTTGTGATGGCTCAAAGACCCTTCTTCAGTAGGATAAGCTTGATGCGGATCTACCAAGTGTGAAACCTAACCCCCTTAAAGCGAACTATCAGAGAGTCCTTGCCCATGTTGGATTTGTAGGAACATTAGAAAATTAGCTCCAAAATTCTCAAATGTTAGCAATAGAAGAACTGATCTTGAATGTGCTAACAAGCACAAGTGCCCAAAAAGCACTAAGTGACTAGTATCAAGAGATCCTTTTGGAGCCAGATGCTTGAGAGATCTTCAAATCTTCAATGAGTCTTCAAGAATTGATCTTCAAGGTTGTATTCCCCTCCTTGATTTGATGCTGGAGTAGCCCAAAAATCTCAAACCTGATGTGAGGCAAAGCTGATGTAAGTGACAAGAGTCACTAAATAAGTGTCAAGAGACACTACGATATTATGCTTCAATATTGCAAGAAGTCATCATGATGTCCCCTCCTCAATTATTTGATTCGTGTACTTACTTGAATCTTCATAGAGTAACTGGATTTAAATGATAATGCCTTGGCTTGAATGGAAGGAAAGAGAAAATGAGGTGGTTTTGATCTTGAGGAATATTTGGCTATGGAGGAAGGTTTAGGGTTTCTAAGAGCAACCTGGTTTTCACTCTGTGTGAGTTGGATAGTTGATCATTTTCAAAAAAAATTTATAGAAGTGAAGCTTGGTAGATAGGCTACCAAAGCCCCATGATGCCTTGTCAGATTACACAGCGCGGAGAGCACACCAGGGTACAGATGCAAACAAGGTGCAGAATGAGGCAAAGAGCTACGAAAATGGCAATGCCAAGTTTCCTAATGAAGAAAATTTATGTGATAGGGTGAGGTGCCTTGAAGTCAGAGACAATTCCTTAAAAGGAAGTGTGCAAAGATAATGCCTCTATTGCAAGATCCAAGAGCTTAATCAGAGCTATGTGTTGTTTGGCTATGGTAGGTAAGAAGTTTGAGTAGAGCTGAAGGTGGGAATGGAGCTAAATATGAAGTTATGAGTTAGCCTTAAGCTATAGGCAATGATGGAGGAGAGCTAAGAGAGCAAAGAGAGGACCTGAGACATGCTAAGCCATGCTCAGTTGTGCTCTGATACCATGTGAAAACATGGGATCTAGCTATGGTGGCTCATAGACCTTGACTAGACACATGAAGTACTGACATAATAGAGACCAAGAACCTTGACTCAAGAGTAAATGACAATCACCATGTATACTATACTGAGGAGCAACATGGAATGAGATTATATTCATCTCATATGAAAATGACAATTAAGTACAATGCTTTATAGGAAAGTCTAGGCAGCACATCCTCCTATTGTGCTTATGGGATTCTTATCCTGAGCCCTCATTGCTCCATCTAAAGATACTAAAGTAGGTGTGATTGCACTGAATATCTCAACACTCGAGAAGGATGAGACTAACCGAAAGCTCGAAGGTGCAGCTATGACTACCAAGAGTGAAGAACAAGTTGTAGGTATTCGAATGAATGTTGAAGGTGTGCCGCGAGCTCGCAAAAGAAGAAGGCTCTAATACAAGTTAAATGGAGGTGAGCCACACTGAAGTGGAAGCACGAGTGGGAGCAGGAGCTATGGTGAAAGGAGCAAGAGCAAGAGAGAGACACATACACACACAATGTAGGAACTCCAACAGTCACAATGTGTGACCTGCCTTTCTTTTATTCAAATGTCACTGAAAGAATAAAGAATGAAGTGATAGTGATGGGCATTCACTACCTGCAGTGTGTAGGCAGTGCAGGTACTATCAATGTAGTAATACATGGGTGGCTAGGCAAAGGAACCTTTGGCCCCATTAAATAGCAGTCTTATGGGAGGTCCTTTGTAAGTTGATCATCCCAATTAGGGCAATATGCAGTAATCATCCTTGTCTCAGGATTAAATAGATGATGTGATTGGTAACTTTGACTTGGCCATTGGGTCTTGGATAGTAGGGTGTGGAGTTGCAGTGGCAAATCTTGTAAAGCTCAATTAGTTCTTCCATAATCTTATTTAAAAAGTGAGTGCCTCCGTCACTTACTAGCTCTAAGAGACTACCAAAGTGGGTGATGATATTCTCATACACGAACAAAGCCACACTATTGCCATAATCTCATTTGAGAGCTTTGGCTTCACACACTTCGTCACATAGCTCGTATATACCAAGATTTACTAGTTTTGCTTCCTTCTAATTGGAGGGTCGATTGGGCACACGAAGTCAATGCCCCACTTCTGAAACAGCTTCAGATGAAGAATGGGTTACAATGGCATGGCACTCGTTTTGGTAGGCCTTTCCATTTGTTGATAAGCATCACAATGTTTGCAATAGTTGTAGTATCCTTATGCAATGTAGGCCACCAATAACCTGTGTAGAGCCTTTCTAGCTATCGCTTCTCCCACAAAGTGTCTATCACACAGCTCATCATGGCATGCTTTCAACAAGATCTTGATCTCATCTCCTAAACACATCTCTGAAACACTTCATCTTTTCCTCACTTGTACAATGCACTACTACTTAGCAAGGTGTAGGGGGTTGATTCCAATAGAAGCTTCTTCTTTTCTCTGCTAGAGATGCTTGGAGGATATTGTTCTATGGCCAAGAGGTTGGCAATGTTTGCATACCACAGGGTCATTGTTTGGACTAGAAATAGGGAAGCATCATAGAGGTCTGCATCATCCTGCTCCTCTTATTTAGTTTGAGGGATCTGCAATAGATGATCGGCCAAAATATGGGAGTGATCAAGAATGGTAACCACTTCAAAGTCAAACTCTTGGAATAGAAGTAACCATCGCATCATTTTGTTTTTCACATTGGCTTTATTCATCAAGAAGGATAGCACCTCATGATCCACATAAAGATTGGAGTGTATCAATAGTAGGTAATTTTGAAACTTCTCCAAGGCAAAACCATTGCCATGCACTCCAACTTAGTCACTATATAGTTCCTCTCTCAATCAGTGACCTTACAACTTGCATAGTCACTATGTAGTTCCTCTCTCAATCAGTGACCTTACAACTTTGAAACTTCTCCGAGGCAAAACCATTGCCATGCACTCCAACTTAGTCACTATGTAGTTCCTCTCTCAATCAGTGACCTTACAACTTGCATAGTAGATGGGCTAATCCAACTTGGAAGAGCCTTTCTCACATAAAACTGTGCCTAAACCTTCTACAAATGCATCAGTGTGCACATGAAACTCCTTCATCCAATCAAAAGGTTGTAGGATGAGTGCTTCAATTGGACATCGCTTTAGAGTATTAAAGGCTTTTTCACAGTCATGTGTCTAAATGAACTTTGCATCTTTTCTCATGAGCTTGTGTAGGGGGGCCTCCTTTGTTGCAAAATGTGCGATGAACTGCCTATAATAGCCCACATAGCTAAGGAATCCCCTTAACGACTTAACATTGGTTGGTGCTGTTAGAGTTGTAATCTTCTCAATCTTGGCAGGGTATATTGATATTCCCTATCAGACACAATATGGCCCAAAAGGACTCCTGAAGAGACTCCAAAGATGCATTTGTCACGGTTGAGAGAGATCCCATAATCTCGGAATCATTCAAAGCATTGCTCCAAGTGTCCCCAATGCTCATGGAGTGGATTGAAGACACAGAAATAATCTAGATATACCTCAATGTAATCATGAAGGTGACTTTGGAATGTGACTATCATCACTCTCTAAAAGGTAGCAAGTGTGTTATAGAGCCCAAATGACATCACTCTATAGACATAGGTACCCCATTCTATTGTGAAGTTCCTTTAAGGCCTCGGAGATTGCTTCTGGGTATAGATCTGGCTCCTTTAAGGGAGTGACCTCCTTGTTTGATGCTCCACTTGGAATCAACTTCTTCCTTCCATGGGGACTTGGCTGGCTCTTTGGGATGTTGAAATGATATCATGGCTATTTTTTATTTTGTTTGAGATTTAGTTACCTCTTGAGTCGAGGACTAGACACCTCTAGAAATGTCACATAGTAGAAATCATCTGTGTTTTGTTCAAGCTACAGGATTGGTGCTTGTTGGCAAGGTGCATCATCATCCTTTTTTAAGAAAAGGTAGATTAGAGCGACAAGAGCCACTACTAAAGGAATACTTATTTTTCTTAATCCACTTCTTATAAATCCTTTACATACGATGAGATTCATTTACCAATCTGAAGGGTACTAGAGTTATTCTATTTAACAGCATGGGATCTTCTGCTTTGGAAGCCTCTAGGACTTCCTCCTCATTTCTATCCTCATCTGGTTGGATAGATTCTTCCACTTCACTTTCATAATCTTCTTCTTTGCCTTCATCATTGTCCTCTTCAAACTCTGTCTCTACCTCTGTAGGTGCTATATAAGAGAATAACATGTTCTCGACCTCATATTTTGCTTCTGTCTCCAACTAATGTTGAGATGACAAGCTCAACACATGGGGACATTGATGATGGACCGCCTGGTTAGATGGGTCCACACGTCTACACTTAGCACGTCGGTGGTCATTATGACTCTCACATGGCCACTAACTTGTTACTTATTATATTTAGGTTGTTACACCTATTCATAGCAGCTGGCATAGTTATAGCGCCAGTCGACTAGCGTAGTCGGTTATGCATTGTTTGACTTAGTAGGCCACTTTCCTTTATGTTGTATCTTATCTATACTTTGTGTACATTGTAAAGAGTGTGGAAGAAGAAGAAGAAACCAGCAAGAAAACGTTTTTGGCCTCCATCTCTCTTCTTGTCTCTTAAGTGAGCTTCTCCTTGTGCATTCTGTGTGTGTTCGGCGCAGCATCTTGAGCAAGTCCCCCCACCACACGATTCTTGACAACTACTCTGCACCATGGCCATGTAATAGGGAGAGCAGTATATCCATGCTTCTATCTCATTGTTAGAGGTAATTTCAAAAGTCATTTCTAGTTTTGACAAGAGGTATTCACTCATTAACAAGGACTTTACTGCTTTTGGGAGTTGGCTTACAGTGTCCATTGTTAGGGACTATGCCTCTATTTTCTTAGGAAACATCTATCTGACAACTTTTTTATCTACTCATGTACCATTATCTGTAACCTCATTGGATGAGTCTAACAAGACTTTGATAGAGATGGATCCATTACATTTTTGCAAGTCATACAACTTTACTATCACCATGTTAGGTCCTCTACCCAACCCAGGGTCAGGGTTTCCTTGAACCAATTCATCGCTACTCTTTCTTCAAAAAGCCATGGTCTTCCTAGTAACAAAGGATATGAAATCCCATAGGAATTGACTTCACCACCAGATAGGTCAACCGATAGGCTCTTCTTGCCATGGTTTTCTTCGCATATGGGAGAATGCCCAAAGGCTTAATTCTACTCTAGTTTGCTATTCTGATAAGTCACTAATTGTAGGCCGCATACCTTGCAGGCCTAGCTCATTCATTGTCATATTTGTCATTATATTCACTAAGATGAGCCTCCATCAATCAATGCATCTACAACAAAATATATTTCAATCCAAACACCAATCTCTGGAGTGCCAAGATCTAGGAAGGCATTAGACACATCCACTTCTTTTACTAGCTCTAGGGCCTTACTAGACTTGGTGGTAGTTGTGGGAGCAATCCTTAGACTATTCTTTTTATTAATATGCTTTTAAATTTATTTTGGAAACTAGGGGATAGCATCAACAATTGTAAAAATTTTAGATTTGTTTGAAGATATCTATGTCTTTGACCAAGTCATACTCTTTAATAGGATCCACAGGCTTCTCCAACTGCCTATACTAGGGAATGGGACACAACCCACTTTCATCTTTCCTTTTTCTTCTAGAAGTGGCAACATCTACTCTCTATGACACTGCAATACTCTATACCGTATTGTTCTGTCCTGTATTGTTCTACTTCTCTATTCATAGATTGAACATCATAGTTTTGGTAGGAGGATTATTTTCTTTTTGGATGAGTGGTTCTTTTTCTTAGCAAGTTTGATTATATCGACTTTCAATTTTACCAAGTTGGACGTAGGTTCTGTTGGGGTAAAAGGCCCTTGGGCCTGCCCGTGTACACTGACCGCCCATATTCTTTATTCATATATATGAGATAGTGCAATAAGGCTGACATATCATTCTTAAAAGCACCTACCTTGTGTGTGCTCTTCTCTCTAGCATCTTCCTCTTCTACTTCTCCACTGCCATTGTATCCCCTTCAACTGGTATCAGAGCTTTGGATCAAAGCTTGATCGTGGAGCTTGGCCCGGCATTACTTCAACCCGGATTGAAGATCTAGAGCTTGGAGCTACAATGCCAGCCATGGCTTCTTCCCCCCAAGGTAAGATTTCATCTCCCGCCTCTCTCTGGCCCTCATAGGCTCTTTGTAGGCGTTCCTTGGCTTCATTGGGTACCTTGTATGCCCCTATTTTCCCCCTTATCCTCAGCATAACTAGCAGGCCCCACAATAGCAACTCACGTTTTTTTTGCGCCTGTTTCAAAATTTGTCTCAAAAATCCCATTTTTTCTCTTATCTCGAGCATTCGAAACCCAATTTAGCCAAAGTAAGAGTCTAACTTGGGGTTTTGGCATGCTCCAGATGCAATGCAATGTTAGATATTCCAAATTCTAATCACAGAATTTTTTGCAACAAATCTGAGTTGATTTACAACAAGAAAATGTCATATTCTTAGCTTATGTGATGCTCTTGAAGCTTGGTATTTGATACCCAGATGCTTTGGGGATGTTTGCCCAATGTTTTGAGATGGTTTGGCACTTGGTTTGGGCTTCCATAGCTCAATTTATGCAGGGATTTACTATTGTACATTGTTTGGGCACAACAAGGTTTTATCAGGGATGGCTCATGCATAATGCTCTTTGTTGACATTCAGGTGTCCTAATGCATGTATTGATGCTTGGTCATCATGGTTTGTGCCCAGATATGCTATTTGAGAGCTATTGAGCCTTAATTTGGATGCAGACACTTCGTTGTTGGTTGGGATTTATGCTACCTTGGTTGACATGTTATTTTACCTCCAGTTTGGTTATGCCTATGGTCTACGGGTGCTCTCGACTACTCTGGATGATATGCTGATGTATTTGGATGATGCCACTTTGATGTTTATGCTCCAAAATTCTTCTTGAGCAAAGAGTAGAGCTCAATTCTTGGTTCACTATCATTTTCTTTGTAGCTGGTATTTCACTTGACAAGGTTTATGCCACATGCTACCCATTATGGGACTGATGTCTGATGTGGATGCTTTTGGGTTCGACTGCACTATGGCAAATGTTTGGGCTTGAATCGACTTGTATTTGATAATTTTGTGAAGCAGTTTGCATTTCGTCGACTTATCACTTATGCAGCTTGGATGCTATTTGTCCCTTAATGCCTCAATTATGGATCTTGGATTTACTTGGATGCAGATACATGTTTGAGCAGTGCTTGCTCCATTTTCTTTAGCAGTTGGTTGATTGAGCTTTGATTGCTCAGTGATTCTTGGATCTTTGCGAGTTATTTTTGGTTGATTAGTGGACTTCTCAGTGCTTAGGCTGCAATTATGGCTTTCTTGCTCCTCTGTTGTCTAGCTTTTATGCTAGTTGGGCTACTATTGCCCGTCCATGTTAGGGAGGAGCACATGCTATGTATGCTTACCCATTTATGCACATGGTCTATTGTTGTGTACCTTACAGAGCCACTTGTATGGATGATGTTGTACAAGTGTTTGGGCTTCACCTAGAGCTTGACTCTTGTAGGATGCTTTGCCACTTATCGGTCTTTACTTAACTTGGATGTTCCTACATGGCATGATGTACTGCAAAGCTATGCGTATCGTATGGTTGTGGACTGATTTCATGGCTAAATACCATATGCTCTTATTATAGATGTCTTATGCTTTACCATACTGTGGTTGGTTATGTCATGCAGTTCGCTACAACTCTTCTTCATGTGGGAGCTTTTGCATCCTTGGTTGATGCCTTTACGTCCTCCCGTCTCTGTTGAGGTTTCATGAGCCTTTGCAGCATGCTTCTACCACTGATGTGCTTGCAAATGATTGTCTTTATGAGCATGTTCTTTTTTTGGGATAGCCCTTGACTCCTTGAGCTACGTGGATGCTATGGATAGCCCTATTCATGATGACTTGGATTCCTTGTCGTCTTCTTCAGGTTCTTCAATTACAAATGTTATATGCTTCCATTGTGAAAAGCCTAGGCATGTTAAAAGAAAATGTTTTAGATGGATTAAAGAGCAATAGAGACAGAGACGGACTCAACATGAGCAGAGAGTCAGCGATGCAGTAGGTGTTACCACTCTTTCTAGTGGTGAGGTACATGCAGTTACCCATGACGATGCAGTTGAGCATGTCCTCCTGTCATCTAGTTTCCCTACAACTTACTTGCTCGATGATCAAGCCTATCTCTTTGATTGGCTATTG
This sequence comes from Lygodium microphyllum, assembly GCF_053477565.2. Taxonomy (NCBI): domain Eukaryota; kingdom Viridiplantae; phylum Streptophyta; class Polypodiopsida; order Schizaeales; family Lygodiaceae; genus Lygodium; species Lygodium microphyllum. Next base: position 659,179 of record NW_028229532.1, on the reverse strand, counting down.
GATTCTTCAGTCTCTTGTCATGTTACACCTCATAGAGCACGATTCTCTTCTTACAGGGAAGTTGACAGATGTATTGATTTGGGCCTTGAGCAGACTTATGCTATTGTTGGTATAGGGGACATACATCTAGCTTTTCCTAATGGGACTTCTCTTATGCATAGGGATGTTCTACATGTTCCCATGCTCAGTAAGAGCTTGATGTCTATCCGTCAGTTGCATGATGTAGGTTTTAGTGTCTCTCTTGCAGATCAATATTGGAAGATCAGTTGTGGTTGCTTGATTTTGGCTAGAGGTTCTAGAGTTTGTTCTCATTACCCAGTGCATGTCTCTCATATGGGAGATTCTATGGTTACAGTTATCCGGATACCACATGCACTATTATGGCATTATCGCCTAGGCCATATGCACCACAAAGAGATGGAGATCTTGTCTCGTTCACACTCCATGCTGCCTCCTATGTCACATGCAGATCTTGATGCTTGCCCTGATTGTTCTTATGGTCCTTGTAGAGCACCTTTGGCTCATGGTGATCGTGAGAGGCATGATCCTCTAGATCTTATCCATTGTGCAATTTATGGATCTATGCCTACCCAGTCACTTGGTGGAGCTTCACATTTTTTGACCTTCGTGGATCATGCTACCCACCATGTTTGGGCCTTTTACTTAGTACGGATTGAGGATGCTGCAGTTATGCTTGACAGGTTTATGGATTTTGCTAGTTACATGCCTAGGTGCTTGCAAATGGATTATGAGAGTCACGCTATCTCTTTTGACTTTCAGTCCTATTGTCAATAGTCTGGCACTGATTTCCTATGCCCACAGTATTACGGGATTGCTCATGGCATGTGCCTAACTTTACAGGAAAAGGTTGCTTCTATGCTTACAACAACTAGGTTATCTTATGGCTTTTGGACTAAGGCCCTTATGACGGCAGTCTACTTGCTTGATAGGATGTCGTGTCTGACTTTGGATGGTATAACACCACACGAGGCATGGAGTGGCATGAGACCCTCCTATGATTACTTGAGGATGTTTGGCTGCTAGGCATTTTTATGTATGCCAAATATGCCTATGTCACGCAGATGTATCCTCCTTAGTTATGGAGATGGTGACTTTCAGGCTTACAAGTTATGGTATTTGGATGCCCAGCAGGTTATACGCAATCATCATGCTGTCTTTTATGAGACACAGACATCTCTCAAGCCTCTTGATGCACATTCAGTGCGCTTTATGGTTGATGCTACAGTTGTATGTCAGTCTTCCACTTCGCTGAGGCCACATACTATCTTGAGACCCTGTCTAACATGTGTCTAGGACATTGACCCTTCTTCTATGATTGACTTTGGAGAGTCTATGTACTCTCAGCTATCTCCTATGCACCACTCTGATGTTATGCGCTACTCTGATGATTATGCATTATAGCCTTGCACATGAGTTGTGCTTGCTTCATGAGAAACATTCTTGGCTTGCTCTGTTGTATGGAGCTGTGGGATCGCTTATCTCCTAGATGTCATGGACTCGAGGATGCTTGACTCTTCTTTCACAAAGGTTCCCGCTTATTGCACAGCTCACTTTCCGATTGGCATTGGGTGAGATGTCATGATTCCTCACCTTGTCTTTTTTCCTTCTTTCTTTGTTTTTTCACTCCACGGCCCATTGGCCTTTTAGTGGGAGGTTGCTGGGGTAAAAGGCCCTTGGGCCTGCCCATGTACACTGACCACCCATATCATTTATTCATATATATGAGATAGTGCAATAAGGCTATCATATCATTCTTGAGAGCACCTACATTGTGTGTGCTCTTCTCTCTCGCATCTTCCTCTTCTCCTTCTCCACTGCCATTGCATCCCCTTCAGGTTTTTGGGCCTTGGTCTAATTTTCAGCAAACATTTTGCTGTAACTTCCAATTCCACTAAGTTGGATGCAAGTTCTTGGGCCTTGGTTTGACTTTCAGTAGCATTGGCCTTCATAGGGGATAGCCTTTTACAATGTGTTCTTCTCCTTTGCATTGACTATGTGAGGGCTTGTAGTCTATAGACCAGTCGACAATTTGGTGAGATATGTCTCTTTTCTTTGCATCTGTAACACTCTACTTCTGATTACTAACCACCGTTGTCAAGCATTTTTGTGAAAACTGAAAATCCCTAGTCTAACTGTAGTTAGGTTTGATTTTTGCTAGCTTAGTTGTTTGTCAGACAATTTGTTTTGTTATTTCGTAGTTGGATTTCTTGTGCTTGTCTAGCTTAGGATTTGTTTTTGACATTTTGTTTGATTTGTTGAGTGTGAAACTTGATAGCCTTGGTTGAGCTTGGTATTTTTTTGGATAGGTTGATGTTGGATTTTGCTATTAGCTACCGAACATTGTGGAGCAAGGTTTGTTTTCTTGTTGAGACTCTTGCACATCATGTGAACTATGGGTTCATGAGCACTTCACGTTGCATTTATTGATGCACTACACTTGGGGGTCTTCTCCTATTCTTATCAAATACGTCCATGCCATGGGTTGGGATTATACACATTTTGCACCATCATTGAGCACTAGCACGGCATGAGGCCCGCTGTAGCTATATGCACTAAATCTTAGTTGCACGTGTACATGAGAGAGCACCCATCATTGAGCATGCACATTTCTTGCCCGCACGATATTTGGGATGTTCATCACAAAATTAGGAACCTCTGGTTGAGCGTGTAAGGTAGTTGGGTGAGTTCCAAGGTCGTGAAGGATGCCACCAATTGTGCGATGGGTTGTTCATATCTGGTCAACATCTTGAGGACCATCATTTCTTGAGTGATTGTGAGATTTTGGATGGGTGGAGTGGAGATTGATATTATATTGATGAGAAGGAGAGGTGAGGATAAGGATTTAAATAATCAAGGAACTATGTTTGCATTATGCATGACGCACTAGCACATTTAGATAGATTAGGCACAATTTTTTCAAGTGCATTCATTATTATCCTATGAGCATTGCTTGATGGTTGAATAGCATGAATTCCAATTTGCATATCTTCTCAAATCATGTATGTATGGGCATGAAGTACTATGTCATAGCATATTCCTCCTAGGGCAGATTGCATGAAAATTCTGGATGAAGATTTTGGAAATCCTGAATTGGTAGCTCAAAGGCTTCTGTTTGTGCTTCTCTTACGATTGAAGATTTGAGTCCACAAACAAGAACGAGATATATGATTAGAAGTACCTAAGGAGGAACAATCACAAGTATTTATTGGGAGTCATTTAGTCAAATGGCTTCTAGACAAATCTAACCTACTCGATCCACATGTTAGCATCTTGTGGAGTATTGTTCTGTGGCAACAAGGGATTCAGCATGGCAATCCGCAAGTTCGACGATTGATATTGCTGTCATTTGCAGAGTATGAGTGGGAAAAGTTTTCAAGTCTTGCAGATTTTGTTCCGAGAAGTTTTGTGCTAGAAACACTACTTCCAACTCTGAATGACCTAGTGAATCATAAGGATTTTGGTATGAAGGTATATATACATCAAGTATAGCTATGGCGGGCATAGCAGACAAAACAGCCTTTAAAATATTGAAATGAATGCAGGGAATATGGTAGCCAAAATGATGGCTACCGTTGATGATTAGGATTGAGGATTCGACGGCATTGTGAGATGGGAGGAAGAATTTGGTTATGAATGCATCTGTGTGGCTAAGAACAATAGTTTCCAGTCCTGGGATGTGCATTTTGTGGTTTTGTGGGCCATACATCAAGGGGTTAAAATCAAGTTGTATGTCGTTGATACTACTATCATGAATACTGCGGATTTTATCTCGACTACTGAGGACACTAGGCAGACAACAAAAATCAGCTTTACAAGGTCTTCCACTGGAGAAATAGAGGCTAATCTTGTCATAACCATCAATTTTGTGGAGTTGGGAGCTAACTCAGAAGATGACGGCATAATCACATTGCAGGAAGACTGCCTAATTGACTAGACGATGATGAGTTGAATGATTAAAAGCAATGAGTTGGGCTGTTTGTTAATCACGGAATATGGTGGCAACTCCTTACATGAAGGCGGCAGATAGCGTACTAAAACACAGGAGGTGGCATTAAAAAACTCTACGTCGTGAAAAAGCTTAATGTTAATCTATTAGTTTTCAAGCCTTCTAAGGCTTTTGAGTTCCTTCAAAGCGTAGAACGAAGAAAAAGCAAAAGTATAAAAGCCTTCGCCTTGTAGAAAAGTGAAAAGCCTTATGACGTGTGTGAGAGTACTAGAAAAACTATATAAGGAGAGGAGATCGAAGAGTTAAGGGCCTTCCCCCTTGATTACAATTGTATTTTGTGAGAGAGGAGAGTGGAGGGTCGCATGCTAGAGTGAGCTCTTGTCATGTCGATTTGAAAGTTGAAGAATTTGGATTTGTGGTGCCGAGTGTTAGCTCAAGGTTGTTAAGGTACGAGAATATATTTCACTTGGTTTGTTTTCGAATTGTTGGTATTTCCGTTGTGTTGTGGTTGTGTGATGCTCTACCCAAATTTGGGTTACCACTCACGTAACATCTCTTTTTTGGTGCCCCGCTAATAAGGAGTGCCAAAATTTTTTTTGACTTTGTGCGTGATTTTTGGATTGATTTCTTGTTTGTAATTGTTTTCCAATGGCTAGTTCTTTTCCTGAATTTTTATGGTCAGAAGGGAGAGGATCCTCAACGATTCCTCAAAAAACTGGAGCTTGGATGTATTATCCAACAAATAAATGACTCAACCCTGAAACTCCAAATTCTGAAATTTCAATTGCTGGATGAAGGTCGTAATTGGTTTGAGGATTATGAAAAGACCCTTAGATTGAGAAATCCTCCTATTCTTATGGAATATGAAGCAACTAAGCAGGTGTTCCTTGACCGTTTTAAGGAAACTGAGACTTCCCAGGACTTTGGAGAAAAATAGAAACTTGCCAAAAGAGAGAAAACCAGACCATAGAATTTTTTGCCATGGAGTATGCTAGACTTTGGGATTGATGGAATGTATCATTAGGCCCAGGAGAGAGAGCCCCGAAAATGTTGAAAATCAAACATTTCATTGAAAAATTGCATGGAGAGGTGAGGACAAAGTTGGAAATTAAGGAACCTAGTACTTTTGAAGAAGCTGTGATGATTGCTTTAGAAAAGGAGAGAAAATTTGAGAAAATTAAAAAAAGAGAATCATTTAGAACACATGTAGAAGATGGAGATCAAAATTGGCAAGGACAAAACTTTCAAATGTTAACGAGAAAAAATGCCCAATTAGCACCAAATATTGAGGATCAATTGTCTGGCCAATTACAAAATACGAGATTAGGAGCCATGAGAGGAAGACCTTGGGAAAGAGGAAGTGGAGGACCTATAGGACAAACCAATCAGGAAAATTTAGGAATTGGGAGAGGAGAAAATGGTAGAGGATATTTTCATTGACCGATGGTGACTTGTTTTTCCTGTGGAGAGTTAGGTCATGTGAGTACAAATTGTCCTTATCCGCCTAGAGCAGGTGGGGATATGTATCCTTTACCTCAAAATTTGCCTAACAGATAGAATGATTTTGGGATAGAAATTAAAAAAGATTCTACCTCGCAAGAACCTAGGTTGACTGAAGAAGAGAAAGGAAAAAGTGCTATAAATTGTATTCTTTTAGAAAAACAAAAAAAGGAAAATAAAGCTGTTGATGTAATTCTTGCAATTAAAAGAAGAAGAGATGTTGAGAGGGAGAACTTGAAACTAGTAAGGCTAGTGAGGAAAGAGGAAGAAAAACAAAGAGAGGAGAGAAGAAAGAGAAGAGAGAGAAGAGAGAGAAAAATAAATCAAGAGCGCCTAGGAAACATTATCATGCTGCTGACATTCCATTGGGGGAAGGAGAGAGTGATTATGACCTAAAAAATGATATGATGGGTAAGAAAGCTAATATATCTTTTGCCCGATTGATGGAGTTGTGCCCTAAGATGAGAGGAGAGTGTGTGTGGGAGTGAGGGATCAAGAGGGTGAAGCTCTTCACCATCTCCTCTTCTCTCCTTCTCTTCTCTTCTCTTCCCTTCCCTTGCGTGCGCGGCTATGGAGGATGGAGCTTGGAGATGGAGGAGGCTTGAGGATGCTTGAGCTAGCATCAAGAATCGTGGAGCTACCGGAGTGCAAGAGAGAGAAGGGTACTCGATCAAGTATCAAGGTAAGCTCACTACACTCGTAGGATCGACGGTGTGTCGGCTAGGTGAGAGATAGCCATTAGAGCTCGCCTGGAACGCTTGAAACAATAGGCGGTCTGTGGGTCTTGGTGGTTGAGTGAAAGCTCCCACATTTTGGTTCCGCCGGGACCAACGGATTCAAGCTTGAGCACTTGTGCGCCTCATATCGAGCATCGAAGTAGGGTACTCATCCCCGAAATGGAGCTTGAGATAGGTAGGAAGTTTGGGTGTTTTTAATCTTCAAAACAAGTAAGTATTTTGGGATAATTTGGTTGTTTGACGATTGGAAAGCATGGAGAATCTATTTCAGTTTTTTGCCTTCGATCTTTGTTGCATTTAGCGTAGGTTAGAGTATGTCCGAGGCAACTGTCCAAGTCAACCCACTCAACCGTCCGAGTCAAAGCTTTTTTGCCACATGGCACATCCGGCCTTGGCCAGTCCGAGCTACGCGTCCGATCTCAAATTCGGCCCTCGACCAAGCGCCATTCGGCCTATCCGAATCACCCTGTCCAAATCCGCCATTCGGCCCGTCCAAATCAAAATTGTCCGAGTCAAATCCGGAAATTCGACCCTCGACCCCGTGCCTCAGCCCGTCCGAGTGACCTACTCGGACCCTGCAATTCGGACCAGTTGGTCTGAGTGCAACTTTTTGTCAAATCTATCAGAAATTTGACTTGACCCGGCAAATACGTAGTAGCACAAATTGTCGAAACCCTTCGGGTGCTCAAAACTTGATTCTAGCACACGTGACAAGAGAAATTGTAGTGCGCAGCTGCTTAGCGGCTAGAAGTGGATAGTTGCGAGACCCAAGGACTTAGACGCGAGCTGCCGAACCGTAAAACCTGATCGACTGAAAGCCAACAAGGCAACATACAAGGAAACCCTAAACCCTGACAAAAGGGCCAAAAAATGGACCTACAAGCCTATCAGGCCCGAAACAAGCGAGAGTGTGTAGGACGCTGAGGAATTGGCTGTTGCACTCACATGGAATTTTCGCACTTGAAGTACACTTAAGAAAGCTGAAAGCCTGATTGGACACAAGTGCATGAGAAATGACACACTCACTGAGTGACCATAAATTGAGGTCTGCATTCAATAACCAAAGGAACTCACTCAAATAAAACACTCAAGGAACCCACCAATAGGAGAGGACCCAAGATATAGACAAACCAACAAAGCACAGAGTAGGACCAAGCAAGGAACGCCAAGTACAAGGATCTGTCAAGTCTATTCAACCTGATCGACAGCGTAGTGGAGCGTAAGAATTCGACCATGACGGAAGAAAGCTCAGACCATCGGTCTAATGAGGAGCTCGATTTGAGTGTATTTCCAGATGCTGTCCAGCATAGCTGGTGAACAGTTACGACGAGCACGCCCGGTACGAGCACTGCGACAGGACAGCATATGCAATCATTGCAGACCTAGAGGAGAAGAGAAGGCTAGCCCACAAGGCATTGCAAGGAATAGCTGATTATAATAGGGATCAGCAGGCTAGGAGCCAAAGGCAAAGCATGGAGCTGCACGAGGTGCAGCGAGTGCTAAACATGGCTGGCCGAAACCGAACGGACCATGAGAGAGCACTGGAGGGAGACTTGACGTTGAGCGATAGCAACGTCGCTGCTCGCAGGATTAGGGGAAAACCAAGGTTCAAAGAGCCAGGCCAAAATACCCATTGTTGCCAAGCAACTTGATAAGTACCAACCTCATGACGACCCCTACAGCATTATTGAGCAGTTTGAGCAAGCCTGCGAAGCCAACGGCCTCAACGACCAAACTCAACGCTCGCAAGCATTCGGGCTTTGCGTAGGCGACAAGGGTAGGACGTGGTATACGAGCCTAGATGTTGTAGAGCAAGCCAACTTCAATGATCTCAAGGATCTCTTCGTCAAGAGATTCGCCGAGCCCGGATACTCCAATAACCTACTAGTACGCTTGATGAACATCAAGCAGAAAGAGAAGGAGGACATCCGCAACTATGTGACCCATGTGAGGAGTCTCTTTAAGAGGATCCCTCTGGGCAAGCGACCGGACTGACAGAGCAGTTTCGACTGTATTCATCAGCGGAATTAGAGACAAGGAGTTATATAAGGCTTTGGCAGGCAATTCAAGCTTGCAGCGGGACGTGGTGGCTAGAGTGTTTGAGGAAGCTATCAGAGTCGATGACCAACTGAAAGAGCGGAGCTCTAGGAGCTCAAATCTAGAAGAGACCAACCCGCGAAGCTCAAAGAGAACGTAGTGAGCGGTCAATCCCATCATCCCAAGATAAGGGGAAGGCCGCCAAGACAGACCAAGGCTTGGCTGAGGTCAAGATGGAATTGGCCAAGTTACAAGACATATTGAGACAACCAACGTGCCCGCACGTCCAATGCGTGTACTGTGGCGGAAATCACTTGCCGGCCGAGTGTCAAGACCCTAGGTCAAGACCTTTCACTAACTGCGGTAGGTTCGGCCATGATGTCGCGCATTGTAGACTACCAAGAAGACTTCCATACTCGCAACCCTACGGCCAACCTTACCTAGCGAACAGGCCGTAGCCATTCTTCGGAAGGGGAGCCCCATTGGCTCTTCCTGCACCTAACGATATGAAACCAGTTGCCCCTAGAATGGACATAAATCCTACATGCATTCCTAGACCACCTGGTCCTTACGTGACCCACCCACCACCGAGCGATGCTCCAGTACACTACGTGGAGGAGCCGAATGATGAAGAGACCTACATATACCCTTATGTCTCGCATGACGATGAGGGCAACGCGGTCCTCATGGATTATCGACCCATGCCGGTGATGGCATTAGGACAAGGACGAGGTAGAGGCCTAGGAGGGCAGCCGCATGATCCAGTCACTTGTTGGACTTGTGGTCACCCCGGTCATGTCTCATCACGCTGCCCTGAAAAAGAGAAACAAAACAGAGACAAGGCTGACCAAAGGTGCACAGAGTGCGGAATCACCCATCTTTTCATAGATTGCCCAAAGGAAAGCCGTCCTCTAGCTCAACCAACTTGCCATCTGTCCCATTGGGGCTGTTTGGTGTCGAAAACCTCGATGGGGAGGCCACACCTATTCCATTGCAGGTCATGACCCGAGCCCAGACGAAGCAGGCCGGCATCTCTCTGCCAAGACCCAGCAATCTTGACACAACCTCGATAGGAAAGAAAAGCCGTAGGAGGAAAAAGAAGAGATCGGAAGCTAAGGTCGTACTAAAGACTGAGAGTGCTACGACTCTACCTACGGGAAAGAAGGTTTCAGACGCAGAGGCAGAGACTTTAGCCCCTAAGACAGTCGAAAAAGGAAGCGCTAAGGTAGGGGAATACCTGCATCCGAAGCGACAATTAGAGGCCATAGAAAAGGTGAAGGAATGGGTGAGCGAGGCTCAACAGCATCTCAAAGATGCTGAGCCCATCATAGAGGACGAGATCGATGATTTCTCCAGCGTGAGCATGCCAATATCACCGCTTCAACCTAAGTCGGCAGAAGCAACTATGCCACAAGCAGTGCCGCTAAGACCAAGCCTAGATGCAACAGAGCCGCAGATCAGCGGGCGGCCATTGGCACGGACAATCTAGGCTAAGGGAAGGATGAGTATCTAACGATCTCCTGACCGCGCTAGTGACCACCCCTGTAACACTTAGCCTAGGAGATCTGCTTAAGCAACACCCTACTCTATGGCAAGACCTTAAGCAGTGGATCGAAGGATCACAAGAGTAGGTCACGACAGACCCTCGAGACCAGGATGCAGAAACGCAATTGCCAAGTTTGACGCTGCAATTCATGCCTAAATCCTTGCACGTCAATGCCTTTTTGGGAAGGCTCTGAAATACACGCGGTCCTGCCAGTCCTAGCCCTGGGTGACATAACAAGAAAGGGAATCGTAGACACAGGAGCTGGGGTTAGTGTGCTTAGCCACGCAGTGCTTCAGACTTGGGAAAACCCGCCTATCGAAGCTGCTAGGTTTAATGTCACGCTAGCAAACGGCATGAGAGTGAAGCCATTCGGGGTACTGAAGAATTGGCTAGTGAAGATCGCAGGTGTCCAGTTCTCTGTCGACTTTATAGTCATGAAGGGAGTGGACTACGATATCCTATTAGGCCGACCCTGGATGCGCAACGCTAGAGTCATCGAAGATTGGGATAACAGCTTGATCTTCCTTGGCAATAGAGCGGATGCCGTAAGAATAGAGATGGACACTTGGAAGACCTCACCAGTCAACCTAGACGCCATCTCTGCTATGCTCAAAGGGAACACTCAGGTCAAGAAGCCCTATGGGCACTTGACCAAGTATATCCCATGCCCAGAGGATGAACGGGATTGGATGCACGTTCTCACTACAATTGACCTGCCATTCTCAGATTATGAGGCATATGAGCAGGCCATCAAAACGATTGGCAAGTCTAACGAAGCACTCTCTGCACCAGTCTGCATGATGGCAAGAAGCCGTCGGGGAAAGCCTGAGCCTGTCACCTTCCAAGTACCATCCAACAAAAGGGAACTCCAGGGGGTACTGGAATACCTAACGGACCAGCTAGCTGGCAACCCAACTGCAAATTTCAAACCACTCCAGGATCTCTTAGAGGATTCCAAGTGGCAATGGACCAGGGTGCACGAGTTAAACCTCATGTATAACTGGGCCCTGGTTTCTGACAAACGACACGAGGCATACCCAGCCCTAGGAGACGACGAGTAGTCGAATGACAAAGATTCCAGCGACGAATATGAAGACTGCCAATCCTTCAGTGATGAGAGCAAGGGTGAAGTAGATACCATAGAATACGACACTGAAGGACGAGAAATTGAGCAGATACAAGCAGACGCCAAGCCGCAGGGAAGGCAGACCCCTAGACTAGAGCAAGGAGTCATGCGCATGGAATGTGATCGCGCTTGGTTGGAATGCATAGGAGCCATAGACCTTGAGCAAGTATCTCGTAAACAAACCTTGTGCTACAGGACGCATAGCTCAATGGCTCCTTCTGCTTTTAGAGTTCGATTTCTCCATGCTAGTACGAAAGGGAAAACAGCATTACATGGCTGATCACATGTCACGCATCCCCACGGGAGAAGCCGCTGGACAAGATATCGTTGATGAATTACCCAATGCCCATCTATTTAACATGTCTAGTGAGAGAGAGTTATTTAAGGCTGATCTAACGCCATATTGGGCGGATGACATAGTCCAAGTGCTTGAGCACGGACTACCTGAGCGAGCAATAGAAAAAGGCTGACTTAGGCACTTAATCCTTAAGGTCCAGCCCTATCAGCTGATTGCAGGCCAACTCTATAGGCTGGGGCAAGATGGATTACTGCGTAGATGTGTATGTGAGCATGAGATGCACGATGTGCTCTCGGAGGCACACAGCAGCATTGCGGGAGGACACTTTAGTAGAGACACGACAGCACGGAAGGTGCTGCAGTCTCAACTATGGTGGCCCACACTTTTTCGTGAGGCCATGCGATTCGTCAAGCATTGTGACGAGTGCCAATGGACAAAAGTCCCGATTCGTAAAGATCAAATGGAGTTGACCCCAATTATTGCTCACCAACCCTTCGAAAAATGGGGAATTGACTTCATAGGACCCATCAGTCCTGTGGCGGAGTACTCACAAGCCAAGTACATCGTAGTGGCCACAGATTACCTCATGAAATGGGTAGAGGCAAGAGCCACATGAAAAAACAACGCCAGGATGACCACCAAGTTCTTATGGGAGCAAGTGATCTCGCGCTTCGGTTGCCCCATCGAACTGGTTAGCGACCAAGGCACACACTTCATCAACGAAGTGATAGCACATCTCCTATCCACCTTTCTCATCATCCATCGCAAATCCTCACCATACTACGCTTAGGCTAATGGCCAGGTAGAATCAACTAACAAGATTCTTATCAATGTCCTGACTAAAATAGTCTCAACCTCACGAAGCGATTGGGACAACAAGTTGATGGCAGCCTTGTGGGCCTACCGCACAGCTTATAAAACGGCTGTCAACCAAACCCCCTTTAGGCTGACTTATGGGACTGGGGCAATTCTACCATTAGAATTCTTCGTTCCTAGCCTAAGAATAGCACTTCAAGAACGATGGGAAGGGAAGGAGGCATGGATGCAATGCCTGGTCGAGCTAGAATGCCTATCAGAGACTCGTTTTCTAGCCACCCACGTGCTTATCTGCGAGAAAGCCCAACGCAAGAGCTGGTTTGACAAGCATGTCAAGCAGCGCGAGTTTAAACAGGGTGACTTAGTGCTCCTTTACTCAGTGAAAGGACATAAGCAAAAAATGAAATTCACAGGTCTCGGACCCTTCAAGGTTCGTGCAATCAGCCGAACCGGCAATGTTGAGCTTGAGATCCTAGACAGTGAAGGAATAGGCTTATTCAATGGCAGTCATGTCAAGAAGTACTTCCCTCCCACGCATCTTTTGCATGAGCCACCAATGTTAGGACCGCCGGTCAGAGTACGAGTAGCTACAATCACTAAAATCAATGAAGATGATGAGGAAGCCGTAGAACCCGCTTACCTCCGTGTCACGGTCACTGCCAAGCAAACATGCGCTTTCAACGCCTTGATCGACAAGGGACCAGACTTCAATGTCTTAACCCACAATCATTTGATCCAACTTGGCAAACCATTACTTCAACCCACAACTACCAAGTTAAACCCATATGGAGCTCAATCATACGCACTTCTCGGCAAGTGCAGAGTCGCCGTTTCTATCGAGTTTGAGACTGTTCCAATGCTTTTTTATGTGTTGCCAAGTGCTACAAACACAGGCATGGAGTCACTGCTGGGGCGAACCTTCAAAAAGCAGACTCACTGCAATGTTGATTATGAGTCGCAGCGCATCCACCTAGCAATAGGCAACGTGCGCATTGTCATAGCTTTCAGCAAGGGCTGTGCGACACCATCACCGTTTGCAAAGCCACCGGTAGAAACATCCGTAGGCAAGACTAAGGAGGGGGTAGCGCGGCTGCCGCTCCCCGACTTCCATAAACCGTAGCCCGCAGCGACCAAAGCAAGGGCCCAACAGCCTCGCCTCCAGTGGGTGCCTAAACAGCCACAACAACCGCCTAGGACTAGATGCGCCTATCCTCATAAGACCCAGCACTCTAAACCTAGGAGGCCAAGATGCAATCACAGGAAGAGCCGCGTGATTAAGCAAAGATAGGCCCCTAAATCCCTCTTGCATGTGCAAGGCTATTATGAGGGAAATACCTCACTGTGGATCCCTAAGGCCCCCACGGCCAAAGGCACTAGTCGTACGCCACCCTCAAGCTTGATTAGCCCACATCCCTCAACACCGCGAAACCATAGGCTGCAGCGCTCTCCAGAGCCCCAACCATCCGACTCGTCTACGCTTCGGCCCAAGAGAGTCACACAAACCTATCGGGCCAAGCAACAGCCCACTGTCACAGGAGGCATCACCCGACCAAGTCAATCTGACTCCCCAAAGCAAAGCTGAATATAGTAGTCCATCTGTTAAGGCTGACCCTAATCCACCCATGTCCCAAGCAGCCCAACCGCAAGCTCAAGGAAACTTCCAACCGCCTATCTTCGTTGTCAAAAACGCTTGTTCTGCCAAACCTCAACCACCTGTCGGCCTTACGCCCTCCTATGAACGAAAATCCTTTCTGGCGCTAGCCTCTAACCTTGCGGAGGACACTGGGGATGACGTAGTGAAATGCATTAAACGACTCGATGCCGCCTTCGTATCGCTAGCCCTCAGCTACGACCGCTTGGACTTGGGTCTATTAGAAGAACCCTTTGCGACGGAAGTGCGCAATATGCCTTACTCTTGGGAGACTTTTGAATTCGCATTTGCAAAAGCTTCTCGCTCTGCTGTTGAGTTTCTCGGTGGCGAGATCTCCAAAGAACAAGCCGTTAAACAACGTCCCATCACGTCATACGATCCACGGACCACTTCTGCTATCACTGACCAAGAGATCGCAAGGTTATCCCACCTTGCTGACATTGGATCGCCTTTCTTGAGGCAGTGGTACGCTCTTAGGTTGCAATGGGAAGTTGACGGATGTCGCATAATGACCAACTTCGAGCAATGCCGAGCCATCAAAACGGTAGAGTATGATCCCACTTACATTGCGCCTACCTCGTATAGAGTGTTAACCACTCTTCGGGGCCGACCCATGGACGAGCATATCAAGGGGCATCCCTACCTTGACCGCCTCTTAACAGAGAAAGAGCTCCACATCACGAGTCGGGTCGACTCTGGTGACTTCCTCACAGATGTCCTCACATACGTCATACACGTAGGAATTCGACCCTTTGATCTGGACCGCGCAGCTCAACTGGAATACAATCCAAATTTCTATACTTGGCTCCTTCACAAGTAACTCCTACCCTAACATGCCGAAAGCCCCTAACCCTTTGACCCCCAATCCTAGGAAGGATTCTTTTCAAGATGGAAGGGGAGGGGGTATGGTGAAGGTGAAATGAATCAGATGCGAAATGAATCAAAAGGGATACAGTAAAGTAAAGGTAGTGAAAAGCATAAGCATGTAGTATGAAACAAACGGACGGGGTAAGAAAATGGGCAGGAAAAGCTTTGAAGTAAAGGGCAAAAGTCCAAGTCTAAAAAGGAAAATCTACATGGCTTCCTAAGAAATTCATTCAAGAGCTTTTATTTTCATGCAACCAGCGAATTGATATGTGGAAAATACTAATGAAAGTTACGGTTTATGGCAGGAGCATAAAATGTCGTAGCAAGACCGCGCCCATCGACTCCCGTTCACAAACAAGGAAAGGGAGCAATACCACATCCATCTAGAGAACCGCGCCTTCAGCCAGCTCAAATTCCGAACCATCCACAACATAGAAGTCATGGTGGCCAAGGAGGAAGCAGCCAGGAGGGTGGTGGAACAATGCAACCTCACAAAGTATCTTGAAAAAATCTCACAAGAGCCGGACCACCTAAAGTGCGTGGAGTTCCTCAGAACATACAACCCAGACCAAGAAAGTGGTATTGTAATAGTCGGCAAAGGAGAAGGTGCAAAGCAGGTACAGGTCCGGTTGGATCCAGCCTTGGTGGAGAAGGCTTTGGGATTGGTATCAAAGACGGAAAGGAAACAAAAAAGGGATGTTTATGCCATGATGAAAATGAAGAAGGAAGAGGTGTTCACAAATGACGACATAAGCATCCAGGACATCCCTGACACAGAGGCCAGGTTGCAGGCCAAGTTGATACATGTGCTCTTCTCTAGCCAGCATTACAATTCCTTGATGCATCGAATTAGTGTACCAATGCTGGAGAATGTAGCAGTCCATACCCTAAACGAAGTAGATTGGAATGGGTACATGCGAAAAACGATTGATCAAGCGACCAAAGCGCTGGCCCTAGGAAGTGTACTAGCAGGAGGAGAATCTCCGGCTTCTAAAGTTACGGAAAGAAAGAAAGCCTCCTCCAAATCCTCCTTCATCGAGTATGGAGGAGTCTTGACTGCACTCATCCAAGAGGCAGTGAAGGAAGCACAGGAGGCAGAAGAAGGAGAAGGAGAAATGCCAGAGAGGTCGCCTCCTCACCAGGACAAAGATAGGTCCACCGACAGAACTGAAACAGAAGAAGAAGGGGAGGGACAGACTAGCAAAAAGACAACCAGGAAAACCAAGAAGAAGACGACACAGAGGAAGAAGAAGGATGACGAAGGCAGAAAGAAGGAGAGAGAAGACTTGGAAAGGGCGAAGAAAGAGTCCCTGAAAGAAGCAAAGGAGAGAGAGAGGACGAAGAGACAGGAGGAGGAGAAGGAAAAAGAAGAATTACAGAAAGCAAAGAAGGCGTCAAAACAAGAAGCAGAAGAGAAGAAAAGGAGGAAAAAAGAAGAAAAAGGGAAAAAGAAGGAAGAGCAGAGAAAAGCTGAGGAGGAAAGGAAGAGAAAAGCGGATGAGGAAGAAGAAGAGCTACGAAGGAAGGAGGAAGAGGACCTGGCGGAAGCCACCCACCGGTCCATCAAGCAACAGAGCCGAGCAGATGAACTGAGGAGCCTGAGCCCGCGTAGAGAAGAGGGGCCAGGGTCTAGCACGTAGGTGCCAGAGTTTGTGCCACCTCCAGTCCATGAGGGCAAGGGCAAGGCCCCGATTTATCCGATTCCTATCCTCCTGGTGCCTTCCGCTGAATCCACCACCATCACCCCTAGCACCCCGACCAGCGCAGACGTGTCAAACTTCGTGGCGTGGATGCAGTATTTCATCAACAAAGAGATGGGCCAGGGACAGAGCACAGAAACCATGGCCACAGGACAGAAGAGGCCAGCTATGGATGCAGAGTCCAGGCAAGAGCCCAAAAGGCAGAAAGTCAAAGCCTCAACCTCGCCCATCCACACAACGATGACGCCATCGACTAATTACAACAAATACGTAGCCAAGCTGCTCTCCCAATTGGAGAAAGATAAGGAGGAATGCAAGATAGCCGTGGCTGAGTTGGCAACTGAGAAGGAATCAATTTGGCTGCCTTCCAGCTGGATAAAACAAGAATGATAGCCTTGCAGCAGAGGGAGATTGTAGATCTCAGATAAGAAATGAAGGCTAAGGATGAGAGGGAGGAGCACTGGAGGCAGCAGCTCGAAACCGAGACACAGGAGCTAGTAAAAATGCAAAGAGAGCATAAGCTCCTAATAGTGCAATACCAAGAGCTTGCTGCGAAATCTGCTCAGATTGATGCACTGGTGGGGCTGAGCTGAATGCTAGGGACGAAGAAAGAAAACAAGACATGAAGGAACAGTAGGAGGAAATCGAGCGCCTGACAGACCAGCTAACCTCTGAAAAAGAAGAGCAAGAGAGGCTAGTCAGGGAATTGGAAGACTATGAGCAAAAACTTATGATGCTAACCCTAAAGCAGGGAGAGAGCTTGGAGGTGATGAACAAAAGAGCAAAGGAGTGGGCTGTGCACAATGAAAAGAGGGTGAAGACACTGGCGCGGTGCCTTGCTCTAGTTGAAAAGGAGAAAATCATCGCAGAGAGCAAGGCAGAAGCGGCCCAAGTGGCCTTCAGCACTCAATAGAAGGCCTTCCTCGACACCATCCTGGACGCCACCCATGCAGCGCAAGGAGAGCCATTGGAGGTGATGCAGAGAAAGCTCGGCATGGCACGAAGAGCCCTACATGCTGGATTGCAGATGCCACCCTTACCTGCGGAGGTTAGGTTGAGCTTGGATGAGCAACGAAAATACCTATTGCTGGCTAGCCTAACCTCTCAAGAGATCGACGCCCTCAGATTCAAGGAAGAAGCAACACACGCAAAATGGCAGGGGGAGGAAGCAGAACTGGAAATCGATATGAATCGATTTAGGGAGGATGTAGTCCCACAACCCCCCTCCCTGCAGTCTCAAGAGCCACCACAAGAGGACCTATCTGTGGAAAGAAAAGCCGCCTCTAGGGAAAAATGCAAAAAGCTAGTGGAGGAAGCCAGGAAAAAGCTGAGAGACAAGCCAGCCGTGCTACCATCTGCAGCTCTCCCACCGTGCCCTGATGATCTTCCCGCAGGATTCCATGCAGAACTGGTGTTGTGGGAGATACAAGAACTAGGAAAGGATCCATTCCCTTTTAGTTTCCTCCTACCCAACAGTCTGCGGAGGGTCCCGCCGCTCAAGGTGATGGACGAGGCAATCGCGGTCGGTGGCCAGTTGGGGCAAAAATGGCTAGAAGAGCAGGAAGAGACCCCGACCTCTTGGGGCACAGAAGCGGCCGACTACTGGCAAAATAAAGTTTTTGAAGTCCCACACACTGTACAGGGCTACAAAAGCCAACCCATGTGGAGGAGGCGAGTATGCGACATCAGTATGCTCGCCTGGATGGAGTTTTGTAACACCCTGCCATTCGAGCGGAACAACCCTATCTACATGGCCTACCCTCGAAGGATAGGGGTAGATTTTGATGCCACCCTCCATGGACGGTACGACTTCCCTATTATTTATAACTCCACTGTAGTATCCTTCGAGCATGCCCTTCTTTTTACCGCTGAAAGCCTAGATGAGTCTATGATGCGCTTTCTTGCGGATTTCTCCTCATGTCCTAACCCCGCTTTTGTAACAACTTGTAATTACCTTAGGTTACTTAGGCTACTTCTTAAGCAGGATCCGACTCCACAAGAGCGCGGCCTACCTCCCCTATTCTTTGATCCTAATGCTATAGACAACTACGCCATGGCTCGTCTTATGATGAGGGCTAGTCTCCTTCCCTCTTTTTGCCTAGCCCTAGAAGATATGAACGACAGCCAATTCACTAGGTGCAATCACCCTTTCCTCTCCACCACTTCTCTTCATGTCCGCATGAATCTGAAAGATTACATGCAAAGTCGCCAATTTTTTAGCAAATCTATCCGACCCCCTTCTCCTCCCTCATTCCGATGAAGACAATTAGGCCTATTTATCATTTCACAAAAAAAAAGGAGAAAAAGAAAGAAGAGAAATGCACCACAGTCAACTGCACCTAGGGTTTTCCCTAGCCCCCTCCCCACTTCACACTTAGGGCACATCAAGGGCAGGACTTTCAGACCTGTCACCCTAAGACTTGCACCGCACCTCCAACGACGCACGAACTGGGTCCTCAAGTGTGGGACGTTACCAAGGGACCCATCCCCCAATTCCACTGCCACGGGCACACACACTACACGGAGAGGCATACACACCCCTTAGGGAGTGCACAACTTTTCTTGCATGTTATGTTCGAGTTTCAAGAACTGGCTACTCCGCTGAAGAGGATCACCCACGGCCTCAAGATCTATGGATTGCTTATTGATTCCACAAGCCTGAAGAATTTCAACTCAAAGATAAAGACCTTCAACTCAAAGATAAAGACCTTAAAATCAACAGCACAGATTTTCAATACGAAGACAAACCATATCTTTGTCAAGGCAGAGTTCGGGGGGGGAGGGGAGGGGGCTTCTCCAGAATAAATCCCTCCAATACCATCCTCCTAAGGGATTGCTTATTGCTTCAAGTGTTTCTGATGCTCAAGGGATGACCGGCTACATAACGGACGCCACAACTATGTGAAAGATGCCGAGCATCTTCATGGAGCCTAAAGCACACCGGAACCTCTCCTGGTCATCGTCACTAAACTCCATCAACTCTCATTCACACAACCACCTTGGAAGAGGTGTCATCCACCCACCAGTTCCGCCTCGCAGCAACCCTAACTAGCCACTACTTCCCATCGCAGTGCCATGGGACTGGCACTTGGCTAGGAGGGGGGTAATGTTACCGTGTTCCCGCAGCACAGAGAAGCGGAAAACGAAAAAAAGGGAAATAGCGAAAAAGGCGCCTTGACCGGTAACCAGACCCTGAAAAATTTAAAGGTTCAGGCACGACTCTCAGAAAGTCTCAGTGTCGCCCCGAGGCGACAAAAGAGTAAAAGGCGCACCATTAAATATGGAAGCGCTCCCGAATCCTTGTAAAAGAGCGCCAGGCTCGCTTCTGTGCAAATTGTACACATTAGTTGGGAATAGGATGAAATTAGAGTGGTGGGAAATGGGGAAAAGGGCCTAGGCTACGGTCGGCCATGTAAAAAAGGGAAAAAGGGGATGATCACCCAAAAGGGATTTAGGGTTTTGTATATAAAGTTGAAAAGTGAATGAGAAGCTCATTCTTTTGGTGTGTGGCAAAAAAGAGTCTTCTTCTTCCTCTCTTATTCTCTCCTTCTTGCTTGTCTGTGCTCTTGAGAGAGGGAGTGTGAGAGTGTGAGGGAGTGAGTGTGTGTGGGAGTGAGGGATCAAGAGGGTGAAGCTCTTCACCATCTCCTCTTCTCTCCTTCTCTTCTCTTCTCTTCCCTTCCCTTGCGCACGCGGCTATGGAGGATGGAGCTTGGAGATGGAGGAGGCTTGATGATGCTTGAGCTAGCATCAAGAATCGTGGAGCTACCGGAGTGCAAGAGAGAGAAGGGTACTCGATCAAGTATCAAGGTAAGCTCACTACACTCGTAGGATCGACGGCACGTTGGCTAGGTGAGAGATAGCCATTAGAGCTCACTTGGAACACTTGAAACAATAGGCGGTCCGTGGGTCTTGGTGGTTGAGTGAAAGCTCCCACACCTGAGTTGCAAGAAACTACCTAAACTACAATAAATTGTCTGAGTTGCAAGAAAGTGTTCGAATTAGAGGAATTTTTTTGAATGCGTCTACCTTGAAACTACCCAAATCTCTATTTTCTCTAAAACATCCTTTCTCTCATCATCTCCAGTTTTCTCTCAATAGACTACACCCTCTTTTGCTGCTTTCGTATCTTCCTCTACTGACATTTCAATTTTGAAGAAGAAACCTAAAGACTTGAAATTAGGGCTACATCTTGAAACTCCCAAAATGAACCCTTGAAACTATTGGTTGTCATAAATGAGAAATTTCAACTAGAACTAGACTGCTTTGAACCTAGAGCATTGAGAATTCTTGAATAGATTGAGATCTTCAGGCTATCAACTAAACCATTGCAATATTGCATTGTCTTGAAAATTTCTTCTTTCCCAACCTAATGTCTAAATCATGAGATCATGAAACTAGTAGGATTGCCAAAGTGTTATGGCCTCTCAAGGTCAAAACAAGAAGTTAGAAAAAACATCAAACTTCCTGAAATTACCATGTTGTTGTAGATAACTTCTTGAATCAATTCGTGATCCTTTTAGGCATTTAATATTCAAGAACGATATGTAAACATGAAATACATATTATATTCATTAATGCAAAACTAGTGTCTTGAAAAATATCACATAGTTTACTATCATCACAACCATTTTTAATTGAATAACTTGAAGTAGAGATCACTATTATTTAGGAGACCAACATAGGTAGACAGAACAAAACATCAGCAACCATATTCTAGCACTGCCCTAAAATATTTTGCATTCTTGATCATGCATAATCTAAAAATATTCAACTTTTTGAATCTTAGGCAAATGCATGTCAATATAAAGTCGCTTTACATATGATGATCCTAAAAAATTGCATATTGAGAGTTGAATTTTAGAGCCGAATTTAAGTGCAAAAGTGGCTTGTGATCCATAAAATAGATTTTTTGGCAAAAATGTATAACAATCACAAATCAAAGAGTTGGAGTTTTCCTAGATGCATTGCAATGCCACTAATCAAACACAAGTGTCTATTCATTTAATGGCTACAAGGTTGGGCATTATAAAGCAACTACTGGATCCGAAAGCTAGAAAGCAAGTGACAGATTCCTTCGTAATAGATTTTGATGCGAGAAATTTGCTATCTAGTTAGGTTGTGATTTCAAGGTCATTTGACCCTACATTCGGATCAAAACCACTTAGGGGATAGTGTGAATGCACTAGAGTGAATCGGTTTTTTTGCAAGTTAAAGCTTAATCAAGCTTAAGAATATATAAACCACAAAAAACATGATGAATGGGGGAAGGGGGTGCCATTTTTTTTACACCTCTCCAACTCATTAAAAATTTAGCATTTTGCATCTCTCCATTATAAGCTTCATGCTCCTGGCCATGGAATCACCATTGAAAATTGAGCATAATCTGACCATAAAATGATCACTTGCTGATCTGAGAACTTATCACAAATTGCTACAAATGTGACCCCAAAGTGGTCACAAACTCATTGCAAAAATTGACCAGCAATCAATGCAAAAATTGATGCAAAATTGATCCCAAAAGTGACCATAAACAGCAAGCTAATCAAAAACTGATCTGAAAACTAATCAGAATTTGTCTCAAATTTGAGGCAAAATTCATGCTAAATTGATCATAAGCTGATGCAAGCGTATAGTTCCAATGCCCGAGTGAAACTCATACTCATCTGTATATATGTCACAGTGACTAGTACACTAAGTAGTGACCTCATGGCAAACATATTGTCAGCGCAGTACCATGGATGCATACTGAATACATCCAAGATCCACTACATATGAGAGCTGTTCATAACTGAAGGAGTGGAAGTGCAATCTCCCCCTTGAGCATTAGGCAATACTTCGAACCCTTGCTCTACTGAGCCACGGAGCCCCAGAACTAAAGTCAGCTCTAATTGAAAGGCATCTAGGTAAAGTTGCAACAACTGAGGATGGTCTGCCAAGTCATCATCTTCCATCCATTTGGAATCCACTAGAGAATAATTCTTAAATTTCATCAAGTATCTCCCGGAAACTTTACATTTGAATTTTTTTCCTTATGTGCCAAAATCTGCTCGGTACCAGAATGTCATCCAATGCCTCAAGCTTAGGCTAAATTTTAGCAAACATATCCTTTGGCACATCACCATGAAAAGGCCTCAACAAACTGACATGAAAGGCATTGTGTATTTGCCCCAGTGTGGAGGTAATTTCAGTCGATATACCACACTGTTGATTTTCTCCAACACCCAAAAGGGCCCATAGTATCTCATACTCAACTTTCGATACAATATTTCTCTTCCTTTCATCTTTTTTAGCCTTGCCTTTCAAAATGCAGCAATACTTAATCACCCTTTGCAAACTGCAAAGCACGTCTGTGGCAATCAACTGCCCTCTTTTGCTTTTCTTGAGATCTCTGAAGTGCATATTTTATCTTTGCATAGGCTACATCCAAGTTTTCCACATAACAATCAACTTCAAAGATCTTATCCATAGTTTTCAGAATAGGTGGTACCTTCTTGCCACCCTCAACCACCTCAAATGGAGCTTTTCCCATAGAACTATGTAGTGTGTTGTTGTAAACAAACTCAACCAAGGGCAAATACTACTCCCACTGTGTCTTGTGGTCTGAAACATAGCACCTCAAAAGATCTAACACTATGGAATTTTCTTCCTCAAAGTGACCATCTATCTACGCATGGAAGGATGATGAGACTTTCAGTGTGGTACCCATATTCTCAAAAAACCCCTTCCAAAATAAACTGGTCATCCGGGGGTCTCAATCACTAATGATTGACAATGCCATACCATGATACTTAAGGATGTGCTACAAAAACAATCATGCCAAATGATCAGCCTTTATTTTCTTCCTCACTGGAATGGAATGGGCTTGTTTGCTAAAGCTGCAAATGATAGCCCATATCCCATCATTCCATGTAGGTGTCTTAGGAAGCTCAAAAATAAAGTCCATTGCAATGCTCTGCCAAGGCCTATCTGGAATAGGCAAGGGCTGCAACAAACCCGGCACCTTTTTCCTATCATGCTTTACCTTCTAGCATACAATGCATGTTCTAACAAACTGTTCTACATCATGCCTCAAAGCTGGCCAATAAAAGAAATGCTCCATTACCTTGACCGTGGCATCAATATCTCTATGTCTTGCATATGGAGGAGCATGACTTTCAGTGATAACTCTAGGCCTTAACTACTTTGTGACACACAGTCATCCATGCATCATTAGAAATCCATCTCTTAGCACAAAGTGTTCATGCCTTTGGCCATTACAAAGTTGATCATAAACATTAGCAAAGTGTAAATCCAACTCTTTCATGGCATCCAACTCAGTGTGATAAATCATGTTGATAGTTGAAAATTTTGGCTCACGCGACAATACATTAGCCACAACATTATTTTTACTATCAATATGTACAATCTAAAAATGAAACATAGAGAGAAAATTTTCCCATCTTATATGCTTCTTTGACAACTTTGTCTGCATCAAAAAGTACCTCAAAGTTTGATGGTATGTCTGCACTGTAAAATCAACCCCCAACAAATAATGTTTCCACATAAACAATGCACAAATTATAGCCAACAGCTCTTTCTCATAGACCTGCAAATTCTTTTCTGCATCGGAGAATTTAGCTCTCATAAGCCACAACTCAACTATCCTGCATAAGAGGAGCCCCAACGCTATTACCACATGCATCACATTGAACTATGAATGACTTCCTTAGATCAGGCAATACAAGCACATGATCTAAAGTCATATTTTCCTTCAGCTTTTCAAATGCTGAAATTTCCACTATTGTCCATCTAAATGGCACATCCTTCTTCTGCAAGGCATGCAATGGAGATGCAATTTCAGCAAACCCGCATAAATGAACATAGACCCAAGAAGCTGTGGATATCATGCACATTCCTAAAATATAGCCATGATCATATTGCCTCAACCTTTGCAGGGTCCATGCAAATACCAATAGCCAATACAATATGCCCCAAAAAGTAGATTTCATGCAAGAAGAATTCATTTTTATTGTCATTGATAACTAGCCTACACTCACGTAAGTTCATTGAAGACAATGTCCAAGGGTTTTCTATGCTCTGCATCATTCTTTGAATAGACAATCATGCCATCAAAGAAAGTGCCCATAAATCCTCTATGTGGCCTGAAGATATGATCCATCATCCCCTAATTTGATGGGGCAACTAAATCATGAAATCACTTGCTTCCAAAGGAACTTAACCATGGTTCTAGCATCATTATTTCTTGTGGCTTGAGCTTCTGCCCATTTTGTAAGATAGTCCATTGCCACAATGATGTATTTGGCTTGGGAGTACTATGCTATAAGACTGATTGACCCATTGAAGTCAATGCTCCATTTTTCGAATGGTTGGCATGCTATGACTCGGGTTAACTCCATCCTATCCTTACAAATAGAAACCTTAGTCCTTTGACACTCATCACAATGCTTTACAAATCTAGCAGCATCACAAAATAGGGTTGACCACCACAATTGAGATTGTAGCACCTTGTGAGTTGCAGTATCCTAAAGCGTTGTCAACCTCAGCACAAGAAAATGAAGAAAAAATAAAAAAGCACAAGTCAGGAGCTGAAAGAGACGGTACAGAAGGAAATCAGACACAAAGGAAGAAGTAGGAAGGGAAATGGCCAAAAGTGCAAGGGCGGTCTCAAAAGCTAAGCCAAAGGCAAAAGCGCATTTTCAATGCAAGGCGCCCCTAAAACTTTTGTAAAAGAGCACCAGGCTCCCTCCTCTGTGAAAATTGTAAGGATAGACAGGCGGTAGAAAATAAGCTAAAAAGATAGAAGGACAATAGGAAAGAGGGCATGTAAAAAAGGGATTGACCGCCAAAAAGGAATTAGGGTTTTGTATAAAAACCCAAAAATTGAATGAGAAGCTCATTCTTTGGTGTGTGGCAAAAGTGATCTCTTCTTCTTTTCTTCTTCTGTCCTTGTTGCTTGATTATATGTGCTTGAGAGAGGGAGTGTGAGAGTGTGAGGGAGTGAGTGTGTGAGGGGGAGGGATAGAGGATAAGAAGCTCTCCATCGTCTCCTCTCTTCTTCTTCTCTTTTCTCTTCTCTTGTTGTCTCATGCATGGCTAGGGAGGATGGATCTTGAAGGTGGAGACTCGAGGTTTCTTGAGCTTACATCTAGAATCGTGGAGCTACCAGGTTGCTTGAGGGAGGAGGCTACTCGTTTCCGCATCAAGGTAAACTTACTACACTCACATAGGATCGAAGGCGTGCCGGCTAGGTGAGAGTTAGTCATTGTGCTCACTTAAAACTCTTGAAAGAATAAGCGGTCCGTGGGTCTTGGCGGTTGAGCATGAGCTCCCACTACATTTTGGTTCCATTTTCGAGACCAATGGATTCAAGCTTGAGCACTTGTGTGCCTCAAATCAAGCATCAAAGTAGGGTTTCATCCCCGAACAACCACTGCTAGAGATAGATAGGAGATTTGGGCTTTTAATCTTCAAAACAAGTATTTTGGGTTTTTAATGATTAGACAAGTAGGAGGAATCATTTCTGTATTTGGGTTTTCATTTTTGTTGCATTTAGAGTAGGATAGGATTAAGAAATCGAAGGAAAAAGCTTTAGGGATTCTGATGTAAAACAGGCACAAACAAGGAAGAAATGGGAAAAAAGAGCACTTAGATGTGTTAATATCACAAGGGGAGTGATTAGAGAGCTCAACAAGCCTTAGTTGGGCAAGGGTTTAAAATTGAAGAGATCAAGGGAGAAGCCCATTTGCAGCAGTAGCATCAAGAGATAGAGAGAGAGAGCTTGGAGAGACCTATTCCTTGAAACCAATCAATCGACCTCTATGAGCATTTTTCGAGCACATCAGGTATATACAGACGTTAACCATTGATCTATTCTAGAAGTGTTTGTCACCTAGTATGCTACAAAAATCATGCAAACAAAGTGAAAATCGCCTTTATTGTTGCCACATGCTATTGCACTTGGCCTATCTAAGTCCCAGACTCGGATAGCCACTTCAAGCCAAACCCTAGAATCGGCCCTCGGCCCACTCGGCCAAACTGGCCTTTCAGCATGGCCAATTTGGACAATCGGCCATTCGGCCCACCTTGCCATGTGGCATTCAGATGGCCTTCAACCCTTAGACACTCAGCCCTTAGATTCGGCCCTGATATCATTCGGACCCTAGTCCACTTGGACAGGCTAAATCTGACACTTGGACCCTACAATTTGGACCAACTTGGCCAAATCTAGAATCTATCATATTTGACATCTGTAGACCCTAACTAACCTGGACCATAGCCAGATGAACCCTTGGGAGCAACACAGATGAACAGAACACCTTTCTGGTGCAAGAAATGAGAAAACCATTGAATTGCAAATCTAGCAACAACATTAGCCAACTTACTAGCTTTCCACCCGCCGAGAATGCCAAACTGAGTCGTAGACCCTCGATTAGACCTTGATTGAGCAAAAAGATGCAACGCACACCCTAGAGACTAGCAAGAGTGGCCAGCGACCTAGCTCAAAGCCCTACTAGACCAAGAACATAGATCGGAGTGTTAAAGCTACACTTGCCATTTTGCATTGCATCCCACATTGTTTTTCAATACTTGAAGTGCACCTGAAGAAAAGCTGAAAGCCTGATTTTGCACACTGCATGGGAAAGAGCACACACACACACACACACACACACACTAAGTGATAGGTAATTGAGGATTGTTTGTAAATAATAAGGAACTCACATTTAGACTTAATAAACTAAATGAGCCCAACAGTAATAGAAGACCCTGAAACTTAGATGGGTAATCGAGAACCCCAAGTGAGAGTGCCCAAGAGGGATCCTACAAGTGCCACTCTGCATGATGGCTAGAAGCTCTTGCTGCCGATCCAAACCTATCACGTTCCATGTCCTTAACAACAAGCTAGAACTCCACAAGGTCTTGAAATACATGACAGGCAAGTTAGCTGACAACCTTGCCACTAACCTAAAACCACTCAAGGATCTCATGAACGAACCTAAGTGGGAGTGGACTAAGGTGCACGACCTAAACTTGATGTATAATTGGGCCCTAGTCTCACTGATGAGAGTTAGGCTAGAGATGAGAGCCAAGGAGATGATGAGCAATCAGAGGGAAATAGTTCACATGATGAGTACTAAGACTGTTGTACTACCAGCCAAGGAAACCAAAAGGGAAATCAACACAATAGAATATGACACTGAGGGACATGTACTTGAGCAAATATGGGCACACTCCAAACCTTAAAAGAAGAATAATTTGAGAATCGAGAGAGGAGTCATGTGCATGGATTGCGATCGCACATGGTTGGAGAGCAGATAAGTGCAATTGACTATGAGAAAGCAGGCCTAGCCCAACCAATGCCATCTCATTATTCAAGATAGAGTCACCATTTGAGCTTCGACCACTAAGAGAGACTCCCTCTTCTAGTAAAGACACAGAGTTTGATTCTAAGTCAAAAGTAATCTCAGACAGTGATCATGAGATACCTCAATCACCTAAGACTAGACGTACCAAGGGGGACCTAACACTCCACCTAAGGCGTTGAGGATTGAAGGAGGAACAAAGGGGACAGTCGAAGGAACTACAAAGTGAGGAGCAAAAAATGTCACAAGACCTACCAAAACGATTCACAAAGTTTAAGAAAGGTGATAGGATATTGGTCTTTTTAGGAGCCAAATGACATGGGCAGACCAGTGAACCAATAGAAGGGTTAACCAAAGTCAAGGAGGTTAATCTAGCTAAGGAAGGGGAGTTGCCTCGACCTATCTTTATGGCTGATGACTTGACCGAGGAGGAGGAAGCCAGTCCCATTGCGGTCACTGCAAAACAAACCTACGCTTTCAACGCTCTGATCGATGAGGGAGCAAACTGCAATGTCCTAACTCACGATCATTGGACCAAACTTGGCAGCCCACTACTTCAACCCATGAATGCTAAATTAAGCCCATATGGGGCCCATTCCTACGCACTCCTTGGCAAGTGCAACGTAGCCGTTTCTATCGAGTCTGAGACTGCTGCAATGGTTTTTTACGTGTTGCCAAATGCTAAAGACACAAGCATGGAGTCGCTGCTAGGATGCACTTTCAAAAAGCAGACTCATTGCAATGTTGATTATGATTCGCAGCGCATCCACCTCACAATAGGCAACGTTCGCATTGTCACAGCTTTCAGCAAGGGCTGCGCGACTTCATCACCGTCCGCAAAGCCACGGATAGAATTCTCCATGACCAAATCTATGGAGGGGGGTAGTGCGCAGCCGCCACCTTCTAGAATTCAGGACTCACAGCGCAAAACATCAGGCTCAACAGCCTAGATTTCAATGGAAGCCCAAACAGCCACAACTGCCGCCTAGGAGTCGACACTCCTATCCTCGTAGGACCAAAAACTCTAGCCCTAGGAGGCCAAGACGCAGTAACAGAAAGCGCCGCATGATCAATCAAAGATGGGTCCCTAAAGCCCTCTTACGTGTGCAAGGCTACTACGAGGGAAATACCTGGTTGTGGATCCCTAAGGCCCACGCAGCCAAAGGCACCATTCATACACCGTCCTCAAGCTTGATCAAACCGCATCCCATAAGCCCTCAAACCCACAAGTCACAGTGCTCTCCTAAACCACAACCATCTGCCTCATCCACACCTAGACCCAAGGGAGTCCCACAAGTCTACCGGCCCAAACCGCAGGCTCCGTTACAAGAGTCATCACCCGGCCGAAGTCAATCCGCCTCCCCAACTCCAACCTGATTGCAGTAACCCATCCGTCATGGCTGCTCCCAATCCACTCAACATCCAAACAGCCCAACCACAAACTCACGAACCCTCCCAACTGCCCATCTTCGTTGTCAAAAGTTCTTGTTCTATCAAACCTCAACCACCTGTCGGCCTTACGCCCTCCTATGAACGAAAATCCTTTCTAGCGCTAGCCGCTGACCTCGCTGAGGACATCGGGGATGACGTGGTGGAATGCATTAAACAACTCGATGCCACCTTCGTGTCGCTAGCCCTCAGCTACGACTGCTTGGACTTAGGTCTATTAGAAGAACCCTTTGCAACGGAAGTGCGCAATATGCCTTACTCTTGGGAGACCTTTGAATTCGCATTTGCAAAAGCCTCTCGCTCTGCTGCCTGCTGAGTTGCTCAACAGCGAGATCTCCAAAGAGCAAGCCATTAAACAACATCTCATCACATCCTATGATCAATGAACCACTTCTGCTATCACTGATCAGGATATCATAGAGTTATCCAAGCTCATTGATACTGACTCCACGTTTTTGAAGCATTGGTACACTCTTAGGCTACAATGGGAAGTTGAGGGATGCCACATAATGACCAATGCTGAGCAGTGCTGCGCAATCAAAACAGCAGAGTACAATCCCACTTACATCGCACTGACCTCGTATCGAGTATTAACCACTCTTCGTGGTCGACCCATGGAAGAGCACATCAAGGGGCATCCCTACCTTGACCGCCTCTTAATAGAGGAAGAACTTCACATTGCTAGTCGCATCGATTCTGGCGATATCCTAACTGATGTTCTGACATACATCACACACGTGGGTATCCATCCATTCGAATTAGACCGTGAAGCTCAGCTAGAGTACAATCCCAACTTCTATGCTTGGCTCCTGCGCAAATAGACCGACGCTTTGTATGATGAATGCCCTTGTCCTCTCAACCTCCAATCCTGGGATGGATTCTTCTCGTTCCAAAGGGGGAGGGGATAAGGTGGAATTTAAAAAGTGAAGTATGAAATGTCAATAAAAGTTGAAATGCAATGGTAAAATGTAATGGTAAAAGTCTGAAAAGAAAAGTTAAGGCTATACTCAAAATATTTCGGATCAATAAAATCTACTACGCTTTTCTTCTTTCAGCAAGTTACTTGTCAAAAAGCACTAATAGTGGAAATGGCTGAACTTGCAAGCATCTATCATGGCAAGCCAGGACAAGGCTGGCAAGCTCCCCTTCTCGGAGGAGGAACAAGCGAAGTACGGGCTCACGGTGGAGACTAGAGCCTTTAGCCAGTTGAAGTTCCATCACATCTTCAACCTTGAAGATGTGGCCATCGAAGAGCCGGCAGTGCGCCAGATTATAGACCAGTACCATCTGCAGAAATACCTAGAAGCAGTGGGCCAGAGGGTGGACTACACCCAGTGTGCCGACTTTTTACGCACCTTTAACAGAAACACAAGCACCATCACAGTGCGCGAGAATGAAGCCACCCGGCAAGTATAGATTGAGTTGACCCCGGAATTGGTAGAGAGGGCATTGGGGCTACCAAATAAAGTGGAAAGAAAGCCGAAGAGGGACGTCTACACCATGTTGGTAATGGACAAGGTGAAGGTCCATACCAACGATGGGATTAGCTTGGCAGACATCCCAAACCCAAATATCCAGCTGCAAGCAAAAATGGTGCACACTTTGTTCTCGAGCCAAAGGTACAACACCATAATGAGCCGAATCAACGTGCCTCTGCTCGACAGCATTGCGGCACAATCACTGGACGAGGTAAACCTGAATGGCTTTGTGAGGAGAACCATAGAGGCTTTAGCTAAGGCTCTAGCAACGGGAGGAAGAGCCGTTGGAGAAGAATCCCCATCATCCAGATCAAAACGCAATGCATCGTCCTCCAAGGCCTCAACCATAGGGTTTGGAGGCGTCCTTACTGCCATAATCCGAGAAGCACTAGGGCAAGGACGGGAAGAAGAAGATAAGAAGGGAGACGAAGAAGGAAGTGACGACTCACCGTCACAACCCCCACCTCACATAGAAGAGTAGCACATGTCTTCAGATGAAACAGAGACTAACAAAGACGAAGAGGGAGAGCCCCAGGGCAGCCCACAGAGGCACACAGAACAAAGAATGAAAGCCCTGCATGGAAAGAGGGAAGAAGAGCGCAAGAAAAAAAAAAGATATGGAGAGGGCTCAGAGGGAGTCGCTCAGGGATGAGGAGGAGAGAAAAAAGAAGGAGCAAGAGGAGGCAAGATTAGCTGAGATGGAATCAAAGAAGGCGAAGGAGGAGAGGAAGAAGACTGAAGAGGAGTTGAGAAGAAAGGAAGAGGAAGAAATAGCGCTGGCCACCCATCGCTCCATTGAGGAGCAGCACAAAAGAGAGGAAATCACACCCCTGCCCCCAGCAGAAGGAAAAGGAAAAGAACCAATGGCGCCAATTCCCCCTCTCTTTGTACCTACCACACTAGCCACTCTCATCACGACAACGCCCACTACCACCGCCACCCAAGGCTCCACTCCCAAGGTCGATCTCAGCAATGTCTTGGAGTGGGTGCAGTTTTTGGTTGATAAGCAGATGGGCCAAGGAGGAGGAGAGGTCACGCCCTCTGCACCCGGAACTAAGAGACCTATAGATGCTAATGCAGAGTCGCAAAGGGACCCAAAGAGACAAAAAATAGAAACTTCCACCACCTCCGTCCCCACAACAGGCATGCCAGCACAAGAATATGATGAATACGTGAAGCAGCTGCTAGCTCAGCTGGAAAAGGTGAAGGAAGAGAAGAAAGTAGCGGCTACTGAGCTGGAAGCTGAAAAAGAGGCTAGAGCTGCCTTCCAGCTGGAAACAATGAGGCAGCTAGCCATAGCTCAGAGAGAACTACATGAGCTGAAAGGGCAGCTCCAGGAAAAGGAGGATGCGGAAGCCGAGTATGAGACCAAGGCTACTAGAGGCAGAGCTATTTCCCCAGGAGATAGACTCATTGGGCTTCACAGCAAAGGCAGTGCAGCAAGAGCAACGGCAAGAGGGGGATGAGACCGACTTCAATTTTAAAATGGGGCCTCAAGAGGAGGAGTTGGTCCATCCACCCTCTTTGCCACCACCAGAAGACCAGCCGCCCACACTGATCCATCCGCAAAGAGAGCAGCAGCTCAAGAAGAAAGGCAGAGGAAGCTTATTGAAGAGGTCAGGGCTAGACAGAGGGCTCGGCCAGTGATAGCAGCCGCAGTGCCAATTCTGCCCACCCTAGAAGAGCGCCATGCATGCTTCCAAGCAGACATCATCACCTGGGAGCAGCAGGAGCTGAATAGACAACCCTATGACTTCGCTTTCAGCTTCCCCACGAACTTAAGAAGAGTTTTACCCATTAAAGTGGTGGACGAAGTCATAGGTGTCGCTGGAAGGCTAAGAGACAGGTGGTTGCTGGAAAGAGAGCAACGTCCAATTGCATGGGGCAATGTAGACAGCGAATACTGGCAGAACAAGGTATTCAGACCGCCAAGATCTGTGCCAGGATTCGAAAGCCAGCCTCTGTGGAGGAGAAGGCTATGTTTGATGAATATGGACACTTGGATGACCTTTTGCAATGCACTCCCCTCCGAGCGTAATGATCCCACTCACATGCCGTACCCTCGGAGGATTGGAGTTGATTTTGACCCAAGTGCCCATGGAAGGTATGATTTCCCAATCATCTACAACCCTAATTGTACAAATTACAAGGATGCTCTTACCTTCACCCCTAGCAATCTATGTAATGCCATTGTACACTTCCTAGACACATTCTCCTCTTGCCCTGACCCAGCGTTTATCACCATTTGTAATTATCTTCGCCTACTTAGAATTCTCCTTAGGATAGATCCCACTCCGCAAGAGTGCAACTTACCCCCTCTCTTCTTCAATCCTAAAATGATTGATAGCTGTGCCATGGCCCGTCTCATGATGCGAGCCACGCTTCTACCCTCGTTTTGCCTAGCCCTTTTAGAGGATGTGAGCGACAGCCAATTTTCGACTTGTAGTCATCCCTTTCTCTCCACCACCACACTCCAAACCCGCCTCGATCTATGTAGGTATCTGCAAAGCCAACCCTTCCTTAATAGATCCCGCAAACCCCAACCTCCTTCCCAACATGATCAGAGTGAGCAACAGTAGCCATATCCCCCTCTGTAACTTCTTCCCTTATTAACAACTTTTTTTTTTAAGAGAAGAAAAGAAAAGAAAAGAAAAGAAAAGAAAAGAAAAGCAAAGAACGTACAAAAAGAGAAAAGCTAAGAAAGAAAGGCAAAGCAGAAAGCATAACAACACAAGCACTCACTTGTAGAAGCACTCAATCACCACATAAGCACTATCACTGCACCTAGGGGTTCTCAAGTTAGGCGTACCCGGTGGCTTCATTCGGCCGGCTCTGCTCCTAACCCCCTAGCCCCTTTTTCTCCCCCACTTCACCCTTAGGGCACATCAAGGGCAGGACATACCTAGGGAGGTAACACTCGCCTATGGTTAGACCTGTCGTCCTAAGCCACTTGCACCGCACCTCCCTCAGCACAAATGGGGTCCTTCCTCAAGTGTGGGACATCACCCAGGCTTGCCTGCGGTTAGACCCACCTCCCCATTCCACTAGCACGAGCACAGTATACTAACACGGTACGGTAGACACTCCCCTTAGGTAGAGCACAGCACCTTCTCCTGTCAGGCATCACAGAAAGCAATAAACCACCAACTTCGAAGGCCTCGTCAACCACTCGCTATCCATTTAACTTCTCCGAAAACCATCATTCCTCAGCTTCCACGAGCACCTGAATCTCCATGTGGCCCTCCCCTTTACATCATCATTTGTCCAACTGCCTACCACTCTGCAATAACACAGAAGTGCCATGGGACTGGCACCCATCTAGGAAGGGGGTAATGTTAACCCCAAGTCAAGATGGTGGAAAATGAAGGAAAAAGTAGAAAAAGCACGAAAAAATAGCAAAGACACGCAGGCGACCACTAGAGCTAAGCCGAGACAAAAAGCGCAATTTTAAATGAAAGGCGCCTCAAAAACTTGGAAAACTCTTGTAAAAGAGCGCCAGGCTCCCTCCTGTGCCAATTGTAAAATATTAGACGAGTGTAGGCTAAAGGCATAATGCTAGAAGAGTAAAATGGAAAAAGAACCTTGCCACAATGGCCGGTCATGTAAAAAAGGGGATGGGTGCTCATGGGATTTTAGGGTTTGTATATATAAAGTTTAAAAAGTGAATGGAAGCTCATTCTTTGATGTGTGGCTAACAAGAGCTCTCTTCTTCTCTCCTTCTTGCTTGTGTGTGCTCTTGAGAGAGGGAGTGTAAGAGTGTGAGGGAGTGAGTGTGTGGGAGTGAGGGATCAAGAGGGTGAAGCTCTTCACCATCTCCTCTTCTCTTCTTCTCTTCTCTTCTCTCTTCTTTTCTCGCACGCGCAGCTATGGAGGATGGAGCTTGGAGATGGAAGAGGCTTGCAGATGCTTGAGCTAGCATCAAGAATTGTGGAGCTACCGAGGTGTGCAAGGGAGGAGGCTACTCACATCGACATCAAGGTAAGCTCACTACATTCGTAGGATCGACGATGCGTCGGCTAGGTGAGAGATAGCCATTAGAGCTCGCTTGGAACGCTTGAAACAATAAGCGGTCCGTGGGTCTTGGCGGTTGAGCGAAAGCTCCCACAGCATCGCTCAATGGTTACTACTACTCTTAGAATTTGACTTCTCCATGGTTGTACACAAAGGGAAGTGGCATTACATGGCTGACTATATGTCTTGCATATCCACTGGAAAAGCTGTTGGACAGGTCATTACGAACAAATTTCCAAATTCACATGTGTTTAACATGTCTAGTGAGAATGAGATTTATTTAGAGCTAACTTGACGCCATATTGGGCAGACAACATAGTCCAAGTGCTTGAACATGGAGACTGCCTGAAAGACCCATGGAAAAGGCCCGACTTAGGCAACTCGCCTTAAGTCCAACCCTATCCGTTTTTTATAGCCAATCCAACTCTATAGGCTAGGGCAAGATGCGTTGTTGCGAAGATGCATGTGTGAGCATGAAATACATGACGTACTTGCAAAGGCACACGAGGGAATTGTAGGAGGACACTTCAATGGAGATGCGATAACCCACAAGGTGTTGCAGTCTCAACTATGGTGGCCTACTCTTTTTCGAGATGCAGCACCATTCGTAAAGCACAATGACAAGTGCCAATAGACCAAGGTACCTATTTGCAAGGACAAAATGGAGTTAAGACCAATTATTGGAAGACAACCATTCAAGAAGTGGGGGATTGACTTCATTGGGCCTATTAGTCCTATAGCGCAGCACACACACAATACTCTAGGCCAAGTACATCATTGTTGCCAATCGACTATCTCACAAAATGGGTGGAAGCACGAGCCATGAGAAAAAATGACACTAGCACCACATCTAAGTTCCTTTGGGAATAGTCATCTCACAATTCGATTTCCCCATTGAGCTGGTTAGTGATCAGGGCACGCACTTTGTCAATGAAGTGATTGCTCACCTCTTGTCCACCTTTCTGATCATCCACATCAAAAATCCTCACTGTACTACCCTCAAGTGAATGGCTAGGCTAAGTCCACAAACAAGATTCTAGTAAATGTCTTGACCAAAGTAGTCTCTACTTTACGCATTAATTGGGATAACAAACTAATGGCAGCCTTGTGAGCCTATCGAAAAGCCTATAAAATGGCTATAGGACAGACTCCATTTAGGTTGACCTACGAAACTAAAGCAAGTCTACCCATAGTGTTCTTTGTTTCAAGAATAGCTCTTCAGGAGAGATGGAACAGAAGGGAGGCATGGATGAAGCGTCTAATCGAGCTAGAATGCTTATCAGAGACTCAAATTCTAGCCACCCATGCATTAATATGCTAGAAGGCACGACGCAAGAGTTGGTTTGACAAGCAGGTCAAGCAACAAGATTTCGAGCAAGAAGACTTAGTAGTACTGTTGTACTCAATCAAAGGTCATAAGAAAAAGATGCAGTTTAGAGGACTAGGACCTTTTAGAGTTCACACTATCAGCCGAACTAGTAATGTAGAACTCGAAACCCTAGAGAGTGAGGGCATAGGCTTCTTCAATAGCCACCGCATAAAGGAGTACTACCCTCCCATGGATGGCCTACTCAACTATCAAGGGCACTACTCAAGTGCCACCCTCAAACCCATCCATGCAAGATCAAATAGCAGTTAAGGAAGCAATGCCCCAAGAGACCCTCATACCCAAACCTATAGAGCCTAGAGCTACTAAACCTATGGAGCCTAATATCACTGAGCCGTCAACACTACAGCAAGTCCATTGACCAAAAATACAGTCGATTCCTATTGGATCAACCACCCCTAAGGAGCCTAGTGACCCAGCTACTTCTCCAACTAATCATAGCACATCCTCTGAACCACCAACCCATGGTCCCTAAGGATTCCAGTACTCCTAAGGACCCCTGAGGGTTGGTCACTAGAAGCTCCCTTGTCTAGCTCGTCTTGACCCTACCCACCAGCAGATCTTAAGCCATCCTACGAATGACGATCAATCCTCACGTTGGCTAAAGACCTAGCTGAAAACACAGGAGACGACCTTATCACCTGCATCAAGCACTTAGATGCCAGTTTGACCCTACTTGCTAAGAGCTATGAGCGCTTAGACCTAAGTCTACTTGATCCATCCTTAGCATGGATGTCCACTCTATGCCATGCATGTAGGAGGAATATGAATTCATGATGGTAAAAACCCCCACAGTCATAGAGGAATTGATCTCCAATATGCTGAGATATCTTAGGACCAAGCCCTTAAACAATGGTTCATCACATCCTGTAGCAAGAGAAAGTTACTCCCATGAGCCAAAAGTTGGATAAACTCTACAAGCTAGTCGATAATGACTCATCCTTCAAGAGGTATCCCTGGTCAGGTTAGCCTGTCTAACCAAAATATGAACTTTTCTTAGTTAGTCAATGAATACTCCAAGGAATACTCTAGAGAATAGGGGTCCGTGCTAACTCCATGCCCTTCAACTTGATGCAATGTGGCTCAAGTTGCTCTTGTAAAAAAAATTAGATGGTGCAATGGATAGAATCCAAAAAGGAGAAGAGAATACACAAAAAATATGAGAAGAATAGAAACTACTTTAATTTCAAAGGAATTGATACAAAGATGGCTTTATCCACCCATGTGCTTCTATTGTGAATCTTAGATGGTAATCCATATAGAAGATAACTGAAGAGGTTAAGACTAGCTAAAAGAACATTGACTAGGTGAAAGATAGATTTTACAATAGCTTTGGAGAATCTTCCTTTTATAGCCTAGGAAGATAGTCTAGTTAGCATGTCTGACCATATTATGAAACTTCTCTAGTTGATTAGGAAATAATCTCTTCACCACTGAAGGTGCTACCCTCGGAACCCCCATCAATATCCCCCTTGAGATTCCCCATCCAAGGGCTACTTTTGTAGCCCCTACACCCAAAATAAGAGTCCCTAATAGCTCCCACATCTCACAACTCGATGCATTGTGCCTCGAGTTACTAGTAGCATAACTACTCTATCTAACCCAACGGCTAGATCCACAAAGATCACATTTTTACCATCTACTCACATATACCTTATCTGACATACAAGTTAGAACCCAACTTGGGCTCACACATGGCTTCTCCTCATAATTGGGGCCTTACAACTTAGAGCACCATGGATCATTAGTGGTAACTTATGAGGGTGGGATATTGAGCATATCTAACACTCTCCCTCTCCTCAATGTCCACTCACAAGTGAACTACATTCTTGGCCCAATTCCAAGATGAGTCATCCAATGTGTCTAGATGCTTATCGGGGCCTCGCCTTGCTTTGGGTTGAGCTCTATCTGGCTTGGGATGTGCTAGATTGGTTAGTTTAATTTTTGGTTAGTGTGTCTGATTATCAGAGGTTCGATTCCTAGAATTGAATTGTCAGATTTTGGGCATGTCCAAGTGACAAAATTGGACAGTTCAAGTCCGAGTTTGGTATCCGGGTCCATTGTCCAAATCGGATAGTCTAAATTTGGCTATTTGAGCTTGAGTCTCTTCAGCTTCGACTGGCTAATGATGTCTAAATATCGGATGGTGAACTATAGGCATCCAAGTGGCCAAATCAGACTGTCCAAGGCATAAATTCAACCCTACTTCCAAGAATGCATTCCTCAAGCACTTTTTTTTTATGTAAGTTGATGTCTTTATGTCAGATTGCAACTTGTAACTAGGCTACTTACCTCTATTTTTTTCCTCTTGCTTCTTTTCACATGAGACATCTTCCATTACATGTTTTGAACTAGCTTTTTTAGCAACCTTTTGTTACTCCATCTTGCTTCGTGTCATGTGCTTTGAAGGACTTGTAGTGGAAGGACCTACATCCCCATCCCTTCTTCTCTTTTTCTTGACAATAGCATCCATACTATGCACCTTAGCCAAATATGCATGGGTAGTAAATGAATCAACGGGAGCATCCCATCCAGTTTTATCCTATATACTCTAACTAGCACCTGTCAATTGAGCCTAGCCATCTTCCTCTTCTTTTGCACAATCCAAATCATATGACCATACTATAGATTTTGCATTAGCTTTACATGCATGCAAAGACAAGACTTCAAGATTGTGACTCAACCATCTAGGAAGCAACCTCAAACAAGTCTCTCAGACCACCCATCTGAAATGTTTTAGAGGACCCAACCAAACCTGTTAGAGTGACCATCACACTTGAGGGAGTGGACTAGAAAAGTGTGTGTTGCATCACACTGTTTTTGTCATAGTCACACACTGCCTAAACAATCACTTGAAGTGCACTTAAAAAGTAGAAAGCCTGATTTTGCATTGCACACAAAAAGAAGCACCCCATGAACACTTGAGCGCAATTAAATTTGAGGCCTAGTTGAACTAACAAGGAACTCAAATATGCAAGATAAGCAACCTGATGAACCCACAAATAGGAGAAGACCCTCAAATCTCAAATGCACGAACAAGGCTACCAAGTATCAAAAGAAATCCTCTTGGAGGGCAAGGAGATCGACACGATTAGGGACTCAACCTTGAGTTGATTAGTTTGATCGATAGCCTAGTGGAACAAGAGACTGAGGACCAAGCTCCAATCATGAAAATGACCAGCTTGACTTGGGAGAGTTTCCAGTTGATATCCAGCAGATGATCAATCGATATGATTTACAAACCAAGATGGAGCATCATGGTAGACCAGTTGAGGACATTCTAGCTAACCTTGGGAAAGAGTGGAGACTAACCAAGAAGGTGATGTAGGGCATAGCTGCTTACAACCAAGAACAATGAGCTCAAAGACTGAGGCAAGAAATAGAAATGCAAGAGGTTCAACAAGTCTTAGCACTTGCCAATCGGAATAGGACAGGACCTAATGTGGAGAGGGAATGAGCGCTAGAATCCAATCTCACATTGAGCGAGCTTCTCATGAAGAGACTTATAGACAACATGGCTACAAAGCAGAGCAGAATGGCCCTAGCAACTTTGTTGCTATCGACACTAGGAATTATTCCAAGTTTGAGGAGCCAACTGAAGATACTCATAGTTGCAACAACGATGACCCATATAGCTTCATAGAGTAGTTGGAGTAGGTGTATGAGGCAAACAGCCTTACAGATAGTGCTCAACGTGCGCAAGCTTTTAGTCTTTGTCTCGGAGATAAAGGATGGACATGGTAACACTAGTCTATATGATGCCAAACACAACACCTTCAATACTCTCAAGAGCCTCTTCATCAAGAGGTTCTTTGAGGTGGGGTACTCAGATAACCTCATGGTTTGACTGATGAATGTTAGTCAAGGGGGACATTAGAGATTACATCACCCACGTGCAAAGCCTCTTTATGAGAATCCTAGTTGCAGAGCAACCTAGTGAGTGAGTAATCTCCACCGTATTCATAAGTGGAATTAGGAGTGAAGAGCTCTCTAAAGCCTTGGTAGAAAACTCAAGCCTACAAAGGGACGTGCTACCTAGGGTCTTTGAAGAAGACATATGTGTAGAGAACCTGCTCAAGGAAAGAAGCTCGAGAGCCACAAGCCAAGATAGTGCAGCCTCTAGAGCCTAAGAGAGAGCTATTGCCACTAGTGAGAGATCTAGTCAAAGCAACCAAGAGGAAGGGAAAAGTGTTGACTTGAGCCAGAATTGGCAGACGTAAAGCTAGAGTTGGCCAAGCTCCAGGACATGATTAGAAGACATGCACAACCTCACATGCAATGTGTCCATTGTGGAGGGAACCACCTCTCGATTGAGTGCATGGATCCTAGATCCAGACCTTGTGCCAAATTGCAGTAGGTTCGGTCACAATATTGTGCATTGCCGACTACCAAGGCAATTATCATATCCATAGCTTTACAACCAATCTTACTACTTGGGGAACAGATCATTGCAATTCAAAAGGGGACCTCCATTAGCTCTCTCAGTGGCTAATGATGCCAAGCCAGTTGTCCCCAAAATGGACATCAATCTTATAGGCATCCCTAGACCACCTAGACCCTTCATGACCCATCCACCAAGTGATGCTCCAATAGATTATGTGCAGGAGCCGAATGAGGATGAGACATGTGTAAACCCTTACATCATGTACAACAATGAGGGAAATTCCATCTTAATGGACTTTAGACCAATATTGATGATGGTGTTAGATCAGGGAAGGGGTAGAGGCCTAGGAGGGAAAAACCAAGACCCAATCTCATGATGTACTTGCAGCCACCTGGGGCATATCTCATCTCATTGCCCTAAACAAGAACAAGCTAACCAAGAAAAGGCCGATTTGAGATGCCTCGAGTGTGGAATCACTCATACGCTAAATGTCTCAGGCAAAAACTGTCTACTAGCTCAGCCCCATCGTACTTTCTATGCCCTTAGGGATGCTTGGAGCCGAAACACTTGATGGTGAGGCCACTCATATCTCATTGAATGTCATGACTAGGGCACAAATGAAGCAAGTCGGTATTTCATTACCAGGACCTAGCAACCTACATGCGGCCTCGATAGGAAATAAGACTTGCCAAAGGAGGAAAAAGAGGGCGGACGCCAAAGTGATAGTAAAAACAGACAATGCAACCACACTAACAAGAGAAGCAAGTGTCGAATGCAGAGCCTGAGACTTTACCACCTAAAATTGTAGAGAAGGGGAGTGCCAAGGTGGGTGAGGGAAGCCCAAGAGCATCTAAAGGATGCCGAGCTCATTCTATAAGACAAGATCAATGAGTTCTTTAGTGTAAGCATGCTGATCTCACCAACACACATAAACTCAAGAGATGCATCCACACCTCACGTAGAACCACGCCATTGGTAGGCAAGTTGCTCACAAGACCAATGGCAAAAGATGTAGGGAAAGACAAAAGGTAGGTGGCTAATGGCTTGCTTATGACATTGCTATTGGTTCCTGTAATGTTGTTGATGGGGTATTTGCTTAGGCAAAGCCCTTCATTCTGGCAAGAATTGAAGCAATGGGTAGAGGGATCTAACAAGCCAACCAGGAGTAGCCAAATTGCATGAGAATGACATAGCCACGCAAATACCAGCCTCATATTGAACTCAGTACCTAAGTCCTTGCATGTGAATGCTTTCTAGGAAGGCACAGAGATGCGTGTGGTCCTACCAGTGGTAGCATTAGGAGATGTCACAAGAAAGGGGATTGTAGACACAGGAGCACGAGTTAGTGTACTTAGCCATGTAGTTCTACAAGTTTGGGGTAACCTGCCCCAGTGGAGACCATAAGGTTTAATGTCACACTGCTAAATGACATGAAAGTTAAGCCATTCAGAGTATCGAAGGACTAGCCCTTAAAGATAGCAGGTGTCTAGTTCTTGGTGAACTTCATTGTTGTGAAAGGAGTAGATTATGATATCTTGCTGTGGCACATCATGGATGAGGAATGCACTTATAATCGGAGACTGTGATAATGGCCTCATATTCCTAGGTAATAGATTGGAGGTAGTAAGAGTTGAGATGGATACTTGGAAGACCACGCCAGTCGACTTAGATGCCATCTCCTCTATCTTGAAAGGAGACACCCAAGCCAGGAATTCGTGCGGACCTTTGACAAGTACATTCTCTATCCCAAAGATAAGTGAGATTGGATGCATGTGCTAGCTACCATCGACTTGCCATTTTGGGATGAGAAAGAAGACTATAAGCAGGCTGCAAGGATAGCTTGTGACTCCTATAGAGCCACCGCACCTTAGATTCCAAGGGTTAAGACCTTGCCATCAATGCCACTCTGTATGATGGCCAAAAACCCTATCATGCCACAAATTCCCACTCCTTTCCATGCCATGTTTAGTAGACTTAAACTCTAGGGGATTCTTGAGTATCTAACAAGGGAGCTAGCTGGTCACCCAACTACTAACCTCAAGCCACTCCAAGATCTCATGGATAAACCGAGATGGCGATGGACGAAAGTGTATGACCTAAACCTTATGTACAATTGGGCATTGATCACATATGGAAAGAGAATCAAGAATAGAGACCAACATGAGGATGAGCAATCAGATGGCAGCAACTTAGATGACGAGTATAAGGACTCTCTTTTCCTTCTTCAACTATATGTGCCTTAAGTGGACCATGTTCCTTTTGGTGCATATAGTTTTAGGTGGTCGGGGTATCTCTAGATTGCTCTCAGAGCTTACTTCCGATTCCAAGTTGAAATCACAACCCTCACTAGAGGATGGAATTTCCCTTGGCGTTCGTAGCTCTGAGGTCAACTTCATCCCAAGGAGAGGCGTGACACTTGGCTCTAGGTTGCCCTGTTTGCTCATAGTCCACTACACCTAAGTGATCTAGCCAAGTGTGATCGCATTCGATTCTAAAGATTTCTCTTTCAATTCTAAATGCATTGGCTCTCTATAGCTTGGAGTCTCATCTTATTTGTTTGATTACTCGATCATTAGGAGTCAATCCAAGGGTCATGATACATAATATTCCAATGACCCCTGATGCAACGCAGTAAAACAATGACCTTACCCAATGAATCCAAAGCATGCTCATGCCATGAAGGAAGAGATCGATAACCTATTGAAGGCGAGATTCATCTACGAGATTGAGAACATGGACGAGGTGTCACCCATTATGATTTTCTTAAAGAAGAATGGAAAAATCCGAGTGTGCATGAACTACAAGAAAGTCAATGCCGTGACAAAGAGAGATAATTATATGTTGCCTTACATGGAATGGAGCACATGCTTGAGAGAGTAGTGGAAAAAAAGGCCTACAGTTTTTTGGACAACTTCTTAGGTTACAACCAAGTTCAAATACACCACAAGACAGGCATAAGACAACATTCACCATGGACTGGGGTGTGTTCGCGTACATAGTCATGCCATTTGGACTGATAAATATGCCTCTGATGCTACTTTTCAGTGTTTAATGTGTGCCATCTTCAAGGACATGCTTAGGCAAGCTAGAAGTATTTGTTGATGATCTATGCGTACACTCTAGCTCTAGAAGAAACACCTGGACAAGCTTCCTGTAGTCTTCGAATGATGTAGGCTCTATAGTCTCTCTTTGAACCCCCTAAAGTGCCAATTCTGGGTGAAACATGGTTGCATCTTAGGGCACATGGTGTCCAAGAACGACATTGCCATTGACTCCTCTAAGATCAGGGTTATTGTCGACTTGCCACTACCAACTAACTATAAGGAAGTTCAATGCTTCTTAGGACACACTAGGTACTATCGACACTTTGTTCTGAACTATGCATTGATTGCTAAACCACTCTACAAATCGCTAGTAGACAACTCATGTATTCTGAGATTAGCTACTCCACGATGGAGAGGGAAGGCTTGGCCATGGTATTTATCATGAAGAAATTTTGGCGTTGTCATTTGGCTATGCCCTTTACCTTCTTTGTTGACCGTCAAGCCTTGCTTTATCATGTCAATAAACCTTGTGCTACTGGATGCATATCTTGATGGTTACTTCTGCTTTTAGAGTATGACATTTTTGTGGTTTTACACAAGGGCAAGAAACACTACATGGCAAATCACATGTCCTGCATACCCACAGGAGAGGCTGTTGGACAAGGCATTAGATGACCTACCCAATGCATACCTTTTTAACTTGTCTAGTGAGAGGGATTTATTTAGAGCTAACTTGATGCCTTCTTGGGTTGACGACATAGTCCAAATCATGGAACACAAACTACCAGAGAGACAATTGAGAAGGCTAGGCTAAGGTGACTTATCCTTAAGATTCAACCCTATCAATTGATCGTCGGCCAACTCTATAGGTTAGGGAAAGATGGCTTGTTACAAAGATGTGTATGTGAGCATGAAATGCATGACCTACTGAAGCGCATGATGGAATTGTTGAATGATACTTGTAGTGGGAGCTCATGCTCAACCGCCACCAAGACTCATGGATCGCTTATTCTTTCAAGCATTTCAAGCGAGTACAAATGGCTATCTCTCACCTAGCCTACGCGCCTTCGATCCTACAGGGGTGTAATGAGCTTACCCTGATGCCCGAACGAGTAG
Organism: Lygodium microphyllum; assembly: GCF_053477565.2. NCBI lineage: Eukaryota > Viridiplantae > Streptophyta > Polypodiopsida > Schizaeales > Lygodiaceae > Lygodium > Lygodium microphyllum. The sequence goes on along the minus strand of NW_028229532.1, from coordinate 614,702 downwards.
CCTCCTCCCTCAAGAAACTCAGTAGCTCCACAATTCTAGATGCGAGCTCAAGCAACCTCAAGCCTCCACCTTCGAGCTCCATCCTCCGTAGCCGCGCGCGAGACAAGAGAAGAGAAAAGAAAAGAAGAAGAGAGGAGAAGATGGAGAGCTTCTTCTCCTTGATCCCTCACCCTCACACACTCACTCCCTCACACTCTCACAATCCCTCTCTCAAGCACACACAAGCAAGCAAGAAGGAGAGAAGAAGAGATCACTTTTGCCACACACCAAAGAATGAGCTTCTCATTCACTTTTTGGGTTTATATACAAAACCCTAATCCCTTTTGGGTGGTCATGCCCTTTTTTACATGGCTAGGGCCATGGCCATGGCCTAGCCCTCTTTCCTATTGTCCTTCTATCTTCTTAGCTTTTTTTTTACCACCTGTCTATCCTTACAATTTTCATAGGAGGGAGCTTGGTGCTCTTTTACAAAAGCTTTAGAGGCGCCTTGCATTTAAAAATGTGCTTTTGCCTTTGACTTAGCTTTTGAGGCCACCCTTGCACTTCTGGCCGTTTCTCTTCCTGCTTCTTCCTTTGTGTTGGATTTCCTTCTGGGCCACCTCTTTCAGCTCCCAACTTACGCTTTTTCACTTTTTCACTTTTTCTTGTATTGAGGTTAACATTACCCCCTCCTAGCTGAGTGTTAGTCCCATGGCACTAATGGGTAGTACTTGGAAGGTGGGATGGGTATAGCTAGACAACTTGTTGAGTTTGTATACAAGCCCTTGCTGAGGATGGTGTTGGATAGATTTGCCCTTGAAAATGAAGATGAAGTTGGGGTGGGTCTCTCCCTGACGCTAATGGTGGGTGGATCGGTCCTTTGAAATTTAAGATGGTGTTAGACGGATCCCTCTTGGAGAATGGCAGATGGGTGGATCTATCTTTGAAATTGAAGATGGTGTTGGACGGATTCCCCTTAGAGAATGGTGGGTGGGCAAATCTATCCTTGAAATTGAATATGGTGTTGGACAGATCTCTTCTCGTTCCCTTCGAGGTCGATGTGATGTGATCTTAACTTGCAAGATAAAGTTGTGCGCTTCCTAAGAGGTGTATCTACTTCTTTGTGTAGTGCATGGTGCAGGTGCCAATGGAACTGGGAGTGTTGAGATTCAGTAATCACACTCATTGACAGCCTCTTTATATGGAGCTTCAGGGCCAAGGACATGCAGGCTTACCTATCCCATATGCACAGTGGTGCCTACTGCAGTTTCCTACTTTCCTATAAAGCATTGTACTTGCTTCCTTTTCTTAATGCAATGATAGTACTCTTTTCTTTTCAGTGAAGTGTCATTGTCATTGTCCACATACACAAGATTGTGTTTATGAGTCCAAGTCCCAATCTTGGAACCTAATTCACTTGTGTAACAAACAGTGTCTTTATCTTCTCCATCATGAGTCCACACTTCTCCTTCCATCCACCATAACTCACTGCCATGTCCTAGATCCCACATCTTTCACTTGGTATCAGAGCACAGACAGGCATGGCACTACTCCTCCAACTCCAGTTCACTCTCATCTAGCTCAGTTCAGGCCAAGTCTAGGACCTCATCTCCTACTCTTTCTTCTCACTGCCCTGCCTGGCAGCCATAGCTACACAGCACATACCCTGCTTTGAACACTTATATCTCCTCATAGAGACCATATCTCTTCACGATTTCTTCTGGGGGAATCTTCCCCAACATAAGGTCCTCCTCCCTGGCACCTCACACCTAAGCATTGTACACCCTGGAGTTCAGCATTATCAATCTTCTCAACTTCTGCTTTGGGTGTCCTCCATAGCCAACAGGAACCAGCTCACTTGGAGCTTCTTGATCTCCCTCCACAGGCAAAATTTCAACACGATTTCTTCTGGAAAAATGTTCCTTGGCTCAGGACGCTGCCTCCTGTCACTTTAAACACCAACATTAGTGACCTACAGCTCCAGCATTGCAGAAATTCGCCATCGCTGTCCTGATCTGTGCCATCCCTGTTCAAGCCCTCTGCATGCGCCGTGCTGTCCGTGATCTAGACAATTTCCATGGGGCTTTGATAGCCCTTGACATAAGCTTCCTAGACATATAAAATTTTTTGAAAATGATCAACTACAAGTCCTGCAATCTGAAAAAAACCAGGCCCCTGTCTCAGAGACCCTAATTCCACCATAGCCAAAATCTCTCAAGCTATTTTTTTCTCTCATTTTCTCACTCCTGACACTTTACCAAGCTAAAGCTCACTCTAATCCACTGTCCCAGCACCAAATCAAGGAGGGGAAGGACCGGAGAAGATTGAAGAACGACCGAACAAGAAGAATCAAGCTCAACATCAACACTAACATAGTGTGTTTTCACACTGTGACTACCTGTGTCTCTTGACACATTGTAATCTGCTCTTCCACTGATAAAATCTCAGAATTCTGGAGTTGATTTGCTGCTAATCTTGCAAACTCAACATGGGAAAAGACTCTCCAAATGATCGATTCAAAGGAGTCGAGTTTCACACTTGGCAAACCCGCATCAAGCTCATTCTAATAAAGAAGGGTCTTCGGGCCATCACAAATGGCAAAGAGAAGAAACCTCGAGATGCGGACCTTGCAGTTACTTGGCAGAAGAATGATGACAAGGCACAAGCCATCATCAAACTGGAATTGGACGACAGCTACATCCATCATGTGGATGCCTGTGACACGTCCCATGACACTTAGGATAAATTGGATACCTTATTTGGTGCATAGTCAAAGTCATCTAAGTATGGTCTATTAATTGAATTTTTCCGACTTGATATGAAGCCTCATACATCCCTGGCATCCCATCTGAACTACATGGAAAGCTTGATTACTCAACTTGCAGGAATAAAGCTAAAAATGGATGAAGATGTTTGTATTGGTGTCTTGTTAAAAAGTTTGCCTCCTGCTTATGATAATGTATCAACCATTCTAACCAATATGCCTGATCCTCAACTTGTTGACATTAAAGCCTCTCTGCTAGAGGAAGAAAAGAAACTTAAAAGCAAAGAAGAGCCTAGCACTTCAAAGGATGAACAAATGTTATATGTAAACAACAGATACAAAGGTAAAAAGGAACCGCTCTTCTGTGACTTCTGCAAAAGGACCGGACACACTGAGAAGTTCTGTCATGCTAGAAAGAGGTCCCAAAAGGCCTATCTTGCAACTGTGAAAGAAGAAGAAGAACATGGACCAAAAGATGAAGAAGAAGATGAAGATGAAGACCACCAGGATCGGAAGGACAAGACTCATCAGTCCTTCTACTCTCATTACTCTGATAGATTGTTTTAAAAGCCTTGTACTTCCTTGCCCTAATGCTTCCTGCCATAAGCTTTGTAACCTCCTCATGTAACTTGGCATTACAGTCCCTGTACACTTTGTGAGGCCCCTGTTACAGCCTCTGGATGTCCATCATGTTTTGGTGCCCACACTTAGCCTTTTCTACGACAGCCTCTGGTGTCTACCATGTTTGTGGTGTGCCCACACTTTGCAGGTGGTTCTCATTACAGCCTCTACACACTTTGTGCCTTTCTAGTTGTGATTGAGAAGGGGTGTTGAGATTCAACAATCACACTCATTGACAGCCTCTTTGTATGGAGCTTCAGGGCCAAGGACATGCAGGCTTACCTATCCCATATGCACAATGGTGCCTACTGCAGTTTCCTACTTTCCTATAAAGCATTGTACTTGCTTCCTTTTCTTAATGCAATGATAGTACTCTTTTCTTTTCGGTGAAGTGTCAATGTCATTGTCCACATGCACAAGATTGTGTTTATGAGTCCAAGTCTCAATCTTGGAACCTAATTCACTTGTGTAACAAACAGTGTCTTTGTCTTCTCCATCATGAGTCCACACTTCTCCTTCCATCCACCATAACTCACTGCCATGTCCTAGATCCCGCATCTTTCACAGGGAGTTGGGTCACAAGCTTGTGGTGTTGTCCCACACTGGAGAACCTAGTTTATGCATCATTGTATGTGCAGTTCATGGCTTAGGGAGATAGGTCTAGAAGTCCTACCCTTGAGGTGCCCTAAGCGTGAAGTGGGAGATGGGGCTAGGTAAAAAATAACCTAGGTGCAGTGATTGTGACACTCCCATGATTTCAGGGACTGAGTCTTTCCTTTTCTTTTCTTTTTCTTTCTTTTCTTTTCTTTTTCTTTTATTTTCTCTCTTTTTTATTTTTAAAATATAAATAGATAAACACAATCATCATCATAGATACAAGGGTGCTCTTAGGTTGTATCTTGGTCCTCTTATGACACTGCATTATGGGGTGGCCTAAGGGATTTGCTAAAAAAGGCACGGCTTTGCATCTAGCCTTTTTTAGATTAGCCCTGACATTGAGAGGTATGGTTGACAAAAAGGGGTATCCACACCTCATAAACCAGCTATTGTTCATGTCTTCGAGTACTTTCATACAAAAAAAGAGTAACAATGTAGCCCTCATCATTAACTAGGCCATGGTGCAACTATCTATTCCTTAAGTTGAGATAAAAAAAGAGAGAAGGGAGGTGGGCCTCCTCGGCAACTAGCTTTTGCTTTAGTAGAAACCTAATGATCCTAAGATAATTACAAGTTGTGAAGAAAGTAGGGTCTAGATAGGATGAGAAATCCTCAAGAAAGTGCTACATTGGCATTGTAGATTTTGGGAAAGTCATACCTACCATGCTCCTCCCTATTATAATCCACGTGCCTGCGAGGGTAGGGCATGTAGATAGGATCATTCCTTTCTTCTTAGGAAGTGTGCCATAGAATGCCATCCATGCATCAAGGTTTGTATCCCAGATCCTTCTCCGCCACTTGGTCTATACTTCATAACCGTGGACCATCTTAGGAATCTTGTATACCTTGTCCTGGACCTCTCACCTCCATTAAGTGATGACTATGCTCTGCTCCTTGACCCATCGATTCACCAAGTTGTTAGCCATTTGAATTATGTTGTCCATTACCTCCACTGGTAGGACTCGGTCCAAGGCCCATGGATAGAGGAATGATAGCTCAAAGGGCCAAGTCTAGAGTTCTCCTTGCTCCCAAATGCTTAGTTCCTAGGGCTAGTTGATGGGATAGAAATCCTCTTGTTGTGGCGCGCAGGCTCTCCAAGAAACTGTTGGGGTTTCGCTCTAGCTCTTTACTACACTTTCTCCACCAATTCCTGTCTTCTTTGCTTAGTTGCAATGATGCACTCAGGTACTTGTCTGCCTTTTGGATCTTCCCGAGGCACATCTAGCAATGGTGGGCTAAGCTCTTGGGCATGTTGCTCTTCTTCTAGTTCTTGTGCAAAGTTTGACCCTTCCTCTGGTGGTTGTTCTTGTGGGATCAGAGCTAGGGGTGGATGTGGCTGCTCTTGCTCTTCAAGACATAGTTCCTTCAGCTCATTAGTGGAAAGGCTAGCCTACCTCAAATACTCGGATTGTTCTTTTGTTGTTAGGCCAGTGCTAGTTGGAAGAGCATGCTCGTGCAGGACGTACTTCGAGGCTCTGGTGGTCATTTCTAACTTCCTTCTCAGTCTCTCCACAAAATCCTCACTATCCACTTGTGTTACATAGAGCACTACGCTTAAGAAGGCTTGCCATTGTGCATCTGAACTTGGTTCTGTGGCTTCGGTTCTGGTCTCTGCCAACACCCGCTTGCATTCTATTATGGCCAAGCACCTGGCAAGTCCTCGCACCAGTTTGAAGTTGTGCTCTTCCCACCATTTGGCTCTCTCTTCTAATTCCTCCATGCCCTTTTCCATGCTTTGAGACAACATCATTACCACCTGATGTTGTTCATTCCATACTTTCAACATGTGGTGTTTTTTCCATGTTTCAATGGTTTAGATGCTCCTCGACTATCTTCTGGGCTTGTTGTGCCACAAAGAGTTGCATGGAAACTTATAATAGCCTTTTAGATAGATCTTCATTCTTCTGCGCATGGGCTTCTTGCCTTCCTTCATGCCACTATCTTTCATATTCAACCATGGTTTTTATCTCTTTCACCTCTCATGCTCTAGACTCTCTAGCTCTTCTTACAACCCTTGGGTTGCTTCTTGGATGGCTTCTTCTTTCTCTTTCTTCAAGCGTTTGACTTTGCTTTCCAGTCTCTCCTGTTCTTCCAATTCTAGGGCAATCCCCTTCTTCAAGTTTTCTATTTCTTATATATTTCTTCGTGCTCTCTATTCTCTTACTGCCTCTAGCTTCTTCTTTGTGGCATCTAGGATATTTTTCATATCTCCTTCGAGCTCTTCATACAACTTTGCCAACTCTTCGATATGTTGCTACATCCTTACAAGGTTCAGTTTCTCCTCAACCAGCCTTGCTTCCCACTTTCCTTCTTCTCCTGCCTTAGCTTTGAGTCACTCTTTTAGCTCACTTATCTCTTTCTGGTAGCTTGCCACTTGGTGTGTCTTCTCTAGTTGGAAGGGTGCCATGGCCTCCTTTTCAGTCTCCAGCTTAGCAATGACAACTTTCTTTTCTTCTTTGGCCCTTTCTAGTTGTGATAGGAGCTCATGTACATATTCGTTGTAATTTACAGACAACGGCAGTGCAGTGGGAGTCGTGGTTGTAGATGCTTCTATTTTTGGCCTCTTTGGGTCCTATCTGGACTCCGCATCTATAGCAGCAACTAGTATTTTAGCTCCAGTCATAGGGGTTCCTTCACCTACCCCTTGGGCACCCAAACCAAGACGTTACTAGCATCAATTTTAGGCATGGAGCCTTGGGTGGTTGTGGTTATAGGGGTGGTGGTGGTCACTAGGGGAGTAGGGATGGGATCCATTAGGCCCTTGCCCTTACCTTCTTTCACCGGAGGCAGCGTGATCTCTAGAGCTTGGCCCTTCATTTCGTGGTGGGCTCATGGCACCCAACTCGTCTTGTTTGCATTGTTGTTCTATTGACATGCGCGTTGCTAGCGCGATGTTATCTTCTTTCTTCCTTCTCAATTCTTCCTCTCTTTCAAATGCCTTCCTCTTTCTCTCCTATTCGGTTCTCTTTGATTCTTCTTTGAACCTCTCTCACTCCTCCTTTTCCTTCTTTTTTCTTTCTTCCTCCGCTCTCTTAGATTCTTTCTTGGTCTTTTCTACCTTCTTCTTTTTCTTGCTTTCTTCTTCTTACTTCTCCTGTTGTGTGGTCTTTTTCCTTGCTTTCTTAGCCCTTCCATGGCTAGGTTGTGTTTTCTTTTCCTCCACTTTGTCACTTATTGTTCTTTCACTGGATTACTCTCATTCATGGTGGGGAGGCAACCTCTCTAACATTTCATCAACTCCTTCTCCTTCTTCATTCTGCACCTCTTTCACTACCTCTTAGATAAGAGCAATTAGCACACCACTATATCCAATGAACGAGGCTTTTGATGATGGTTTCTTCCTTTCAGCTCCCACCTTTGATGCTAGGGACTCCATGCCAGCTAGTCTGCTCCCTAGGGCTAGTTCCTTGGCTGATTGGTCGATCGTCTTCCTCACATATCCATTCCAGTCAATCTCATCCAATGAATGGGCTACTAGGCTCTCCAATGTGGGCACGCTGATTATGTGCATGAGCGACTGAGCTGGACATGTACTTGCTTGGCTTCTTCTCCTCTTCAAATTGTCACATAGCTACATTCTTTGTCGGGATCATAGGTTCTCAAAAACTCTATGCATTTAGTGTGGTCGGTCTCCTATACAAATTTCTCAACATATTGAGCAAGATTGCACTATTCCACAACTCTTTTGACAGCCTCCTCCTTGGCCACAACTTCTCCAATGTTGTGGATAGTCCTAAACTTCAGCTGGTTATAGGCATGGTTCTCAAGGGAGATATGGTACCTTGCCCTTTCTTCTTTTGTGAATGGGAGCCGATGAGCCTGATCATGCTATGCTACCATTTTGAGTTCCTGCCATGATATCATAGTTCACCATTAGTGTCTTTAAGATAATTTCTTACTAAAAGGTAAGTAAGAATTGATTATGCTTTTATGAAAAGAATAAAATGCTTAAGTACAAAAAGATAAATTTTTCTTTCATGCAATCCATTCATTCCAAAAAAAAATACGACTTTTTTCCTTAATCACATGTTGATTTTCATTCACTCTTTTCCACTTTTGGACATTGATTGAGGCTTTTTTCCTTGCATATTCCATTCACCTTACATGTTTACATGTTTGATTCAGCTTATCCCCTCCCCTTTGGAATTGAGAATAATCCTTCCTAGGATTAAGGTTTGAGAGTTCAAGGCCATTCAGTGCATGCTTGCAGTGTTTTACTTTTGCATGAGCCAAGCATAGGAGTTCACATTGTATTTTAGATTAGCATAGCGATCCATGTCGAAAGGACAAATGCCTATTGTTGAGACTTCAAGCTCAACTACTCATATGTATGTATGTGTGACCGACATTACCTACAACTGTGTCCAGTTGTACTGGGACATTAAATAAGTTAGTGTTGACCTAACCACAATTAGTCATGGTTAGTGGTAACCTAGTTGTACTATCTCTTTCATGTTAGTAGAGATTGAATAATGAAGATGAATTAGATGAGCTGACTGCTCACTCTTTGGCTCCACTCTATCTCTCTTATCTTTGAAGATGGTATCAGAGCCAACATGAATGGGCTTTCTGGAGCATGGCATTGAAGGATTCTGGATCTGGAGCTTGAAGATAAGAGTCTCTGTTGAAGAAGAAAGACTGTCATTATTCATCTCAAGGTATGCATCAGGGTTTATGCTTTGTGCCTATGCAAGAGCTTGTTGTGGCTTGTTTGAGAGCTTCATAAGGCTTCATTGAGCACATGTGAGTGGCCATTTGACATCAAAGACATCAAATATGAAAAAACATCATCAAAGGATCTGGAGCTTGAAGATAAGAGTCTCTGTTGAAGAAGAAAGACTGCCATTATTCATCTCAAGGTATGCATCAAGGTTTATGCTTTGTGCCTATGCAAGAGCTTGTTGTGGCTTGTTTGGGAACTTCATAAGGCTTCATTGAGCACATGTGAGTGGCCATTTGACATCAAAGACATCAAATATGAAAAAACATCATCAAAGGAGACTGTGCATGTAGCCCATTTTTTTGCAAAAGCCATATCTTGCTACAAAAATGGTTTTTGGAGAAATTACCAGTGACTCTTGACTGCTTTGACATGGTCTAAAACTTTGTAGAAGAAAATTTTTTCAATTTCTTCACAAATTTTGAGATATTTAGCACATGCCTATGTAGACTGGTTGTTTACTACAGTAAACAGCAGGTGGTTGTAGGGCACTGGTGGCTTTCATCCTAACAATGCATATGCCCTTATTCTCATGCATTTGAGCATGGTTTTGGAGTGTCAAATGCTCAGCTTTTGAAGGTTTTAATAGACTAGAAATCTATCCTGAACTGTGGACAACAAGCATCTATTACTTCTTGAAGCAATCTATGACATTGGATAGTATCTATGGACCCTGATTATAGGCATATGTATGTTGATGTTGTATGAACTAAAAATAGCATTGAATGCTAACTTTTGGAGTTGAAAATTAGTTGCATTGACATGACTATTGGTTGTACATGAACAATAAAGGAGTTATATGACATTGGTTCTTGAAGACATGGCATGTATGAATGTCAATATGATCATGTCTTAGTCTCTACATGTGTTGGCCTATGTATGCTATGATTCGGGAAGCTTTTGAGCTTGGATTGCCCTTATTTTGGCTGCATATTGGCTGAATTTTATTAACTGGGAAGATATTTGGCATTTGTACTTGCTATACGTGGTACTATAGTGTGCTCGAAAGGTCATGTATGGACTCCCGCATATAGTGGCAAATGTCTAGGATGTTTTGAGGCATGTCCGACATATAAATATCTTTGTTTTGATAGAGACAAAGCTATTAGTCATTTACTGGTTATTGGCTGTAGACTATGTGTTTCTCTACTGTCAATAAGATTGAATGTACAGGTATGCAGCAACTACATGCTCTATGAACTGGTTGATGTACCTACATGCCGTGCCACTTGATTATGGATGTATCTGACATGTTTGTGGGTTGAAATACTATGATTTCAACAAGGATTTTGTTGCACAAAACTATCATAAAAGTTGAAGGCTGAAATTGGTCAGTAAGACATCTTGGTTTGCGGGGAGTCTAGTATTGATTAAAAACAGTCTGCTGCAATATGGCAAATGCTTAGGGCACTGATAACATCACCCAAATTGTTGGTGATAAGATTGATAACAAGAACTTCATACTATGGAAGTTTAGGATGCAGAATTTTCTGATTGGCAAAGGATACTAGGATTTATGCATGGGTATTGAAGCTGAATCCGAATTACCTGAATGGAATCCAACACAGGATCAACGAGAAGAGCTCACCAATAGTGGTCAGAAAGAGCTAGCAAAATACTAAATTGGTTCTCTTTGTGCATTTCTAATTCAATGGCTATGCATATTACCAGTTGTCATTCCCTGAAAGATGCTTGGGATACACTCATGAAAAGTTATTGTAATGTCATGCATGCAAGGAAGATACAACTTAAGCAGTAATTTAATAATATGTTAAGAAATGGCATGAGCATTCAAGCATACATGACAACAATAAAAACCATAGCTCACTAGCCAGCTACTATTGGGTCTAGTGTTTCAGAGGATGATATGATTGTAGTTACATTCAATGGGCTTGGCAAGGAGTACAAGGCATTTGATACTTCTATTTCTGTGAGAGTAGAACCCCCTAATTGGGATGAACTACTTGCATTATTGTTTCATGAAGAAGTAAAGCTTGGGCTTAACACATGTTCCAGTTTGTCTCAAGGCAGAGACACTGTTCTCTACTCTAGCGAGCATGGAAGAGGTGGCAGAGGCCGTGGTTATTTTCAAGGTCAAGGAGACACTCGAAATACCTATGGATAGTAGCAGTAGTAGAATGCATGGAAATAGCTTGAATATGCAGGGCCAGCGGGATTTGGTGGCTTGAGAGGTGGGGGAAATCACATAGAGGCAGAGGTGGTAGATCTTGGAAGTCAAATGGGTAGTCTAATAGGGACAAAGACTGTCATTATTGTGGCATATATGAGCATATTTCCAAAGATTTTCATAAGAAGCAAGCAGACATGAAAGAAAAAGGCAGACAACATGGAAATTATGCATCTTTCAATGGTACTCAGGATGATCAGGGGGACAAGTTGTTTGCTATGTAGCATGTATCAAAGAATGTGTCTAAGCAAGGCAGAGATAAGAAATGGTACATAGATTTAGGGGCCTCTAATCATATGACATCCAAAGGAGAATGGTTTGATGAGCTGGTTGTAGGTTCTCATGGATATGTCTACATCACTAGGGATGATACCCAGTATGATATTCAACATACAAGTGTGGTCCCATTGCTTATTCCTAAGATGGCACGAAAAAGAGCCTACATGATGTGCTTCATGTACCATCGATCACTAAAAATCTTTTGTCAGTAAAACAAATGGTAGAGCATAATATGCAAGTTACATTCAATAAGGATGGATGCTTTATCAAGGAATATGGTAACGGCTGCAAATTGATTGCTAAAGGCAAAAGGGATGGTAGAATGTTTACGTTGGATGCATCTATTCCAGAATTGAAGGCAGCCATGTTTGCTCATGATGATGGAGTTGTACGTGATGTTGAAATTTGGCATAAACATATTGGCCATGTAAATGTTCAAGAGCTGAAATCTATGCAGCAAAAAGAGGTTGTACTTGGGTTACCTAAGTTCAAATACAATGATCTTAGACATGTATGCTCTACTTGTCAATTCGGGAAACAAGGTTTCCTTTAATGAGACATGTTAGGATTGGTTCTCATCCATTGCATTTAGTACACTCGGATGTATGGGATCTATCTCATAATGCTTCTTTTGGTGGTGCTTGATATTATGTCTCTTTCATTGATGATTTTAGCATATACACATGGCTATACATTATGAAACACAAAGATGAGGTGTTTGATGATTTTAAAGACTTCAAAAAGCATGCTGAAAATGAATTGGGCTATTATATCTCATATTTAAGATTAGATGGAGGTAGAGAATATGTATCCAGAGAGTTTGACAAGTATGCCAAATATGGTATAAAAAGACAGCTTACTTGCAGTTATACATCATAGTAGAATGGTGTAGCACAGAGGAAAAATCATGTGCTTATGGAATCAACAAGGGCAATGCTTAATGAAAAGAGTTTGCCAAATGCTTATTGGACTGAAGTAGTAGTTATTACTATTTATGTGTTGAATAGAACTCCTACTGATGCCAGGAGGCGTATTTCACAGTGGATTCCGTGCCACGGTGGATTCCGTGAGGTTTTACAGTGGATTCCGTAAACTTTGTTGACTGGGGCTCATACGCAAAGTGGATTCTTTGTGCGAGAAGTTGATGGGGATGCCTATCCTTTTTCGGGCATTTCATTAATTTAATGTGTACATGGGTGATTCCATAGCGGGTGATTCCGCAAAATACATATTAAATTAATAAACGTTTATGAGTTTAGAGTGCGCACTCGTGATAAATTAAGGTTAGGATTGATTTCTAACCAGTTGATTTATTTATGTAGCTGAAGACTGCTAGGTATTCACTTTTGTCAGTTTAATTGTATTATTTTACTAACAATTGTGAATGCTTCATTTGATGTGTAGAGATAGCAGCAGTGGTAGAGGAAAGCATTGGAGGATAGCATGTATTCGAGTTATCACTTATATTTTGATGGGCGCATACCTTCGGCATGGCGCCTATATTTTGTCAGGCCTATTTATTAAGGCGTTGGATATTTATTTATTATTTTGTATGCGCATGGGCGCACGATTATGATATTTGTATTTGGACATTGTATTGGGTATGCCTGACTCTTTGGGTGCCTGTCCATTAGCTTTATTTCTATTTTGTGCTAAAGCAAACTCAAAAGCCAAAAGCGTGCTATTTTGTAATTTGGGCTATTATTTGAGCTTGAAGATAATTAATACATAAAATACATGCTTTGTGGAGCGCTCACACAAGGCATGGGGGGAGATTGCACCCAATTGGTCTCTTGTTCATGTCGTGCATGCTTTCTACCTTGAGTTTTGTGCAAAAAGTAGAGTTCTTTTGTTCTTGGGGACCTTCCGGCGCTCACTACGCAAGCATACAGCATCCGAACTATGCACTAGTGGTATCAGAGCAAAGCTGAGATCGAGAGCTTCCAATCGCTACCCATCTTATGCGAAAGCGGAGCTCCTGGAAAAATCGAGCTCTACAGTCAGTCTCATCGCAAACGGTCGATACGGGTGGATTCCTGGCAGTCAAGAACCTCTCTTTACAGCCTCTGATCGTGAAGGACCGGCCTGAAACGGCGGAGGACCACGTCAACATCTTCTTCTTCAAGACGTTTTTCCACAGAGAAAAATAGTAAGCTTCACCATATCTAAAAGTCTTAAGCTCTAACTAAAGATTGGAAAGCTTAATAAGAATCTTATAAAGCTTCAATCTTTAAATTCGGCGAGACGGGCGGCTGCAATATCTTCTGGGCGGCAACGACGAATCTGCCGAGGACATGAATATGTCCTAGAAATCCACGACAGTATAAGAAGCTTAAAGCTTCTTAGTAAATCAAGTCTACTAAAGCTTTCTTATTTCCCAAGTATAAACTTACTTCCTCTGCAAGTCCAGCAAGTTTCGAGAAGTCAGAACTGACTTATGCCAAAAACTCCCATAAAGATTGTTCCTGCACAGAAGCACCGAACTACAAAGTTGTTCCCTGGAAGACTCTGTTCGCATACGCAGACTTGCTAAACCAGTTTCAGCACACGCAGAAGGTCATACGCAGAATTTACGAAGATTTCAAATCCTCCAACCGCAAAAGTCGAAGACCGTGAAAGCCAAACAAAAATCTATAAGCCTTGTATACCCGATTTTGAGCCACGCTCATCTTGCTAATTGGATTTTGAGAGTGTGAGGTCTTTTGAATCTTTACAGGATGACAGAACAAAATATGGATGATTTAATGGCTGAAGGCGATCTTCCTGAACCTGCGATGGAACAAAAGTTGGATTTAATTATGATGCAGTTGGATGAAGAACGAAGAGCCCCGGCAAGCATTGCAAGTTCAATTGGCCAATTTACAAAGATCGACTACCGACAAAGATGGATCACAACCTGAAGATCTTATTCGATGAACCATCAATGCGACTCTCGAAGCTCAATCCATCCGCAAAGAAACAAAGATAAGTAAAAGAAATTTCAAATTCCGTACTTTCAATGGCACTCGAGATGGAAAAACTATTCTTGCATTCATCAGTCAGTTTGATGATTACTTTCATGAAGAGACATACGCTGAAAAAGATAAAATCAAGTGTGTCACTAATCATTTAGTGGATAGAGTATCTCTTTGGTGGACCCTGGTTCGTAAGAGCATAGATTGTCCCACTACCTGGGAGAGTTTCAAGAAGAAGTTTATGCAGAATTTTCTACCTCCACAATTCCATGAAAAAGCCATAAAGCAATGGGACCTTCTTCAACAAAGAGATCGTAAGCCTATTTCTCAGTACACCGAACCCTTTTGGAATGCCTTACTTCAACTACGTATGCTTGAAGACATACCTAAAGCGACTCACAAGCGCAAGTATATGTATGGATTACTTGGGAATTACTACGCTGAAGTCAATATGTTCAAGCCTACAACTCTTGAAGATGCAATTTCTTTAGCTCATGACACTGAAGACAAGCTTCGAGGAAGAGACAAGCATCCACAACAATTTCAAGCAAATGGTAACTATGGTTCTAAGCAATTCAATTCAAATTTTAGAAGATTTAACCAAAGTTGATTTCCTTCATCATCTTTCCATAAGTCTTTGACAAAAACCACCTGCTTTGCCATCAAATACCAATCAAAACCCTAAGCCATCTTCACAGCCAAATCCTAATATTCCTAGACTTCCTGCCATTGCAAACAATGTATCTAAAGCCAAACCTATAGTGTGTTACAAATGCCATCAACCTGGACATCTAGCAGCCAATTGCCATTCGAAGAAGCCACCTGTCCATATCAACTATCTTGGAGCAATGGAAGATGAAGAACATGAGGAAATCCCTAACTTTACGAAAGATGAGGACGACATTACTACTCCTTCGGATACTTTACTAGGTATGCCAACTCCACATTCTTTGTTGACAATGAAATGTTTAGTGCATGGAAAAGAAAAGATTATTTTGCATGATGATGGTAGTACACATGATTTTATTTCTGCAAAGTTAGTGAAAGAATTGAAATTACAAACTGATCCTACGCATTATCACATTAAAGCAGCATTCTTAGGCACAAGGTATAATGGAATACAAGAGGTGCATGATTTAGAAATTCAAATTGGTGAATATACTGAAAGAAGGAATTTTCTAGTTGTACCATTACAGTCTAGTGATATTATCCTAGGTTTGCCTTGGCGTCATCAGCATAATCCTGACATAGATTATTCCACGCATTCAATTAACATTCATTTTCAAGGAAAAAACATTACATTGTATAGTATGCACGCATCTAATAATTTTCCACTGCTTACTCATACTCAAGCTAAATGTGCATTACGTAAAAGTAGTAAATCTTATCTAATTTGGGTGAATGAACTACAAGCTAAAGAAAAACATATGCACCCTAAGCATAAAGAATTCCTTGCATAATTTAAAGATTGTTTTGCTGAAGATCTACCACTTGGACTACCTCCTTCATGTCCTGAAGACCACAAAATAGATTTAATTCCTGGTACACAACCACCTTGTAAAGCACCATATAGGCATAACCAGATAGAACAGAAAGAAATTCAAAATCAAGTTGAGGAATTATTAAACAGAGGATTAATTAGACCTAGTAGTTCTCCATTTGGCACACCTGTTTTGTTGGTAAAGAATAATAATAATACTTATCGTATGTGCATTGATTATCGTGCCCTAAATAAGATTACTGTAAAGAATAAATATCCAATTCCTAGGGTCGATGATCTTATGGATAAACTACAAGGTTCTGCCATATTTAGTAAAATAGATCTTAAATCTGGTTATCATCAGGTGAGATTAGATAAATTTGATATATTTATGACTGCATTTAGAACACAATTTGGTCATTATGAATTTCTAGTGATGCCTTTTGGATTGACTAACGCACCTGCTACATTTAGTAGAATGATGAATCGCATATTTTTGAAATATCAGCATTGTGTTATAGTATTTTTTTATGATATCTTGGTATTCAGTAAAAATGAGAAAGAGCATTATGAACATCTATCTTTGGTTTTCAAGTTGTTGAAAGATAATCAATTGTATGCTAATCCGGAAAAGAGTGAGTTCTTTCAAACAGAAATTGAATATTTAGGTCATATTGTGTCATCAGAAGGTATTAAGGTTGACCCTAAGAATATAGAAGCAATATTAAACTGGTCTATACCCAAAAATGTGCATGAGTTACGTTCTTTTCTAGGTCTTGCTAGTTTTTACATGAAGTTTGTGTGAAATTTTTCATTACTTGCTTTGCCTTTGACTAAACTTTTAAAGAAATGTATTGTTTATCATTAGTCTGATAATCAACAGAAATTTTTTGATTTATTGAAACATGCATTAACCCATGCTTCTGTATTACAACTACCTGATTTTAATAGACCATTCTTTTTAGTAGTTACTGATGCTAGCGGATCTGGAATAGGAGCCGTACTTATGCAAGATAATCATCCCATAGCCTATTCTAGCTGTAAACTGAAACCATCCGAACTTAAATATTCCACATATGATAAAGAATTGTTAGCTGTTGTACAAGCTTTAAGACAATGGAAACATTATTTAATGGGTTCTGAGTTTCTGATTAAGATTGATCAACAAAGTATTAGACATCTCCTTAGTCAACCCTAAATATCTGACCGACATATCAAATGGGCAGCTTTTATTCAGAGTTTTCATCCTCTTATTCAATATCAACCAAGTAAAGAAAATGTAGTGGCCGATGCATTAAGTAGAAGACCGACCATTCATAATATCTCTGTCATATCATTTGATTCTCTAACCCCTATGAAAGATACTTATCATCAGGACATTACTTTTCATGCTGATTGGAATAAATTAGTTGGAAATAACTGGATTCCTATTGATTCACTGTCTTACAATGATGGATTCATGTTTTATGAAAAGAGATTATGTGTTACAGTTCCATTTAGATCTTTTGTTTTGAATGAGATTCATTGTCCTCCATATCAAGGTCATAGAGGTATCATATCTACTTTACGTACATTGACTGAAGATTTTTATTGGCCACATATGGACACTGATGTATCTAACTTTGTTTCTGAATGCTTGATTTGTCAAAGAGTTAAGAGACATCATGGTAAACAGTATGGATTATTTATGCCTTTATCTATTCCATCAAGACCATGGGAACAGATTTCTATAGATTTTATTACTGGTTTACCTAATACTAAAGCTAACCATGATATGATTTGGACTATAGTAGACAGGTTTAATAAACAAGCATATTTCATTCCATGCAAGAAAACTTTAACAGCATCTCAGGCAACACAATTGTTTTCGAAAACTGTTTTCACTAATCATGGATTACCAAAAGTTATTATTTATGACCGTGATTCTAGATTTTGTAATAATTTTTGGATTACCTTGTTTGCTAACCTAGGATCAAAGATTGATTTCTCATCTGCATTTCATCCTGAAACTAATTGACAAACAGAAGCCACTAACAGTACTATTTTAGATCTTTTACATGCTTACACTATTTCTAAACCACAAACATGGGACACACATCTACATTTACTGCAGTTTGCATATAACAATACACCACACACATCTACAAAGAAAGCACCGTTTGAAGTGATTTATGGTTATAGATTGTCTACACCTGTTGCATTTTTATCAAATAGAATTCAGAGTGCTGATGATATTGCTAATATGCACGCTACTATTTTTGATGAAGTTAAAGACATGATTGCCAAAGCCCAGCAATCATATACAAAACAAGCCAATAAGAAAAGACATGCCATGAATTTCAAAGTTGATGACTATGTTTGGTTAAGAATAGAAAAACATAGATACAAAGTGTAGATAAACACCCAGTTGTGAAATTAGCACCTAGATTTTATGGACCATTTAAGATCATTCACAAAATCAATGACAATGCATTCAAGTTAGAACTACCACCTCACTGGAAAAATCACAACACTTTTCACATTAGTTTATTACAACCCTTTAGAGGCCAATTACCTGTACACCCTGTTTATGAAAACCCACCTTTGCTAGATGAAGAGACTGAAATACTTGAACCTGAAGCTATCATAGATACTGACTTTATGACCACAGGAACTGGCCGTAGATATTCTAGATATTTGGTCAAGTTTAAAAACCATCATGTTGAAGAGGCCCAATGGATGCACGCTAGAGACTTAAATGCTTTCCCCACTCTGTTAGCTCCACATTGAGCTAATAGCAATTGAGGACAATTGCTATCCCACCCCGAGGGTATGATGCCAGCAGGCATATTTCACGGTGGATTCCGTGCCACGGTGGATTCCGTGAGGTTTTACAGTGGATTACGTAAACTTTGTTGAGCGGGGCTCATACGCAAAGTGGATTCTTTGTGTGAGAAGTTGATGGGGACGCCTATCCTTTTCGGGCGTTTCATTAATTTAGTGTGTACATGGGTGATTCCATAGCAGGTGATTGTGCAAAATACATATTAAATTAATAAATGTTTATGAGTTTAGAGTGCGCAGTCGTGATAAATTAAGGTTAGGATTGATTTCTAACCGATTGATTTATTTATGTAGCTGAAGACTGCTAGGTATTCACTTTTGTCAGTTTAATTGTATTATTTTACTAACGATTGTGAATGCTTCAGTTGATGTGTAGAGATAGCAGCAATGGCAGAGGAAAGCATTGAAGGATAGCGTGTATTCGAGTTATCACTTATATTTTGATGGGCGCATACCTTAGGCATGGCGCCTATATTTTGTCGCGCCTATTTATTAAGGCGTTGGATATTTATTTATTATTTTGTATGCGCATGGGCGCACGATTATGATATTTGTATTTGGACATTGTATTGGGTATGCCTGACTCTTTGGGTGCCTGTCCATTAGCTTTATTTCTATTTTGTGCTAAAGCAAACTCAAAAGCCAAAAGCATGCTATTTTGTAATTTGGGCTATTATTTGAGCTTGAAGATGATTAATACATAAAATACATGCTTTGTGGAGCGCTCACACAAGGCATGGGGGAGATTGCACCCAATTGGTCTCTTGTTCATGTCGTGCATGCTTTCTACCTTGAGTTTTGTGCAAAAAGTAGAGTTCTTTTGTTCTTGGGGACCTTCCAGCGCTCACTACGCGAGCATACAGCATTCGATCTGTGCACCACCTACAGCCAAGATTCATGATATAACTCCCTATGAGAAGCTGTATGGGCATAAGCTTGATGTTAGGCATCTTCAGGTGTTTGGCTACATTGCTTACGTGCATGTTCTTGATGAAAGAGGAGGAAATTGGATCCAAAAGCTGTCAAGAGTGTTTTTTGGGTTATGCACAAGACAGGAAGGCTTACAAATGTTATATACGATCCAGGCATTAGACCTTGATCAGTAGAGATGTAGTTTTTGATGAGCTGGCTTCATGGTATGGTAATCCTACTACAGTGGTTTTTGATGGATCAGCTTTGCACTACTAATGTTGAAATTTCTTCAGCGAGTACTTCTATAAGTGGTCCTACAGGTGATGCTTAATCTATAGTTAGTCCTTGAACAGGACGTCGTCCTCCTACATCCATTTACATGGATATGTTAGTGAGGGGGAGATTGGATAAAGGAAAGGAAAAGATGTTTGATGATGTGATTGATCTGCTTATAGCAGGATATGAGTCACCTGGCAATGACAGTTTGGATAGTGAGTTGGGAATACCTTCAGTTATGACACATGGTGTAATGCGAAGCAGGTATGCGTCGCCTCATGAGAGGCAAGCTTAGAGTGAACTACCTCATGAGAGCCAAGCTCAGAGTGAACCGTAGTTAACAAGGTCTAAAAGAGTCAAAAAATCAGTTGACAGGTTGACATATAGTGGATATTCAGCCCGTCATTATGCATATATGACTAGAGTAACATGTTTCAAAGAATCTATGAAGTTTGATGATGTAGTTGCATATGAGAATTGGTGTGGTGTGCTTCCATGGATAAAGAATATGCAGCATTGGCTAAAAATGAAGCATTGGATTTGGTCAATTTGCCTGAAGGCAAAGTACCCATTGGCTGCAAATGGGTCTACAAAGTAAAATGCAAGTCAGAAAATTCACTAGAATGGTATAAAGCTAGGCTCATTGCAAAGGGATATGCACAGCAATACAGGTTGGATTATGAAGAGACTTTCACTCTAGTTGCTAAGATGGCAACAATGAGAACGGTCATTGCATTGGGAGCATCTAAGGGCTAGAAATTATGATAGATGGATGTTAAAAATGATTTTTTGAATGGTGAATTGCTTGAAGAAGTGTATATGGAGTAGCTTGAAGGCTATGTTCATCTTGATTTTCTGACATATGTATGTAAGCTAAAAAAAGCTTTATATGGGTTGAAGCAGGCACCAAGAGCATGGAATGCTTGGATAAGCACTTATTTATAGCAGCATGAATTTTAGATAGCTCATGCACATCATAGTCTATTCACGAAGAAGCCAAATCATGGTTATGTTTTTCTAGTGGTTTATGTAGATGATCTTATCATCACTGGAGATTATGATCAAGGGATTGTTGGAATTAAATCATTGCTATAGACTGAGTTTAAAGTTAAAGATCTTAGAGAGCTAAAGTATTTTCTTGGGATTGAAGTTATACCTACAATGTAGGTTATATGGCTATTGCAAAAACAATATGCTCATGATATGTTGTAGAAGTATGGCATGACGGAGTGTAAAGCTATGAAGACGCCCTTGGATTAGAATGTCAATTTGGCAATTGATGTTGGGACTGAAATACAGAATGTAACTATGTATAGATAGATGGTGGGCAGCTTGATCTACCTTACTATCACTCGTCCTGACTTGAGTTATGCAGTGGGACTGATCAGTCAATTTATGCAAAAACCTCGTAAGCCACATCTAGATGCAGCCAGGAGGATTATGCGGTATGTGAAGAGTATTGTGGATTATGGGCTATTTTATGAGTATGGGAAATCCCTTGACTTGATAGGTTACATTGATGCTAATTGGGCTGTTGTGCCTATGACAGGAGGTCAACCAATGGTTATGCATTTGGTTTGGGCAATAGTATGATCCGCTAGAGTAGTAAAAAACAACCTATTGTTGCTTTGTCTAGCAAAAAAGCTGAATATAGGGGTGCAGCATTAGCGGCATGTGAAACAATTTGGTTGATGAAACTGCTAAATAACTTGGGGATATAGTTGGATAACAAAGTCAAATTGAATTGTGATAATCTTAGCAATGTGATGTTAGCTAGCAATCCCATCTATCATGCTATATCCAAACATATCGAGGTTCATTACCATTTCATCAGAGTAATGGTATTTGCAGGGTAGATTGACTTGTTGCATCTGGAGACCAAAGACCAGGTAGCAAATATCTTTACCAAATCACTTGGTAAAAATAACTTTATCTACTTTAGACAGCTACTTGGAGTTTAGTAGTTAGTTTGGGCTTGAGGGGGAGTGTTTAGACTTCACGCTCAACTGCTGATATATATGTGTGTGTGACCGACATTACCTACAGCTGTGTCTAGTTGTACTCATGTGTGGGACATTAAATAAGTCAATGTTGACCTAAAAGTTAGTCATGGTTAGTGGTAACCTAGTTGTACTACCTAGTTGTACTATCTCTTTCACGTTAGTAGAGATTGAATAATGAAGATGAATGAGATGAGCTGACTGCTCACTCCTTAGCTCCACTTTGTCTCTCTTATCTTTGATCCTATGAGCCAGTTTTACATAGGTATACGAGGGTTTCTAGACCACAAGAGATAGATACCTCTGTCTCTAGACCATGTCACGGTCACAAATTGTGGTGAGCCTTCTTATTATACCAACGCTATAAGTAAGGATGATAGTCATAATTGGAAGAGGGTTGTAAAATCAGAGATGGATTCTTTGGAAAAGAATGCTACCCTACAGTTAGTTCCTTTGCCCAAGGGCAAAAATGCATTGCCATGAAAGTGGATTTAGAAGTTGAAGATATCTCCATCTGATGATTGGTGGCCAAAGGATTTAAGCAAGAGAATGGGATTAACTTTGATGAGATCTTCTCACCAACAGTCATCAAGATGACCACCCTTTGGTACAGTTCTTGATTTGGTTTGTAGAGAAGATATGGAGCTAGTTTAGATGGATGTAAAGAGTGCTTTCTATTGACAAATGACAAATGATGTATGCTCTAGGAAGAGATGTCCTGAATCCCATATGCATAGTGAGAAGAGTGGAACAACCCAACTACTATAAAGCATTGTACTTGCAAGATGAGTGATGTAATATGATGGTACTTTTTTCATTTCAGTTGAGAGTCTAAGTCATTGTCCAACCACACAAGATTGTGTTTATGAGTCCAAGTCTCAATCTTGGAACCTAATTCACTTATGTGACATTCTATCTTCAACTCTATGTCTTCATGAGTTCACTCTAGCTCTTCAAGCCACCATAGCCATGCTCTAGATCCATTCTTTTAACATGAGATCAGAGCTCAATTGAGCATGGCCCAGCTCAATATAGCTTCCCTCTCTGCTCTCTCAAGCTATCTTAACTTCAATCTAGCTCAATGCTAGTTTAAAACCTCATTTTCATCTCTACCTTCATTCTAGCTTTCATGGCTGCCATAACCAAACTACACCTGCCCTACTTGGAGCTCTTGGATCTCCCCAACCAGATCCTATCTCAACTAGATTTCTTCTAGAGATGTGTTCCCTTTCTCAAGATGCATCATTGGATCACATCAAAGTCGACATTACATGCTCCTTGCTCCACCATTTTGAAAAAACCCAACTCGCTAAAATTATACGCCTATCGCCATTCATATTGTCGATTCAGCTCCTACACACCATGGCTCACTTTGCACCATAAGGCTTTCAAAGCTCCATATCTTTCAAGAAATTCTTCTCCTACAAGCTGCAACAAACAAAAAACCAATCAACCAGAAAACCCTAAACCAAAGAATCCATAGCCTTGAATTTCAAGCTCAAAATTTCTTCATTTTTTCATCCTTCTTAGTCAATTGGAGCTTTCGTAATTTAGATCTTATCAGTTCTAGCAAGTGCACACTTCAAGAAGAAGATCTGGAGCAACTCACCTGAATTCAAGCAGGCCACCTGAAATCAAGCAACATCAAGCCTGAAATCAAGCTAGTATCTCTTGATACTAACCTAGTGCTTCTTAGCACCTATGTTTCTTGACACATCCAAGAACAATTCAATTGCTGGTTTTACTTTAGTCTTGCAATGACAAACATGAAGAATTTTAATGTGGAATGCCCAACTGATTAAATCTCTTGTAAGCTTCAATCTTAGACACTGCCCGAGTACACTCATGGTAAGACCTCCTTCAAAATGTCTAAACTTTAGCAAATAGCCAAGTTCAATGGAGAAGGATTTCATGCCTAGAAGGAGAAGACTATGTACCACATTATGTGAAAGAACTTGTGGGACCTGTTTGAGGATGATGCAGATAACAAGAAGGAAGATGATGAAGATGGGTTCATTGAAGAAGACCAGCTCAAGACAAAGGAGTGGAAAAAGATGAACAACAAGGCTCTAGGCATCATTGCCTGGGGACTAAGTGATGATGTGCTACATCATATCTCTGGCATCAGAGATGCTAGAACTGCTTGGGAGGAACTTGACAGGATGTTTGGTACCCAAGCAAAGAATTCAAAGGTAAAATTATTCATGCAATTTTATAAACTGGATATTAAAGACAGTGCTTCTATGACCATACACATTAACAAGTTCAAGAGCCTAAAGACCCAGCTTGCAACTCTTAAGAAGAATATTGATGAAGATGAAGCAATAGTTGTACTACTTCCAAGTCTAAATAAGGATCCATAAGAGAATCTTGTGTCCACCCTAAGTAATGTTCCAAGTCTCCCACTTAAAGATATTGAGCACTATCTTCTTGATGAAGAAAATAAACAGAAGAACAAGAATGCAAAAGATGGTGTCCCATCTTCTAGGGAAAATCTCTTATTCACCAAAGGAGCTATTAAACCCAAAGGAAGAGGTCGAGGATTCAACAGCGACAACAAAAATCAGATGACATGTCATTATTCTCACAAAGAGTTTACCTTCTGAACGCTTTGCACACTATAGATTTTGATAGGCATTGGATAGTATGTCCGTGTTCTTCTTATACTCCCATAATAGCACAATGGCCTTTAAGTGGAAGCTTCTTGAGATAAAGATGTGGGCAAACACCCCTTGTATATATATACACTATGCAATTGTTGAGATATCGAGCTCCACTCGTGATACGCCAGGGTGACCGTTGTGTATTTATGTCACCGACTTGTCAGTTGCAGACGCGGTTGGTACACCGCCCATGAATAATAGCTACATGATAGCTATCCTTATCTACTCTAGTTCGTGGCTCAGTTAGTATGCCACCTTAGTTAGTTGAGTTTGGTTTGAGACCCATATATAGGGTTCTTCTATTTCTTTATATAAGAGTTCTTTTGGCTTACACAACTAAGAAGAGGAAAACTGTTTTCAGCCTCCACCTCTGTGTGTATTCCCCCATTGTGCAAGCAAGAAGAAAGCTACAAGTGAGACTCCTTCCTTCTCTCCCACAATCTTGACATGGTATCAGAGCCTTGTTCGTGGTAAGGAGCTCAAGAAAGCAAGCCAAGCTCGCGGTGGTCTGGTAAGAGGAGCAGTGTTGCTTTCATTCTCTGTTTTGGGAGCAGATCTCTGCAGGTAGCACATCCGGAAATTGCAGGAGTGCATTGTCTCAAGTTGAGACGCCCTTCGCGGTGAAGCAAGAGGGCAGTATATGCTGCGGGTAAGGGCTTTAGCCCTTGGTGACCCTGTTTTTTTTATTTGAGGCCATTTCGGGGCCTGTTTTGAAGGCGGAAGTTTTCTGCACACACTCAGGAAAAGGCCCTGTTTTATGCTGTGCGGCCACTGTTCTACAGGTCGGTGAAAAGTTTCTGTAGAAATTGCATTGTATGCTTGTGCGCAGAGACATTGGGAGTTACAGATTCATCCTTGTTGCCTATTGATGCAAAATCGTCACTAGGAAGTGACTGTGTGGTCAAATACCACTTTCGCCAGTTTTGCAGATTTGCCCTTGTGAGGGTGAAGCTGTGTTTTTTGCAGTGACAGAATTTTTTGCAGTATTCTGTAATGGCATCAGATTCTCTTTCACAGATTGTAACTGAAAAGCTTGACAAGAACAACTTCCAGGCATGGAAGTTTAGAATGACGAATTTCCTTATGGGAAAAGGATATTGGGAATTTGTTGCAGGAAATGAAGAAGAACCAGTTCTTCCTGATGTTCCCAATCAACAGCAAATGCAGGCATTCAAAGCATGGCATGAGAGAGCCAGGAAAGTTATGTACTGGCTGTCTATCAGTATTTCAGACTCTATGATTGTGCATATTCAGGATGCAAGTACGCCAAAGGAGGCATGGGATACTCTGTCAAAGATGTATAGCACAAATACGCAAGCCAGGAAAATGCAGCTCAAGCAAGAGTTGCATAATGTGCAAAGAGAAAGTATGAGCATCAACGACTACCACATGAAGGTGAAGAAGATTGCAGATGCACTTGCTTCCATTGGGTCGCCAGTGGAAGATGATGATTTAGTTTTCGTGACCTTGAATGGTCTAGGAAAGGATTATGCACAGTTCCGAACATCCATTTCCGTCCGTGAAAGATTTCCTGATTTTGAGGAGTTGATTGCTCTTCTAATTTCTGAGGAGCAGAGAAATGGTGGTGCATCTTCTTCAGGAGGAACTTCAAAAGAAGCTGTCTTCTACTCAAATGCTGGAAGAGGTAGAGGCAGAGGTAGAGGAGGCCGATTTGGAGGCCGTGGCAGAAATCAGAATATGCAGCAAACTCAAGAAAACCAGTCCTATGGAGGAGGACGTGGTAACTCTAGAGGCAGGGGGAGCCAAAGAGGTCGTGGTGGATGGCAAAGAGGCCAAAATGCAAACAGTAATGTTGAATGCTACTACTGTGGTAAAATGGGTCATATGGCTAAAGACTGCTATAAAAAGCAGAATGACATCATGAATGGAAAACTGCAACAAGGGAATTATGCATCTTCTAGTAGACAGGGTGATGACAGAAATGAGCACTTGTTTATGGTGCAGCACATGAACAATTCTGTGACAAGTGCAGAAGAAAGCAAGGATGTATGGTATGTTGACTCAGGTGCATCAAACCACATGACAGGTCATGCAGAATGGATGGAGGATGCAAGGAAAATGGAAAAACCAGGATTTGTGGAGACTGGTGATGATACTGCACATCCTATTGTGCAGATTGGAAAAATTCCTTTGTCTATGCAGGATGGGAAAAAGAAATACCTGTCCGATGTATTTCATGTCCCGAATATCACCAAGAATCTAGTTTCTGTTGGTCAAATGGTTGAACAGGGCTTGCAGGTCAGATTTAATCCTCATGGATGCTTTGTTGAGGATATGAAAAATAAAGGTCACTTGATAGCAAAAGGAAAGAAGAAGGGCAGAATGTTTACGTTGGATGCAGACATGTCTGAATTGAGTGCAGCAATGTTTGCACATGGGACCGGTGTAGTTGCAGATATTGATATCTGGCATAAACGCATTGGTCATGTTAATGTACAGCGACTTAAATCAATGCAGGCCCAAAATATTGTTGCAGGATTGCCTAAATTTAAGGTTGCAGAAATGCATAAGGTATGTGAAGCCTGTCAGTTTGGAAAACAGGCAAGGAAACCATTTCCTAGACATGTTCAAGAGAGTAAGAAGCCATTGGAATTAATCCACTCTGATGTGTGGACTACTAAAGCTGCATCTCTTGGAGGCTGTCATTATTTTGTCAGTTTTATTGATGACTATAGCAGAAAAGTTTGGGTGTATTTTATGAAAAAGAAAAGTGAAGTTTTTGGGCATTTCAAAACTCTTAAAGCTATGGTTGAAAAAGAAACAGGCCTGCAAGTAAAATGCCTAAGGTCAGATGGAGGGGGAGAGTACCTCTCAAATGAGTTTGCAAGGTTCCTCCAGGAGCATGGCATAAAGCAGCAATATTCATGCAGTCATACCCCACAGCAAAATGGAATTGCAAAAAGAAAAAACAGGCATATTGGAGAGGTATCTCGTGCCATGCTTAATGAAAAAGACCTGCCAGATTTTTATTGGGCTGAAGCAGTTGTTACAACAGTCTACATAATGAACAGGACTCCCACTGCAGCAATACATGGAATGACTCCAGAGGAGAGGTATACTGGTAGGAAACCAGATATTTCTCATTTGAAAATTTTTGGTTGCATTGCCTATGTACATGTGCCAGATGAGTTGAGATCCAAGTTGGATCCAAAAGCTGAGAAGTGCATCTTTATTGGTTACTCTCTGCAGCAAAAAGGGTATAGATGCTATAACCCTTCTACTCGTAAGTTTACAGTGAGCAGAGATGTTGTTTTTGATGAGATGAGTAGTTGGTATAAACCAGTAAATGTGATTGATGATGTAGATGCACAAAATGGTAATGCTGCACAGAATTCACAGCAGCAGTCACAAAATATTAGTGGACCTGGAGCGTCCTCTAGCAGTGGTTCACATTCTTCGCCATGGACAGGCAGATTGAGATCAGGAGAATCTTCTCAAAGTAATGCAGATAGTGGTATGCACGTATCACGAAAAGGAAAAGAGAAGGTTGATCAGCCCATGTTTGATGTGAATGCAGGTCACTATTATGTGGATGGTGAATCCAGTGGCTCAGAACAGAGCATTGATGATGAGTTGGGTATTCCTTCTATTGTTACACCTGGAGTAAGGAAGACCAGGGATGTTTTGAGAGCACCTGGGAGTGAACCTATTTTGCGCAGGTCTACGAGAGCTAGGTATCCTGTGGATAGGCTGAAATATGATGGATTTACAGCCATTCACTATGCATATATGGTCAAAGTGATACAGGAACCAGAATCCACTTCTTTTGAGGAAGCCATGGGAAAAGAAAAATGGGAGAAAGCCATGGATGAAGAAATGGATGCCTTGGAAGCAAATTCTACATGGGAATTGGTACCTTTGCCTAAAGGTAAAAATGCAATTGGCTGTAAGTGGGTTTATAAGGTGAAGCACAATGCAGATGGTTCTGTGAACAGATACAAGGCAAGATTAGTAGTCAAGGGGTATGCACAAACATATGGCATTGACTATGAAGAAACATTCAGTCCGGTTGCAAGGATGGCAACTGTAAGAGCAGTCATTGCTATGGCTGCATCAAAGGGATGGTCTTTACATCAGATGGATGTAAAGAATGCCTTCTTGCATGGTGATTTGCAAGAAGAGGTCTATATGGAGCAGCCACCAGGTTATGTGCATGCTGTTCATCCTGAGTTTGTTTGCAGGTTGAAGAAAGCCTTGTATGGCTTGAAGCAAGCACCTAGAGCATGGTCTGACAAGATAGGACAGTATCTTGTCACTATTGGCTTTCAGATTTCCAAGGCAGATTTCTCACTTTATGTGAGAAAAACAGAGAAAGGTATTATGCTATTTGTCATTTATGTTGATGATTTGATTATGACAGGTGACAGTGATGAAGATATCCTTCATGTGAAAATGCTATTGAAGCAGAAGTTTGAGATGAAGGATTTGGGAGAGCTGCGTTATTTCTTGGGCATTGAGGTGATTAGATCACCAAGTGGGATACAGCTCTTGCAGAGGCAGTATGGATTGGACATGCTGTCCAAATATGGGATGACAGGCTGTAAGCCTATTTCAGTTCCTTTGGAGCAAAATGTGAAGCTGAGCACAGATGCAGGTGAGCTTCTTGAAGACCCTACTATGTACAGACGCATAGTAGGAAGTTTGATTTATATGACTATTACCAGGCCAGATTTGAGCTATGCTGTTGGATTGGTAAGTCAGTTTATGCAGGCTCCAAGGAAACCGCATTTGGATGCGGCTAGACGCATACTCAGGTATGTGAAGTCCACATTGCAGTATGGACTATTTTATGAGACTGGGGTTCAGATACAGCTGCATGGATACACTGATGCTGATTGGGCTGGTAGTACTTCTGATAGACGATCTACCAGTGGATATGTGTTCTCTTTTGGTAGTGCTGCAATCACTTGGAGCAGCAAGAAACAGCCTACAGTTGCCTTGTCGAGCACAGAGGCTGAGTACAGGGGTGCAGCAATGGCTGCATGTGAGGTAGCTTGGTTGCATAAGCTACTTTATGATATGCATCAGTCTACAGATGGGCCAGTTGTCATTTATTGTGACAACATGAGTAGTATACACTTGGCAAATAACCCAGTCTATCATGCCAGAACAAAGCACATTGAGGTGCATTATCACTATGTGCGAGAGAGGGTTTTACTAGGTCTTATTGATCTAGTTTATGTCAGCACAGAGGATCAGGTAGCTGACATATTTACGAAGGCATTGGGCGTAGAGAAGCTGCGCAAGTTCAGAGACCTGCTTGGTGTGCAGGAATTGGGATTGAGCTCAAGGGGGAGTGTTGAGATATCGAGCTCCACTCGTGATACGCCAGGGTGACCGTTGTGTATTTATGTCACCGACTTGTCAGTTGCAGACGCGGTTGGTACACCGCCCATGAATAATAGCTACATGATAGCTATCCTTATCTACTCTAGTTCGTGGCTCAGTTAGTATGCCACCTTAGTTAGTTGAGTTTGGTTTGAGACCCATATATAGGGTTCTTCTATTTCTTTGTATAAGAGTTCTTTTGGCTTACACAACTAAGAAGAGGAAAACTATTTTCAGCCTCCACCTCTGTGTGTATTCCCCCATTGTGCAAGCAAGAAGAAAGCTACAAGTGAGACTCCTTCCTTCTCTCCCACAATCTTGACAGCAATCATATATAAGTGAATATAACAATGAATAAGGATACCATTCATTTTTGTACCCTACTAAGAAGCATGCCCTAATGTTTCAACAAAGTGAGATACTAGCATTGAAATAACAAGCCCAAGTGACTCAATAGCTTTCAAGTCATGTTCAACTTAACCAAAGCCTCCAACTCAATTGAAATCTAACTTGAAGCTTAAAAATTTGAAGGAAATGGTAGTAGAAATAGATGACTACATGCCTTCTTAAAGAATTGAATGATAAACTCATGTTACTTGCTTACGTTTACACCCAGGCTGATTTTGGAATCCTAGTTGAAGAACACTAGGAATTCTTAGAATGGCAACTATCATGAGAAGAGTAAGAACACCTTAGCAAGCGATATATTGAACACTTAGATTATCTTCTACAACTCATTCTTAACAAGGAAGTTGAGGAATGTCATTTGGTCCCCACATTCTATAATGTGTTGTGCCACAAAACCATTGAGGAAGTATCAGCATTAGAACATAAAAAGAGGACCACAGCCCATATGAGAAAGTTGGCTATACTATGCGAGCCGCAACAACTGAAACTAAAAGTTAGGTAATGACTATTTCAAAAAGCAAAGATCTATATGGAAGTCCCATATTGACCCAATGTATGTAGCTTCAATTTCCCTTGGAGCACTTACCACTATATGAAAAGTAAAGCTAGATGAATCACTCTTGGACCTTCCCTTGCTTAATAAAATCCTCATAAAAGAGTAGCTCCATGTCATGAGTAGACTAGATTAAGTCATTATGGTACTCATGTTGCAAGATACTTAATTGTATTAGAAAAGTTACCACAACTTTTTGATAGCTATGCTACACTCTCGCTACACTTCAATATAATCCTAACTTCTATCAATGAGACTGACCCCTCGATAGAGTACTATTGTACCATAATCCACTAACTTATATATGATAATTACTTCATTAAAATTCTTGTACATAAATGAAATTATTTTTAAACAAATTTAAAGATACATCCACGCTACAAGATTAGTATACTTGCAATGCTTTGAATCATTGTAATATTTTTTACTACTTACAACTGGCATAGTTATAGCACTAATCGATTAGTATAGTTAGTAATGCACTGTTTAACTTAATAGGCCACTTTCCTTTATGCTGGATCTTATTTATACTTTGTGTACATTGTATTGTGCATGAAAGAAGAAGAAGAAACCTGTAAGAAAGCATTTTGGCCTCCATCTCTCTTGTTGTGTTCTTGAGTGAGCTTCCTCTTGTGTATGGTGTGTGTTTGGTGTAGCAGCTCAAGCAAGTCCCCCCACCATGCAATTCATGACACTAGATCTATCCCTAACCCCCTATCCCATATGTACATTTCCCTACACTTAGTCAGGGCACATAAAGGATGGCACTTACTTTGGGATCCTGTCTCATAGACCTACCACCCTAAGTCACTTGCACTTTCTTGATTTCACTTTAGTGCTGTCACAATTAGTGATGAAAAAATCAAGGTGAAAAGGCACTAGAAGGAGAAACCATTATCTTTAATCGCTACAATCAGATACAACTATTGACCACCTCTATCCTCATGCCATTTGTCTATGATACATCTTGTCCAATATATTGATGGCATCTTCAAGTCCTCCTTCAAGTGCATTTTCCCTTAGCGTCGAACATTTTTCCCACCCATTGTACCCCCTTGCTCCATCAACAATATTGCTTAGAGGAACCAAAACAATTGTCTTCTAGCTAAGTAATACCTGAGTATGTACGTACACTTATGTAATATTTACACCAAAACCCATGTCTAGTTTGGGTCCTCAAGTGTAGGACAATATTCCAAGCTTGCTTAAAGTTCAATTTCTCTCCCAAGCCACTAATATATATCTTGTGTATGCAAAAATGACTAGCATTTTTTCCTATGGAGAGATTTCATAAGAGGTTTTCCAATTACAAGTACTAAAGATTACAAGGATTGATGCACCATCAGCTCATCTTCAATGCTTCTCCCACCCTCAATCCAACACTTTTCCCCTTTGGACTCAACATCAAAACTTACCAAAGAATCCCAAGAATACCAAAAACTTTAGCAACCATGTCACGTACAATCATTTCAACCACTCCTTACCTTGCATCAAGAGGCTTCTTTCATCGACAACTTGAAGGAATCCTCCAAGGACAACATATGGCTATCCCGAGACCACCCACCCACCACTAGAGCATGCCACCTCCTAAGATATTGAGTTCCATGTGATTGGCACTCATTTAGGAGCATGATAATATTAATTGTGCAAGACAAACCAATAGATCACAAGCCAAGAAGGAGCATAATATGTTGGCATGAAATAGAGTATATTTGTCCAATTGCACCACAATAAATCAAGAACCAATATTTGCAATGTGCAAACAATGGTTGCACATCTAAATCACAAAGCAATTAAATTGATTGTATTATTTTTCCTTGTAAATTCACAAGCCAAACTCAATCCCTACAATTTGTAATAGTAGTGTAGGCTTCTAAGGCAAAATTAAAAATGCTCTATTCTATTCTCACCATAGGAAAACCATATAATAAGAGGTGACCGGTCTTATAGCCTCAAAAAAGGCTAGATGCCCATGGAGAGGGAAAAAACCTAACCCTAAAAAGGTGTATTTAAAGGATAAGAACGAATGGAGCAAGATATTCATGTATGTACAAACTTTATGTGCTTGCTTTCTTGCTTCCCATTTGTTGGGGGTAAAGGCGCCTCCGCCTAGCCGCCCGTGTATTACTACACTGACAGTCACCACCACTGCACACTGCAGGTGCTAGGTGCCCATCACTGTCACTTTATTCTTTATTCTTTTAGTGACAGTTTGAATAAAGGAAGGCCCGGTCACACACTGTGACTGTTGGAGTTCCCATTTCTTGTCTCTCTCTTTCTTGCTCTTGCTCTCCCACCCTAGCTCTTGAGTGCAAGCTTTGATCCTTCTCACCTTTCAACTGGTATTAGAGCACGGCTTCCCGACTCTTGAGCTTGGCTCGTGACATTCTCAGCTTCCCATTGACTCCCCACATGCATTGGGTCTCCTTCCTGGCAACCATAGCTCGTTCTCTTGAGCTCCCGTCTCACTGCCCGGCTTCCCGAGCTTCTTCCCGACCTATTGAGGCACCATCAGGGCATTGACATTGAGGTATTGCTTCATTTTTTCAGAGTTCTATTTTAGTCCACATGTCTAGGCAAACAGGAAGCCACCATTGAAGCTTCCAACCTTCATATCTCTTTGCCCCCGGTTATGGGCTACTAGAGGCTTGTTCCCAGGCCCCTTTGGCTCATGTTTGAGCCCTCCAACCACTCCAAATCTGCCACGTGGACAGCATGACCACCAGCAATCCCATGCAGATTTGCACTTGTTTTCTGGACAGCCACACAGTCAGCCACTTCAGCTCCAGCTCCAGCCTGGCATTCAGCACTTGTTCGGGCTACATTTCGGGCTTCTTGCACATGTATTGATACTTGGCATTGATCCTCTAAGATTAGGCATTGGTTGGTGGCTGAAAACAGTGTTTTAGGATTGTTATAAATAGTTCACAGACATTTGATGCTAGTGCTACATTCACAGTTTATGCCTATGCTTGTTTGGGCATGACTACATAACCGGTTTGATGCCTATTGCATCCTAATTGATCGGGGGATTGAAGCTACATGTAATGCTATGATTTTGGCCTGATTGTGGGGCTAGAAATACTTACTTTATAACAGTAAATGCATGCTGAATACTCTTGGGCTGAAGCTATCTTTCATGCTTTGACATATGCCTATTGGTTCCGGGTGTATGTCTTGGGTTATGCTATGATGTATTGATCATCGAGGGACGACTTTGAGCTTGTCATTGGATCTGGATGCTTTTGAAAGCTTGAGCTTATTTCAGCTCGCACTTATTGACATCAGTTTATGCTTGACAGTGGTCAATGCTTTGACAATTTTATGCTCTTTGGGTACATGCTTACCCAACGCCTATGGCTTGATGCATTTGTCTTGGCGGCACAGTGTACCATGTATTTGTTGAGCTTTAGTGCTCTCTGAAGACTTGGCTTGGATTCTCATTTGCTCTTCTGGAATTTTGTATTGGATATCATTTTGGTTGTCAGAGATATTTATTGGGATGTATGTCTTGCTCATGGATGCTACCTACAGTTGCTTTGTAGCTGTCATGCTCTTGGGATCCTATTGAGGCATTGTCTTGGTTACCTGTCTTTGGTACTCTGACTTCGTTTGATTGAGTTTTTGAGCTCGTTTATCCGCCTTTTGTGCCAATGGGAGCATCTTGTATGCTTGACCAACATTGAGCACGAGGCTTATGCTATTTTGAGCATTTTGCAGATACTTGAGACTTTGGGATCTCTTACACTTAAATGTTACATGGTTCATGCACTGATATCTTGGAGTTGCTTTTGACCTGAGCTTAGGCTTTGCACTCTTGTGAGCATACACCTACTGGTGTTAGGTCTTGCCAGTGTTATGTATACTTTGCCCTATTGTCCAGGGGGTATGCCTACTCACTGATGGATGCTTTGGTGACATGTTTGGGTGTTTGCTCAGGGTCTTGATAACTGTTTGGTGTTGATTTATGCCCGTTTATGGCTGGTCATGTCTTGGCTGTCATTTCTTAACTTGGTTCAGTGATTTGGTCAGCAATTGCCTCTCAAAGTAACTTGCTGTCATTTATTACAACAAGCATATAACTTCGAACTAACATGGATTTTTCATGCTGAAATATTCTGAAATGATGTATTTTCACTAGTGCTTGGTGGACAGCAGCTTTGGTTACACTTTTCTCACCATTTTCTCTCGATTTTGGTGACTTTTTGGTCATTTTCTGTAGTAAACAGCAAGCAGTTTTGAACTGTCTACAGTGTTCCAGCCTGCATTATGGTGAGTTCGTCCACTGATCATGCTATTTTCAACATCATTAAGCTTGATGGTACGAATTACTCTTATTGGAAGAGCCAGATTTGGTAGATATTGGTGCAAAAATTGCAGATCAAACCATTGAGGTTCAGCGGCAGGCAGCCATCTGCAACTATGCCAAATGAGGAATGGTTTGAGCTTGATAAGTTATGCAAGTCCACTATTGTATTATCTCTCACAGAACAGGTTCATTACAATGTATTTGAGGAAGAACAGAGTGTATGGCAGTTGTGGGATAAAATCAAGAATCTCTATGACAAGAAAAGTCCAGCGAGTCAGATGTCTTGGCTGAAGCAACTTATGGATCTATGCATGAAGGAGAATGTGACCATGTCTGCTCACTTGAGTCAATTCCATGCTATACTTAAGAACTTGACTTCGCAGAGGACATCACTTTTGCAGAGGATGTCACTCCTCTTTTCTTGCTTGGTACTCTTAATGAGTCATGGGATGTATTTTGCACTGCATTATGTGCCTCTGCTACTACCTTGAAATTATCTGATGTTGAGAGTGCTCTTTTGCAGGAAGAGGCTAACCGTAAGAATTTGGATGCCTCTCGTGTATCGCATGCTATGACAGTTAGAGGCAGGAATGATGGATATGGAAAGCATGGCAGTGGCAGTGACCGTGGACGGGATTCTCAGAAATCTCGGTCCAAGTCTCGTGGGAAGTCACACAGCAAATCCCATGGTAGGAATGCTGATATTACTTGTCACCATTGTGGGAAAAAGGGCCATATTAGGCCACAATGCCATGAACTGTGCAATGAAAGGTGCAAAGATAAGGGGAAAGACAAAGTGCAGGATAAGTCTTCTAATAGTGCTTGCAAAGTCCAGTGTTAAAATTGAAGGATCACTATTATGCAGCCTGAGGATGTTGATGATGATGATTATATAATGCAGCTTCTTCTAGTTCTTCGCAGATGACAGAGATACACTCTATGTATGCACAATGTTGGCTCTTGGACTCAGGTGTGTCCTTTCATGTGACACCTTGTTAAGAGTGGTTTCATTCATATCGTACTGTTTCGGGTTCTGTGTGCATGGGTGATGACAGCTCTCTTGATATTGTGGGCATTGGTGATGTTAAGCTGTAGTTTTCTTCTGGCATCAGTTTTGTTATGCAAGATATATGTCATATACCTGCTTTGATACGCAGTCTCCTGTCAGCTGGACAGCTTGATGATGCAGGTTATCATGTATCTTTTGGAGACTCTGCATGGAAGATCACTTGTGGTGGCAGACTTGTGATTGCGAGAGGTGCCAAGGCTGGCAGCCTCTATCCCTTGATTGTATCAGCTTCTTCCCTTGATCATGTTTTGTCTATGGATTCTATCCCACATGTATCTCTTTGACATGCCCGTTTGGGCCATATGTCTTTGAAGGGAATGAAAATGCTTTCTGGTTTGCAGTACTTACCGCCCCTTGATTATGCATGTTTTGATTCATGTGAGCATTGTCTTTATGGCAAGTAGACTAGGTCTACACATAAGAAGTCTGGTAGGCCCCGCATGAGTGAGCCCTTGGCATTGGTATATTTGGATGTCAGTGGGCCCATGCCTTGTCAGTCTATGGGTGGTGCAAAGTATTTTGTTACTTTCATAGATGATTTTTCACGGAAAGTTTGGGCTTATCCCATTAAGCTGAAATCCGATGTCTTGGCTATGTTTCAGAGATGGCTTGCATTGGTTGAGAACCAGTCTGGGTATAGGCTAAAATGCCTAAGGACAGATAATGGGGGTGAGTATGTCTCACATGCTTTTGAGCAGTTATGTAATGAGAGGGGTATTAAGCGTCAGTTGACCGCCCCCTACACCCCCCCAAAATGGTTTGTTGGCTGAGCGGATGAATAGAACCATCCAGGAGCATGTACGCAGTAAGCTTAGCCATGCAAGCCTACCACAAAGCTTTTGGGCTGAGGCAGTCAGTACAGCTATGCATGTCATAAACAGATCACCTTCTAGTTGTTTGGATTTCCAGATTGCAGAGGAGGTATGGATTGGAAAACCTCCCTCTTATGCGCATCTCCGTGTCTTTGGATGTGAGGCATTTTGCCATGTGCCCAAGGACAAGAGAAGTAAGCTGGATCCTAAGAGTGTCAAATGCATTTTCCTTGGTTATGGGGATGCAGGCGAGATGGGTTACCGTCTCTGGGATCTGCAGGTGTGGAAAGTCATCCGCAGTCATGATGTAGTCTTCCATAGCTCCATATTCGGGATTTTGGGAATTTCCCATCAATATGGGAAAACCAAATCAAAATGGATTTCATGAATTTTGGGAATTTCATTAATTTGGAACTTGGTGCAATTAAACATATTACTGCTCATTGTTGTTTCCAAGAGATTGAAAAAAACTCAAAAAGGTAGTGTTAATAAACACCTTGGTTTTAATATCCTTGAAATATTCAAGGAAAATCTTGAGTTTATGGATTTTTGTAGACTTTCTTTAGCTTTCAATACAACCTTTGGGGGAATTTTACTTTTTTTGGGAGATTTTGTACTTTCTTCATCCAAGAGAAGACAATGCTATCTATTGTTTCCCATCGTTCAGGATCTTTTTTGATGCACATCCAATATTTATCCCAACAATTAAAATACACCTCTGCATCTGTAGCATTTTGACGACTACAAACTGGTGCCCAATATTGTATACATACCTTGTTGAAGTTTTTGGAATGTCTATTTGTATTGACCTCACTTTGTACAACACCAAGCCATATTGGATATACTGGATCTGAAGGTCTAACAAGCACAAAATCATCTTTCTTAACATCAAACATTGGTTCAAATGCATGTTTGGGTCGTTTGCTCAGAGGACCACAATAGTGATCATTCAACTCTTCCAATCCAATGAAGTCATCTGCATTATCTACATCTATATTGGTTGCATCACTTTGTGTTCTTGGCCAAAAATCTATGAAAAATAAATCTTCTTGGACATTTGGAGTTTGAAGAGCATAGATCATATGTTTCCAATAATCAATCACTAGTGTTATAAACTTTGTGAACTCTGCTTTAGGTCCTTGAACATTTGACCATCTTTCCCAATACTTCAAATAATCTTTAACTCCACTTACTACTTCTTGATTATCCTTAACGTACTCAAACATGGGCAGCAACATTGGAACACCCTTTGGAAGAGTAGGCTTTCCTGCAAGGTCTCTCTTCCATAATTCAATGCCACCTTCTCTTGGTAACCAGTCTGGGGACTTTGGATGCATCTTGTATTGCATGATAGGTGTATCTCCTTGCATATAAAACCGAAATTGAAGAGGTTTTGAGTGACCAACAAGTGTATCTTTCGAATCACACAAGTATCCCTCAATGTATCTCTTAAAGTCAGGCACATGTGTCAATAAGAAAGGTTTAGGACTAGTCATCTGGCATGATTGAAAATGCTGCATAAGATGAGGAAAAGTGAAGGTCATGCTCGTCCTTAGCTTCTCTGAAAATTTGCTGAACATTGTATCGATGTCTTCATGTGTATGACCCACCATGAGAAACCCAAGCTGGATCATCTTGAATGTTCCTCGTGCAACAAGCAATGATAGATATGCAAAAAGATAATGATTTTTGTTTTCTAACCCACAATTATCAAGTTGAAGAAGTAAGTTCTCTGGCAATCGTTTGAAATGATGATGGTCATCCTGTGGTGTATTATCTTCCATGCATGATTTATTTTGTGCAACACCTTGATGGTGGTCTAGTGCTTTTTTCGAGTTGAGGGAATTTAGAAGCACAGAGGTTGATTTTGGCATTCCATCTACTTGTAGATCACCATTTGCATGCCTGTGTAGTCGCTCCAAGTTCCTAAAGCACATTGACAATGAGGAAATTGTGAAGTTAGGATCATGAGGCCATAGATCGAGTGAGAAATGTCCATATCTACCTTCTCCATGTCCATGTGTAATCATGCCTGTTAAAGAAACTGGTAGTTGAGTAGATCTTTCAGTCTCTTTTGATCGAAGCCTTAACCTGGGGATAGTTGTCTTTTGCTGGTCCATTTTATCATGTATGATGCACAAGTTTTTATCTGGATCTAATGCTGAGGCCAAGCGCCAACTATAGTATATGTTCCGACAACTTTGTTGCTGTAGCATGTGACATTGACGCTTCTTTACAAGCACATTTCACTCTTGAAGACACTTTGTTGCTGCAAGTTGCTCTTTGATCTCTGAGCAAATACTACATTTGGAGAACTCACTTGTCTTTGCTAAGGTTACATGCTTGAAATCTGTGTTCCAAATATGATTAAAGGTGGACAAGGACATTTGCTTACATCCAATACCACTCAATGTTGTATTTACTTTTGCCCATATATCTACCTGCTTGTAAACATCTGGGATGACCAATTGTGTCTCCCTTGATCCATCTTGCATTGTTCTACTCTTATGTGGCATTTGCTCTGCATTCTTCTTAACAAAGTCTCTAAGGATGGCTCTTCCCATCTATGCGTGATCCCAAGCTGCTCTTATTACCCCCTTGTTTCCATGCATTGCCCTCCTCACGCCATGCTCAAATTGTGTTTTGTACCTATAAAAATATGTCTTTGGGATTCCATTAATCTCATACCATGCCCTTCCACATACCACTTGTCCATTGAAGATAAAGATGCACTTCCTTGTTCCCAGGTGATCAATCCTGCATGATGATTCAAACTTGTCATAAACATAGTTTGTGCGGTCTTCAAATTGCAATCCCCAAAAGTATTTACATAATTGTTGCATTGCTTCTCTATCAGCAAACTGACAACACTTTTCTTGGCAACAATCAATCATGGAAACCTGTGAAATGGAGTCCATAGAAGTCCTCAAGTTTGCACCTTTAGGGGCAATAATTCGAGGCTTTCTATTGACCATACAATATGATCTCTTCTGAACAAAAATTGATTTTTTTGTAGAAACATAATCTTCACTGGTATCTTCCATGTTTTTGGCACAAGCATTTGTAGAGACAAATTGCATGTATGATTGTTGTTGTAGTAGTGATGTTCCATCATCAAAGGTGACTTGTTTAATAGGCCATCTTTCCAAAGTGACACAGTGGAGGTTGTCATCTATGTATGTTCCTGTGGTTTGATCAAGGGCTTTATCTACCACCACACCAACATCCTCTTCTCCTAGCAATTCAAAGTTTATCACATCATATGGAAAAGCCAATAATATAATCCATGTCCCAACACACACAGTGTTGCCTTCTATCCATAGCATCACTCTACGTTCTCTCCAACTTTCACGAATGCTAAGCACATCAATATCCTCAGAAGGTAGGACATGGTCTAATTCGTAATCATCTCCTTTGTCATGAATTGTTATTGAGTTTGAAACAACCACCACATCTTTCTTTCCCCATTTTGCAAAACCACCTACAGCTTCATGAACCTTCATTGCATCAATTGTTGGGAATGGCAAATACGCTGCTACATTTAAACATTTATCAATAGCCACTGAAATATATCCATCTTCAAGTGTTTCTCCATGGCATGTCTCATTTGGATGTATTGAATGCACTCTACCAAGTGCAACAATCTCATGATCAACTAGCAAATTCACAGTTTCTCCAAAATAAAATTCGTTATTCATGATACCTGTACAAGTGAGAAAATGGAGATTTTATCATTTGTATGTTGTCACCTCTCAGAAAGAAGAAAATAGTGATGAAATTGCTAAATACAATGAAGTATCAAATTTCATTGAAATAAAAAAAGTACTTAAACATTAGATAGAATGAGTCCAACTTCCATAATAGAAAGCATTAATGGAAACATCGTATAGAAAGAAGGGGATAGATTTGACCATATGGCCAAAGACAAACTTTCTCATGAACTGTGCCGCCCTAAAGTAAATTAGAAAAGTTTCTTCTATTATTTTTAGTTGCCTTGATTTTACTTTATTTTATTAGCTACTCTTTGAGTAAGCAAAAACTTCCTTGTGTGTTCTCATTGGGAAAAGATATAGCAGATGTTCAAAACTTGTACTATATCTATTTAACACGAGAACAATGATTAAAATTATTTATAATGTGTATAGGAAAAGATTTAGCCACCTGGTCAAAAATCTATTGTATGTATTCCATACCATAGCAAATATAAAAATTATTTGTGATCCCCATAGGGGAAAACATAGTCAAATGATTGAAACCTTTGTTGTATGTATTTCACATGACAAAAAGGATAAAAGCTCATTGTGGTCTCCATAGAAAAATATTTAGCCAAATGGTCAAAACTCAAGCCAAATACATATAACAATGATAAAAGTTCATTGTGATCTTTATGGAAAAAGATTTAGCCAGATGATCAAAACCTCTATTGCAACTATTTTACACAAGACTTAGGATTAAAATTCTTTGTGATATCCACAAGAAAAGATTTAGCCATATGGTCAAAACATGTATTTAACCTAGATGATAGCAAGAATAAAAAAATTTTATGATGTCCATAGAACAAGATTTAGCCAAATGTTCAAAGCCTTTATTGTATGTCAACAAGAATAAATAATTTATGTGATCTCCATTGGAAAATATTTGATCAAGTGATCAAAACCTTTATTTCATGTATTCCACATGACAACAAGGATAAAGATATTTTTGAGAAACTTTGATCTTGTGCTTAAATGTTGAAACCACAATGACCTCTAAAGAATAGGAGATTTCATTCACTATGACACAAAGTTATCAATATTGAGGAAATTTTAGCATCAATTAGAAGCTATTTGAGAAGGAAAGATAATTTTTATCATGGTTAAATATTTATAAATCTTATACTACCTACTTGTTGATAATAGTAAAATGTATCATATTACATTTTATTTTTAAGTTATACTATTTTAGTCTAAATCATGTTATATTAGTATATCGTACTATGTGCATATTATGAAATATATTATCAAAATATATTTTAAAATATATATATTAAATTAATTTATTAATAATTAATAAATATAATTTAAATATATTAAATCATATTTTGTAAGATTATGTATATTAAATGCATCTAATATGTAATGTGTAATATCATTGAGGATTTTGAACCCACCTTAGTGATAGATCAAGAGTAGAATCTCTAGTAGGGTAGGATAAAGAGTATGTAGGAAAAATCTCTAGTTGTGGAAATAGGGGCAATATCCCAATGGTGGGTTCTTAAGGAGGGGCGAGGGGGAAGAAGCTAGTCTAGGGGAAATGCCCCTAGTAAGAGTTTGAGGGCAATGTCTTCCTCCGTGGAGGTTTGGGAGCAATGCCTCCAGTTGGGGTTTCGAGATAGCGCTCGTTGTAGGGATTTGGGGGCAAAGCTCCCAATGGGGGGTTTAAGCTGTAGGGCCCTTGGTAGGGGTATGTGGGCAACACCCCTAGTACGGGTTGAGGGTAGTGTCCCTGATGGGGGTTTGGGGGCAACGCCCCTAGCAGGGGTCGGAGGGTAGTGCCCCCGATGTGGGGGTTTGGGGGCAACGTCCCCAACGGGGGGTCCGGGAGGCAGCGCCCCCTTGTGGGGTCTGGGGGCAACGCCCCCAGCGGGGGTTCGGGGGCAACGTCCTCGATGGGGGTTTGGGGGCAACGCCCCCAACGGGGGTTCCGGGGGGCAGCGGCTCCCTATGGGGGTCTGGGGACAACGCCCCCAGCGCAGGTTCGGGGCAGCGCCCCCGGTGGGGGTTTGGGGGCAACGCCCCCAACGGTGGGGTCCGGGGGCTGCCGGTAGACCCCAGCGGCCGACGAAATCTTGTCTTGCAACAAACAAACCACTTTTTTGGAATTTGATCCTAAAAAATTAAGACTAAATCTATGGTGGGTTCAATCACACAAATTTTGGGTATGCTAGATTTGGTTGTATGGAAAAATGTTCTAAGAAAAAAATCTTCTATATTATCTCCAAAAAAGGAAGACCATGTTCTACTTGGAACTCCTTGATTACCTACTATATTTATAGGAAGTCTCGCTGTGAGGTGCCCGCACATCGGCTTTCCAGGCACTCTTTTAGCGGTCTATCGAGAAACGAATCTAAGCGTCGCTGCCCGGCACTCCCAGGGAATGTTCCGAGTTTTGTCGCCTAGGGTTTCCCGAATCCGCCTCGCAACGGAACGTTAATGACCGAACCCACTAAGATCGACCTGAAATTCGGGTTCCTAGTTGTCAAGGTCTCCTATTAGCATTCTAGCGTCGGGTTTTGGACATCCTACTTTACGTAAAGATACCCAATCCGAAGCAGATCCATGCCACACTTGGTTCAAAGATAATGGGAAACGAGAGGGATGCGTTGCTCAACCTCTCTGCCCATAGGGCATAGTCCCATTCCGGTCCCCTAAAACGGCATGAATCGAGGTTCTATCCTAACAATTTCTAAGGTCGAAGACGGTAAACCTTGTGAAAAGCCTCCCAGTTCTCTGGGACCACCCTGCCGTAGGACGGACCCGTTGGGGGTTCCGTCCACCCGCTTTCCTTAATAGCTTTAGTTTTCTAATTAGGTCCTACCACATTTATGTGTGACACTTAAAATCAGCTTCATTAATTAAGCCTTTTAGGGAATAGGGTTCGTTCGCATAACTTATAGCACAGACACAAAAATAGAGCAAAGCAGTCTATTGACAAACAAGTTCCTTAACTTATCTTCAAGTTAACCTTTGTCTCCCGCCCATACAGGAGAAATTATGTTTCACTTCTGTCCAACAGAAGTATCCCTTCTGCCCTGCAGAAGTAACTGGTCCAATTCACATGGCACCACAAACTCAATCCTTTATCTAGAATAGGATCTCCCAACATGCCCAGATGTTGGGGGCCATGGAGGTCTTCAACTCCATTCTAGACCTAGCAAGGGGTGTCCAGAGCTCCAACTGACCCGCAAGCTGTCTAGGAGCGAAACATCATTCCCGTGGTTGGCCTTTTCACCACTCGACCTTCGGCCCATGAATCGAGCAGTGCCCTCTCGGGTTACTACGCGGTGCGACCATGGAGGTGATCCACCCGTACAATATATTCTTCCTTTATTAAATCCTTTAAGAATCAAGTACAAACAAGGCATTCATCCTAATATCATTTTCCAAGAAAACATTCATTTATTCCCATGGCGACTTGTCATCACAAACCCTTGCCATGCATTTACCATAAATCACAAGCACTTGGAATAATCATCCAAACAACAACTAACAACCAATTGAATGTAAAAGCATTTAGGATATTGTTCGATCAATCAACAAAACCAATTGCATTCTTTCCAAACAATGCAAGAATAGACGATATAACATTTCCATCGTATATTTGCTCTCCCCCTTGGGATCTAAGAGCAATACTATGCAAAAATATTTATTAACACTTCCTTCCTT
This sequence comes from Lygodium microphyllum, assembly GCF_053477565.2. NCBI lineage: Eukaryota > Viridiplantae > Streptophyta > Polypodiopsida > Schizaeales > Lygodiaceae > Lygodium > Lygodium microphyllum. Next base: position 570,462 of record NW_028229532.1, on the reverse strand, counting down.
CGGCTAGGGCATATGTTAAGGGTTTAGACACTATTCATGATGTAAGTTCTATAGGTCACTTACCTTGATTGATAACCCAACCCTGGATTTGGATTGGCAAAAGTCATCGTTATCCAATGGATCTCAAGACATCCTAGTTTTAACCCTTATGATCAATTTCTTGTACTAGCTCTTAGTCAAGTCATGAGACAACTAGAAAATTATCCTCATATATCAAACATGTTATAGGCATAATGTGTGAATACTTAATAAGATAAGTACGAGATTATCTCAAGTAATTAGACTCTAACATGCCTTGCCTTGAGCTAGAATATAATTCTTCTTAATATTTGGGCTCTTAAGCTAAGTACTTTTGAAGTATCTAAACTTTAAACTAGTACTTTCTGTTCATGAATCTCAATGTCATCTTCTTTTAGTAACTATGCTATTTATAACCCTTGACTGTACTTTAATCTAGCACTTGTATGCCCAATCTTTTAATGTCGTTCTTTTGATGTCTATGCCATTCATAACGCTTGACTAATTCTTCCTTGTAATTGCTCTACTAGCAAATAAGTCATATGTGACTAGGTGCAATTATCTCCCCTTGATATATGCACTTCACAAACTCCATCTTCGGAATAGGTGAGTTGAAATTTATCCTTTCCCATTACTATACTCGTGCAATAGTATGGAGCCTAACGAATCTCATACGAGAATCAAAGCAAGCATCTATCAATTTGAAAATACATTACTTACGACCGGAACCGCAGTTGGATTGATAGTGATGCCTTTGCCCGAAGCCTTGTTGCTAGTTGCAAGATTGTCATCCGCACGTGGCATTCTTCGCTTGGAGGCCATCGTCCGCAAATAGACTCAAGAGATTAAAGAGGTGGAATAGATTCAAGATGGGAGAGCGTAAGAGAAGATAGTTAAGTCGAGGATCGAGATAGAGGGAATTGAGCTAATTCTCTTCCTTGTAGCCTCTCGAGGTGACTCTTCTCTCTCTCTCTCTCTCTCTCAAGATCTCTTTCAAGCTCTTCCTCACAATCTCTTGGAGGGGTATCCTTCTCTCTACCTCTCTCTCGCAGCCTCTCAGGGTCTCCTTATGCTTCTTATGCCTCTCCCATGCCTCATATTTATAGTGAATTAGAGAAGAGGGCTTGTGGTTGAGAAGTAGAGCTATTTATGGATGGGGATCTTGGAAAGATCAGTGATCTGATGCTCAGATCATAAATCTGATGGTTCCATTAGCTCCGAAAGGGGGGTAAAACTCCAAGACACTTGATTAGAAAGCTCTCAGTTCACTCCTTCTTCTTTTCTCTGTTCGAAGTGCTGTCCACTGCTTGTGTACTACGATCGTGGCGCGTGCGATTTCGCAAATCCTCTCTTTATTTTTTTCTTTTTATAAAATCTGCAAACTAACTAAAATATCTCTTGTCTTTTCTTTTAAATGACATCCAGTTTCTAAAAATCTCCATATCTTTTTTTTAAAGGATAATATCTAAAGTATCTAAAATATACTAGTTTTGCCCAAAATCTAATATTTTTGGACCATCCAAACTATACACATTAACCTAGTGATTAATATAACTCATAAGCCTCGTTCACGTTGTAATTTACGTGAAAGGTGGCTACGGTCCTTGCCAATCCGAGAAAAATATCGGATTTATGACTCTTGATTTAAATATTTTAAATTAAATAAAAATTATCAATAATTAATATTAGTTAGTTTTTACCTTAGTTAGTCTTTAGTTAGTAATCTTACTAACTTATTAATTGACTAACTAACTTACGAACCAACCAACTAACTTTTATTGTGCGGAGATATTACACTCACCATGTGGTCAAAACTTGTTGTGCAATAAACAAACCACTTTGTTTCCATAAACCGTTTCTTTCATTTCAATTTTTCATAACTTCCTATAAATATCATATCATTTTGCCACAAATTAGCCACTTTTTCCATTCCACTACAAAATAAAAATTGGCCATATGGTCAAATCTTTCATTTTGTTATCAATGCTAGCATCCAAGAATTCCCCATTCTTGTTTTGTTCAGCCAAACAATATTTGGCTATATAGTCAAATCCAATTTCACAGCATGTTACAACAAATGAATCACTTTCTTCATATGGTTATGAAACTAGATTTGGCCATATGGTTAAAACGAGTTTATAGAAATCGTCTTATCTTGTAGGTTTTGCCATGAGGTCAAATCTCCACCTTTCAAGTGTTTTTCACTTTATCTTATATTGATATCTATGGGATTTGCTACATAGCTATATTTGTTTATATGTGAATCTCATATCACAATAAAACGCATCCTCTCTTTAACTAGCCTTTAAGAACCCTATGGTAAAAAAACCATGGCAAAGTTTCTAATCTGATGGATAAGTCTTATGACTAAATAGGATTTGACCACATGGCTAAAACCAATGACGATGTTTCTACAATATAGCTCATTTCAAGGAAAACTTACATGTGCAGTAATTAAAATGTTAACTTTGGGCCAAATGGAATTGTGAGATTGCTACATAACCACATTGATATATAGGTGGATCTCATATTGGACTAAATCTCATTCTTTGATTAAATAGGATTTGACCACATGGCCAAAAATCTTAGCAAAGTTCCTAGAGTATGATCCTTGCATAGGAAACTTACATGGAGAAGAAATCCAATATTAACTTAGGGACAAAATCATCCATGACATTTTCTACATAACCACAATGATTTTTCACTATATCTCATACCACACTCACACTCAACATTTCATTATCACTTGACCATTTGGTTAAGCCCATGGTCAAGTCTCACTATTAATAGAATTTGATCTTCTCACCGAAGTCCATGGCAAAGTTTTTACTATATGATTCTTGCAAGAGAAACATAATTAATGCTAACTTAGGGCCAGGATAATCCATGAGATTTGATACATAAGCACACATATTTATTGTTGAATCTCATACCACACTTAATCTCAAATTTCAATATTTCATTTTATGGAAGAGTCCCTTTGGAGTACATTTGTCTTGTATTTCGTAAAATGTTGTGTTGTGTTTTCAATTTTCAACTTGGAAATCTTATACATTTATTCGGGTTTTGTGAATTTTGAATATTTTTAAATCCACTTTTGTCTAACAACTTTTTCTCTTTGTAGAACTATTCAATGGCAAAGAAAGATAGCACATCCAAAAAGGAGACCCAAACCATTGATGGAGTTAGTGGTGGTTTTGTGTATCCATGGTATGTGGATGTTTATGATAGTCAAGGAAAAAGGGCTGACAATGTTCTCTTATTCACTTTGAAGAGTGATATTGCATTTTTTCAACAAGATGGTGTCATAGAGAAGATAACAGATGGATGTGCTGGGAAAGAGGGAATACCATGTAATGTTGTTAAGATCAAGGGGAAAAATGTAGTATACAAACTTGATCCTTTGTCATTTCACTTTGCCCATATTAAAGAGGATGAAGAATACTCTTTGAAAACAATGGGATGGACGTTATTTGAGGAGGTAAGGGGCACAGAAGACATTATATTAGCATTCCAAGCTGTTCAAAATAGTGAGCTACTTTCCCTATCAAGAAAATGTGATCGCCCCAACAAAAGAATGAAGCTCCAAGATAAACAAATAGACTTGAGATCTTCACCTTCTCCTCAAGAAGAAATAAATTCATGGAATCCCACAAGCTCAAAGTCAAAATCACCTCAACAAAGTTTCTTGTCACAAGCTCTTGTTGTTAATATGGTTGCTAACACTACTAAGAATGATGCCACTTCACCTTCCATGTTAGAAGTTACACCTACAAAGCCAATAATTTCTCTTGAGGTCAAGCGAGTAGAAAGAACATTCGATTTTCCTGAAATAGTTAAAAAGAAGGGAAAGAAGGAAGAATCAGGATTTCACATGTTTGAAAAATTCTTTCTATTTGGTCCAACAACACAATTTCCTATTCTCATTGATAGGTGCTATGAGGCACCTCCTTTGTATGCTTATAGGTCACTATGTTGGGATTATGTAGAGAAGCTAACCACATCTTTCATAAAGACTCCCATGAACCCATCAATAGCAGCATATCTTATGCCTTTTGTACAAGACAACAATGAGAAGAGACCCATGCATCATGATGAGGTGGATGCTAATAAGTTGGACACTTATAGTTATTGGATTATATCAGGGCTTCACTCAATTCATGCAGCAAAGATATATATTCAAAGTAATACTACACGTTGTCTAGCAACCAAGCATTTATACACCACAAGAAATGTTAGAATATTAGTTGATTGTCCTGCGGAAATGTGCATTGAGCTTTCACGAATGACAAATATGGAATCACATAATGTTATGAAGAATGCCCCTTATGTTGAGCAACTTCAACAATTAAGAGATCAGTGGGGCTAGCATTTGGTTCTCCACCAAAACCCCGACAAGGGCTTTCTAAGACAAGCTCTCAAAGAGTACCATGGCAGGTAATCACATATAAGCTTACCTTCTTTTTTTGTGAAGATTAGTGTGATGCTCTTTCTTTTGTTCTATGCTCACTATTTTGATCTTTTTTTTATAGAGATTTGTGGCATACATTGGAGAAAATTGTGCATCTAGAGATTGCCATATGATTGTTAGCTCCCAAGAAATATTTGATAGTTGGATCAAAATCATGAAGAGATACTCTAGAGGTGAACTTATATCCCAAGAGGAGAGTTCGAGAAAAAAGGGAAGGCAACCTTCTCCTGCTGCATTTCGTTGCCTTATGGGTTTAAAGGATGGAGACATCCTTACACTACAAGAGGATATCAATGAAGGTCATATCCTTTTTTTTAGAAACAAATGGGATAAGGAAGATATGATTGACATGGAAACAAGGGCTAAGCAAATCAAGCAAGATAGGGTCCTAAAGGAGGAATTAGTCACTCTTTTCAATGCTTCAGTTCCAGAAAGTAGCGTTGTGATAAAGACTTGGGAAGAGCTTGTTGATGATTATGATATCAATGATGAAGTCTACACAAAGATTTTAGGCATTTGCAATGATTGGGTATCAAAGAAGCTCACATGTGGAGCTGATGCAGGGTCCCTACCAAATGGAGCAAAAGATATTGTGAACTTTCTGATTGGAAAAAAGCAAAATCCTCTTCAATCCTCCACTACTTCCCCTTGGCGTGTATATGTTTTCGGATGCAATCTAGAAACCTTTGATCTTATACATAATGTTTACAGAGATCCAATTACCATTGGGGTTGTTGTTCTAGATGCAGCACATGGGGTTGAGGGAATGAAATGGGACTCTATAAAGTTTGGAAAGGTTGTATCCACTCTGCTACAAATGACATGTAAACCTAAACAATTCATGTTGTTATCATTTCTTGATGGAAAGCAAATGGCAGCTTTGGAAAATGCTCTTGAAAGCATTTCTTGCAAGTATCGCATGCTAGTTGGTAGTGTTGACTTCCTACCAATGGATAGAACATTTGCTTTTGGATCTATAGATTCTTTTGTGGTTTTGACATTAGTGACCATGGAGAAAAGCTTCATCAATTTTGAGCGATATATAAACAATGTCAACAAGCCTTCCATTTTGGACTTTGAAGGCTTGGACAAGGAGTGCAATGATGAAGAACTTGAAGAAGAACAAAGGATTGCAAAGGCCGTTTTGAGAAAGAAAATGAAAGTTATGGAAACTACAATCAAAGCATTCAATGATGCTCATGAGGTTGTATTTGATGTATATGCAAGTGGACTTGTATCTAAGGTGGCATTGATAAATCATATGAAGACTATTGCAATGGTTTGCAACACTCAAGAGCAAAGAGAGGACACTCGAGGGCATAGAAGAATCAAGCCAAGATATAGCAAGTCTAATTATGAAAGAGAAATTAAGGGCTACTTCAGGTGTTTAAACTCCGTTCCTTCTCCTTTCATCAAGGAAGACACATTGATGTAATTTTGATTTTTTTCTTGAGAAGTTGCTTCCATTAGCATTTGCAATATTTTCTTTCTTTGATGATATTAATTAAAGAAACTATGTCTTTGGTTTTTTAATTTTTTATAAAAGTTACCAAGCATGTTTGGTTTAAAAAACCTATTTAAGTAAATATTTTACCAAATCAGTATTAAAGAGCTCATTAAAATTTATCATCCTTTGTAAGGATAACTATTTAATTGTAATCTAGTGTGTAAGAATACTTATCATAATGAAAAGTTTGAGCTAGCTATGCAAAATTACTTAAGTCTATTTTAGATCTTATTTCAATTAAACTCTTATATGTGTTGTGTTATGATCTTGTCATGTTAGTTTTTGTTAGATTTGTCCACATGGTCAAATCTCTTATCTCTTATAGCCTCTTTTACTACATCACTAGTGTATGTCTATGCATGTACCTTAGGATAATAAAGCCAACAATATATTGCACACCCCAAAAAAGATTCATTGCACCTCCCAAAGGAGTTTTACCTCAGTAATAAATATTGCAACAAATATTTCTCTCCAATGTATCTTTTGAGATGTGTATATGGAATATTAAGGTAAAATCCTTGTTACAATTCGTGAGTTTAAATATCTATGGGATATAACTAGTTCAAAAATAGAATGGTTAGTCCTTAAGAAGAAACTATGAAAACTTATTCAAATAGAGTATAACTTATCTCAATTAAATTATCATGTGTCACTTATATGTGACATAGTTTTGGTCACATGGTCAAAAGTATCATGTTTAAATTTTCTTTTAATAATTAGGACTAATAAACATCTTCTTTGTACATGCCATTTTGAATGCCTTTTTAAAAACTGAGTATGTTAAATATTATAGTGATAATATAATTTGTGCAACTAATTACAAGAATCTATTGTTAGTATCTCAAGTATACTTATAACTAGCGATAAAAAGTATGTATGAAAAAATGACTTTATTAGAATAGATTTTACTTCCAAAAAATCGTCATATATATTTTTTTCACCTCATGATATTACTTTTGATTAGATTTGACCACATGGTCAAATGTCTCGTTTCTTAAGACATCGTTTTTTAAGTGGTACCTATTTATGTATTTATCAATGTGAAGTTAAATTGCTTTAGTGTTCTATGCCAGTTTGTAGCTCAAACATTAGGTAGAATGATGAGGAAGTAAATGAATCTAATGTGCTTCTTTTTCTTCTTTGTAACTTCAACTAAGACATCTATGGTTGGATATCTAACAGATTCAACAACAATAGAGCACAATGATGTGATTGATGTTTCCTTGATAAGAAATGCAACACAATTATGTGTAATACTTGATCTCAATGATCTTCTTTTACAACGATGCTTTGCTAAGTCTAAAAGGTTTCAAAGCTTTCAAATGGGAAAGCAATGGCTTGTTCTTCGACCAGGATGTATGGAGTTTCTTGAAGCCTTATTTGCAAGATTCCAAGTGGGAGTTTGGTCAACAGCTTTACATAAGAATGTCATGGCAGTTATTAAGTGCTTGGAGATCCATGCAAAAAGGAAGTATCCTTTCTTCATGATTTGGGGCCAAGAACAATGTCATAGACATCGACTCAAAATCATATATAGGCCAGATAAGATGGGAGTAGAAGCAATGTTCAAGCCTCTGAAGTATATATGGGATCAATATGGAGATGTTTGTCAGCATACCAAGACTATTCTCATAGATGATAGTCCTTACAAAGGATGTCCAAATCCTGTTGAGAATTGCATTTATCCAAAAACATTTGATATTGATCATGAAGACTCTATCTTGATCAAAGAACTTCTACCATACTTGACTTGCTTAAGTAAATACCATGATGCACGTGAAGTCATCAAGTTTGATCGATATGGACAGGATCCACTTCAATATGAACATGAATTGTATGCTCAATTCAAGGTTGTCATTGATGAATGGACTAGAGCAGAGAGTGATGGTATTTCATCTTCATCATCAGCACTGCACGAGACTATGATTGATAAAGATGGTATATATGTTCAACCTTCAATTACTCCTTGCTTCAAGAGACCATCTATTATACAAACATCCTCAACAAATGCCTCACGTCATCCGTCTCTTACATTGAACAACTCACAATTATCCATGTTGAAGCAGACTCCTTTAGTCTCTACTTTGAAAGATATGGAAGCAATGCAACTTGCTCATGAGTTAGGATATCACAAACATTTCATAAATGGTAGTGCAGTTAAACATTTTATACAAAATCTACAAAATTTGTATTTTTCCAATATACATGATGTAACAAGAAGGCGTTGACTCTATATGGACTAATTTTGACTTTCATAATAGATATATCCCTTACATTAAAGGCTTTTGCATGGCTATGAAATATATGCTTGTTAGAAATTTAAAGTGTTTTATGTAATTACCTTGGTGTTTCTAAACACCACCAATATCAATGAGAGAATCTACTTGATGTTTTTTATTGTTTCAATAACATTAGGTAATTGTGTTGAAATTTCTTATAAAGTGGTTTAAATCCTATTTTGTACTTTATGATAGTCTACTATACAAACATACTCAACAAATGTCTCGCATCGTCTATCACTTACATTGAACAACTCGCAATTATCCATGTTGAAGTAAACTCCTTTAGTCTCTACTTTGAAAGATATGGAAGTAATGCAACTTACTCATGAGTTAGGATATTACAAACATTTCATAAATGGTAGTGTAGTTAAATGTTTTATACAAAATCTGCAAAATTTGTATTTTTCCAATATATATGATGTAACAAGAAGGCGCTGACTCTATATGGACTAATTTTGACTTTCATAATAAATATATCCCTTACATTAAAGGATTTTGTATGGCTATGAAATATATGCTTGTTAGAAATTTAAAGTGTTTTATGTACTTACCTTTGTGTTTCTAAACACCATCAATATCAATGAGAGAATCTACTTGATGTTTTTTATTCTTTCAATAACATTAGTTAATTGTGTTGAAAATTCTTATAAAGTGGTTTAAATCCTATTTTGTACTTTATAACCATCTACTATACAAGCATACTCAACAAATGCCTCACATCGTCTATCACTTACATTGAACAACTCACAATTATCCATGTTGAAGCAGACTCCTTTAGTCTCTACTTTGAAAGATATGGAAGCAATGCAACTTTCTCATGAGTTAGGATATCACAAACATTTCATAAATGGTAGTGCAGCTATCTACAAAAGTTGTATTTTTCCAATATATATGATGCAACAAGACAGTGACTCTATATGGACTAATTTTGACTTCTATAGTAAATATATCCCTTACATTAAGGGCTTTTGCATGGCTATAAAATATATGCTTGTTAAAAATTTAAAGTGTTTTGTGTAGTTACCTTGGTGTTTTTAAACGCCACCAATATTAATGAGAGAATCTACTTAATATTTTTTATTCTTTCAATAACATTAGTTAATTATGTTGAAATTTCTTATAAAGTGGTTTAAGTCCAATTTTGTACTTTATGTCTTAGCTAACAAATAAGTCTTGATTGATAATAAAATTTATGTCTATTTCTTTGGAAACACAAACCATTGGTCAAAGGTTAAATCTTTAGTCTTAGAAAAATCATAACTTCTAGCTTGGTATATAAATCTTTATTTTATGATATGAAAATTCATTTAGCTAATCAAAGTGTGAAGCTAGTTCATTTTGGCCAAAGGCAATATCCATCTTGTCCATATATTGTCAAGATAGATAGAAATTTTGAATAAAAGATATTTATATATCATGCATATACATACAAAAAATGTAAATGGGGTGAGCAATTATTTGACATACTTGTGTCTATTGGTTTACACAAAAGAAGAACCATCACATCATAGGTTATCCAAACTTATTACGATATGGTATTAGATCAAGTTATTAAACCACACCTAGTTAGTGGTGACTCTTTTAAGGTCCTAGTTCATGAAACTTTGATGCGCAGATCGGTCGCTGTATGCTCACGTAGTGAATCTCGGAAGGTCCCCAAGAACAATGAACTTTACTTTTTGCACAAATTACAATGTAAAAAGCATGAACGACAAGAGCAAGAGACCAATTGGATTCAATCTCCCCCCATGCCTTGTGTGAGCGCTTCACAAAGCATGTATTTTATGTATATTCCATCTTCATGCTCAATAATAGCCCAATTTACAAAAATATATCAAGCTTTTAGCTTTTGAGTTTGCTTTTACAAAAATAGAAATAAAGCTAATGGACGATGCCCAAAGAGTCTAGCACGCCCAATACAATGTCCAAATAGAAATAACATATCCGTGCACATAGGCGCATACAAAATAATAATAAATAATCGATGCCTCAATAGACATGACAAAATATAGGTGTGGCGCCTATCAAAATATAATCCATAGGTCGAATACTCGCTAGACTCCAATGCTTTCCTCCGCCACTGCTGTTATCTCTACACATCAACTGAAGCATTCACAATCGTTAGTAAAATAATACAATTAAACCGACAAAAGTGAATACCTAGCAGTCTTCAGCTACATAAATAAATCAACTGGTTAGAAATAAATCCTAACCTTAATTTATTACGAGTGCACACTCTAAACTCATAAACGTTTATTAATTTAATATGCATTTTACGGAATCACCCGCTATGGAATCACCCATGTACACAATAAATTAATGAAACGCCCGAAAAGGACAGGCGTCCCCATCAACTTCTCGCACAAAGAATCCACTTTGTGTATGAGCCCCGGTCATCAAAGTTTACGGAATCCACCGTAAAACCTCACGGAATCCACCGTGGCACGAAATCCACTGTGAAATATGCCTCCTGGCATCATGGATTCCGTAAACTTTGATGACCGGGGCTCATACACAAAGTGGATTCTTTGTGCGAGAAGTTGATGGGGACGCCTGTCCTTTTCGGGCGTTTCATTAATTTAGTGTGTACATGGGTGATTCCATAGCGGGTGATTCCGCAAAATGCATATTAAATTAATAAACGTTTATGAGTTTAGAGTGCGCACTCGTAATAAATTAAGGTTAGGATTTATTTCTAACTAGTTGATTTATTTATGTAGCTAAAGACTGCTAGGTATTCACTTTTGTCGGTTTAATTGTATTATTTTACTAACGATTGTGAATGCTTCAGTTGATGTGTAGAGATAGCAGCAGTGGCGGAGGAAAGCATTGGAGTTTAGCGAGTATTCGATCTATGGATTATATTTTGATAGGCGCCATACCTATATTTTGTTATGTCTATTGAGGCATCGATTATTTATCATTATTTTGTATGCGCCTATGCGCACGGATATGTTATTTCTATTTGGACATTATATTGGGCGTGCCAGACTCTTTGGGCACCGTCCATTAGCTTTATTCCTATTTTTGTAAAAGCAAACTCAAAAGCTAAAAGCTTGATATATTTTTGTAAATTGGGCTATTATTGAGCATGAAGAAGAAATATACATAAAATACATGCTTTGTGAAGCGCTCACACAAGGCATGGGGGAGATTGAACCCAATTGGTCTCTTGCTCTTGTCGTTCATGCTTTTTACCTTGTAATTCGTGCAAAAAGTAGAGTTCATTGTTCTTGGGGACATTCCGGGATTCACTACGTGAGCATACAGCGACCGATCTGCGCACCAAACTTATACATGTCACTTTAAATGATGCTATATCTAAAAGAAAAAAACTCGTATTATAATATCTTCAAATCCATAACATTATAAATTTTAGCCATGATAACATATTTTCATACAATGTTTAAGGCTCTTGTATTCTAAATTCTCTCTCCACTCCATCAAACCTTTGTATTCATACATTAAACTTGGGAATTTCCTAGGTATATACTAGTTAAGCCTCCTTGATGTTTCCACCACCATACAACATCGTATTTTGTTAGTATGCTAGAAAAGATAGAGATAAAATCCAAATCTTGTAACAGCCACATAGCTTACATTCATCATTTAAGCTCTCAAGATGTGTGATCTCATATTTGTAACATACAAAGTGCCCTTTAAAGATAAACATAAACATAGTGCTCTCTTTCATTCACAAAAGTAAGACATTCATTCAAAGTGGGACTTGGGAAATTTCCAAAATCTCTAATATGGTGTTCCATGAAGACACGATGCATAGGCAGAGAGTTGTTGAGATCCGCAGGGTTATATTTCAAGAGGAGCTGAGGGCTCCCGCACAACCAGTTGGACAGCCTACAGCTGCAGTAGATGCTCATGGTCAGGGTGTTGGACAAGCAGCTGGGCAGGCAGCAAATCCTGCCATGAGACTGTCTACTAGAGACAGACGTCCACCTGATAGATTTCAGCCCTCGATGCATTATGTCTTGGTTACAGATGCAGGAGATCCTTTCACCTATGATGAGGCTATGCGCAGGGGTGACAGAGATGATGTCTTTCCTCATCCTATTGTAAATGTGTACATGTTGTACTATCTTTTTCTTTTTTCTTTTCACTCCTCACTAGGGCACATTCACCGCCACTGCACACTACAGGTGGCAGGCGCCCGTCACCATCACTTTATTTTTTATTCTTTTAGTGACAATTTGAATAAAAGAAGGCCCGATCACACATTGTGACTGTTGGAGTTCCCATTTCTTATCTCTCTCTTTCTTGCTCTTGCTCTCCGCCATAGCTCTCGAGTGCAAGCTTCAATCCTTCTCACCTTTCACCATTGTGTGTGTGAGAGAGAATAAGATATTGAGAGAGAGAGAGAGAGAGAGAGAGAACAAGGAACAAAGTGAGTGAAGCTCTTTATCTTCTCTCTAAGATCTCTCTTACTATTTCCATGCTTTCTCTCATGCATGTGGAGGTCATAGAGGGTTGAGAACCGAAGGGCACTCACTTGGGTTGTGGAGTTTTGCCACGTGCTTCTATCATGCTTAATGGAATACCTAACAAGCTCACTACAAGTGAATTGTTATATTTGTAGATCATGTGAATGGCTAGTGAGAGCTAACCTAAGTACTTGTAGATTGAAACTCCCAAAATAATAAGAGTGTGTCCAGTGGTCCCAATGTTGCAACTTATTATGGTAGTTGGAGAAATCAAATTCTTTCTCAAGTGTCTTTTTATATTGCTTCCATTGTTGTTGTGATGGCACTAAAGTGAATGAGAAGTAAAGCGAGAAGATGCAAGTGACTCAAGGAGATAAGGCAAACCATACGCAAGTTGAACTCCCTAGGCATGTCTTGCCCTAGAGAGCCTTGAGTAAGTATGGGGGAATTTGAAGAGAGGGCTACGAGGTTAGGAATGGAGCCACCAACCTCCTAAGGCCATCAAGCATTCCTAACTTGAGGACCCCTACATGTGGTGCAATGATTATTTTTTTCCTTTGTTTTGAAAAAAAAAAACACACACACACACACACGTGCCATAGAATGAGACTTTTAGCCTTATAAAAGTCACCAAAATATTTTAAAGATTGGAAGGCTAATCATGGTGGAGATTTGGTGCATTGATTATTCATTAGGCAAATATTGAGTAAAATTGATTGATGCACTAGCCTCTATGTTGAAGAAATTATTGTTGATGAAGAGCCATAGTTCAAGATGAAGATTGAAATTTTGAAGGGGTCATTGCACATCCTTCTAACATGATACATGGCATGAGATAGTAGTCAAAGTGGATGAAGTCAACTCCTTGATGTTGATTGTCTTTTTGCATTTCCTTGGGGTTGATTAATGATCCTACACATCCTTGTATCTTTAACATTTTTTGCGTTACTGATCTCTTCTTGGGAATTGTTTACTTTGCTACTTCTTTGGCATCTTCTTTGGGTTGGACACACCAATTGTCACTTGTTATGTTTGCATTCACTTGATAAAACTTGAGAGAATATACATTTGATTCTAGTTCCAAAAATAGAAGAATCCTAACTATGAATTAAAGTTTCACAAGATTATATGTGCCATGATTTGTAGCTTCTTCCCTCCCATGATTAGAAGTATTTCCATGCTTCTAAGCATTACAGAGGTATAGCTCTTGTGGCATGCATGGATTTTTTCAACTATGTTAAAAATACTTATATACATCAAATTGATTACTTATATATAAATGAATGAGCTATGATATAGCCTTAATCGGCTATGGAACAAACCATTTATAAAAGTTGGGATTATATTCAAATGTATCATGGGTGTAGCTCTTCCTCTTTGAGGATTTTATCAAGTAAGGGATGGTGTAAGACTAGTCTAGGTAGCTCAATACCTTGTATAATGGCAAGTCCTCATAAGGAAGTTGAAGCTGTATACATTGGGTCATGCTTGGACTTTCATATAGCTCATCTTTCTCTAAAAGAGTCATTAGCCAACTTCCAAATTGTAGTCGTTGAAGCTTTTAAAAAAACTATTTTTTATACAAATTCATCCCTCTACTTTTTGTTCAAGTTATTGCACTTCCTCAATGGTCTTTTGGCAAAGTGCATTGTGAATGTGGGAATCAAATGGCATTCCTCAGTTTCCTCCTCAATGATACATTTTACAACATTTTCTAGGAGTTCACTGGATTATTTGCCAATGTATTCTTACTCTAGGAATGCCATGTGTTCCATAACTAGGATTTTGACATTGGCTTGGGTGTAGATGCATGCAAGTGATATTAATTTATTGTATAGTCCTTTGATTAGTTTAGATGTTGTTCTATTTTTCATTCAAACCTTTTCTCATGCCATTTTTTCAAGAGTTTTGACTTTTCTTTGATGCATTGAGCTATTGTTCTATTTTCCATTTCAAGCTTTTTCTTTTGCCATTTTTTTGAGAGTTTTGACTATTAAGTTAGGTTTCAATTTAGCTAGAGTTTTGATCCAATTCAATAGGACTTAATAGTTGTTGATTTGATTGTGCTTGTTGTTCTAGAGTAGATATTCCCCTTTATTGAAATATTAGGGGTGTGCTCGTTGGAAAAATAGACTATTTTAGTCATAGATAGAGATTTCATCAACTATTGTGGTTCCACTTCATGTTGGTAAGTAGTAACTACAAGGTCAATGGATTTGGTTGTGGTATCATTTGAGGGAAACTTTTTTTTTCATGTTTTTAATATGCCTTTTGGCAAATGAGGATAGTCAGATATTTTCATAGGCACTAGGAATTGAACACATGCAGCCATTCCCATAGGTATGAGCTCTAACCAGCCAAAGGTACGATCCTGACAAACATTTGAGGGAAACTATTGGATTAGATCTTGGAACAACTTGGAAGTATTATTGGACTTAAGAGGTTCGAGTGTGCCCTTGTCAAGACTTTTGGTATGTACTCAAACGGCTCATTTCTTTTTCCTTTAAGGTATGTTCTAGTGGTTAGAGTACTTCCTTCAATAGATGTTGGCTTAAGATCTAGATGCTCTACTCTTTTTTCTTACCTCATTAGGTGAGATTTGGGCTAAATCACTTTGTTTTGCATCATCGGATGAGGATATGAATTGTACAAGAGTGGAAGTAGAAGATGGATTATGTCTAATGTCACTTAGCCTTAGACTAAACCACTTAAATAAGTCCGCCTGACTATATTGAAGTAGAGCGTAACTATCAAGAATTCGCAAGTCTTGGGTAAGGAAAAAAATATAGGCACTAACACCAAGTACTATGCTTTCTTGTCCCAACCTACTAGCCACATGTAGCTCTTTCTATGTAAGGATTTTATCATACAAGGGATGCTATTAGATAAGTGCAACAAGTTTGGTACCACAAACAGTCAAAAGTACTCTTACAGATGTAGGGGCTACATACGTGGGATCATGCAATGAAGTCTATAGAGTTTTTCTTTGATTAGCCATGGTCATTAGTTGATTGCCAATTAGGGCTACCAAACTTTGACTAGAATATTAGTTCTTTCCGAGCACACTTTGATCTCTTTCCTTCCATTCTATGTTTCTACTTTCATTGTGCTTATCTCATAATACGTAGTATAAAATGAAGGCATTGAGTGTAGCTTTGTAGATTTACCTTTTGACATGTGCTTCTTAACTTCACTAACACTGGAGCAAATGTGTTGTTGCTCATCCCATGTCAATGGCTTTTCTAAGAACTTCATATGCTCTTCAATCAGATTTCCAATGTCAGTATGGATGTAAGTGCATGTCAATGATATCAACATGTTTTCCAATTCTATGAGGCACTTCATTTTTGTTCCATTATTTTGCTACACTATCTCTTATGCCATTTCCATGAGTGATCTCTTGATTTGCCTAAGCTTTAAATATATTGGAGGTTTCATGGTGAAGAGGACATTGAGGGATTTTTTTTTAAAATGATCAAATTAGGCATTAAAAACTAGTATGGGGTGGATAGAACATCATGGAGAGCATATACAGGAAGGAAAAACCCTTAAAGAACTTTATGGAAGGGAGGAGAGGTTCTTTGCAAATAGAGTTTGTGTCATATTAGTTCTTTTAGGATTGGAGGAGAACAATGGGAGAAGAAGTCAAGCAAAAGGTTGCCACTAAATATTTGATTTTCTAAACTCTAACTATTGCAAATAGAGTTTGTGTTGTATTAGTTCTTTTAGGATTGGAGGAGAGAAATGGGAGAAGAAGTCAAGCAAAAGGTTTCCGTTAAAGATTTGATTTTCTAAACTCTAACTATTGCAACCATTGGCATTGTCACTATGCACTACACCACTATTTCTTTGCACCACATTAGGGCCTCATATACCCCTTCCTCATCAATTACAACCATGCCATGTGGGGAAGAATGAACTCATTTGCACCATCTTAACTACCTAGCATCTATTAGCATCATCATGTTTGCTCTGATTTTCTATGGTAAGTGATATGTTCTCAATGCTTCCAAGTAAGAGAGGAGAGAGGATCTTTGCTAAAGGTAGACAATAGGCTTGTATATTGTCTCTATAGAAATTTGGAGCCATGATTGATGGAAATTCATGTAAATGTTTATTCCAATAAAGGTTTGTGTATATGCTAAAAGTATAGTAGTAGAAGGGTACATCATAGTCATGTATTGATGATCTTGTAGCATAATGTAAAGTTAGCGAAAAGAGAAGTTAGATCAAAATGTAGTAGACTTTTCCATGATAAAAGATTGATCATAGAGCTGGTTTTGCAACAAGGGAAATGATCATTTTCATTGAGGGATGCAAGAGGTGTGGGAGAGAATGTAGTACTAATAGAGCACATAAAAAACCAATCAATAAATAAAGGCTAAACATATCAATTCATTGAAGTAAGCACGTATCCTTTTACCACCTCTCATTTTAAAAGTGTTTATAAACTTACATGCAACAAGATAGGGAAATGTGTGGGACGTTCTTAGCATGTGTGAGAAAAGAGGTTAAAATTAATGAGCCCTAAAGTGTATACACACAAAAAAGTAAAGATTTTTGAGTTAGTTTGACAAATCCTAAAATATTAATGACTAACCTAGAGTAAAGTAGGAAATTTGAAAAAGCATTAAAGATATAAGAGTCTTGGAAGGACCATGGGGAAGCCTATAATACATTTAGACAACCATAAGTTATTTGGGACATGTTTTAAATGTCGAGTAGTTAGGGACTTTGGAAAAAGGTGAATGTATATTAATGCCCCTCGTAAGGACAAAACAAAAAGTTGGAACCTAGGCAAGTATAATCTAAACTATAATGAATAGATAGTTGGTTTGACCATGTGTGTTACCTTTGAATATCTTATAGATGGGTTTAGTAAAAAAGGAGCAAAAGAATAAATTGAATTGGTTATTGCATATGGAAGATTTGGATCCTTGTAAAGTTTAAATGATATGATAGTTACATTAGGGGTGAATTTTTTGTCAAGATGGGGTTGTAGACCTTGATCATGTAACAAGGAAGTTTGTTCCAAGTGGCCAAGGCATCATTGAGCACCTAGATCCTTAGCCTTCCTTTGTCTTTTGGTGGCTTGTTGGGTGCTTGTTCCCCCTGATAGAAAAGTCCACCTCAACATCTTGTGAAGCATTGACTTTAAGTGTGCTCTAAGCTGTAGAGCTTATATTCCCTTGGAGCATTGAAATAGTGAAGGCTTGTTCTTCAACTATAATGATAGGTTTTGTCATAGACAAAGGTTGTGGCTATTAAGGTTTTACTTTAGAATTGAAAGTAGAAATGTTTGACTCAATGAATTGGTAACTTTTGGCAATCAAGGATGACTACTTATATCAATTCTTGAATTAATGGGAAGTGAAGGTATGCTTGGTTGCCCCTTATGGTTTCTTCTCCTTAGATTGAGCACCTGTACTAGGCTACTACTACTAGATTTCTTGTTTTTTTTTAGGTGACAAAGGTTTCTTGGACTTAAGAGATTCCAAGCTCTTAGATCAAGCAATTGACTTAGGTTGCTATTTGGCAATTGTAGGTGGGGCTTTCATCTTTTTTGGGGTCTTGCTTTTTTAGTTTGAGTAGCATCATTAGGAGGAAGTATCCTCATGCTTCCCATTGGCTTTTCTAAAACCATCGGCTTCTCTTGTGAACTTACAATACCCTTGGGCTCTTGCACATTAGCCAAGGTAGTCTCATGTGTCTTTTGTTGATAAATAAGATTCATCTTTGGTTTCTAATCTGTTTGCATTAGTCTCTCAGTTGTCTTGGTCCTTGATTCTAATCTACATTTCAATATTTTTCTCATATTCCTTACTTTAGGTGGAACCTGGTGTCAAGACAAGGGTTTTGAACAGAGATGGTCCATAGGATAGCTTGCCCATAACATTAATAATGAACTATTATGCTAAGGTGTTGATGAGATTAAGGGATTAAGAGATAGTCTACATTAGGGAACAAGGGTATAAGGACCAAAGGGACAAAGGATACGCAATTAGTGCCAATGGACTTACCAAGAGTCGATTAAAAAATAGTTCATGGCTTTCCTTGAAGATACCAGTGTAGTGCTAAAAGAGGCTATCGTCTTGAGTGTTGGGAGGTGAGTTGAGGTTTTACTGACTTCTATGTTCATTGAAGGCAAGGCATCTAGGCATGCATGACACTAGTATTAGAGTGAGGCTACAACAATAGATTTGGAAGTGTGAACCACCATTCGACAATAGCTTGCACTAGCCCTATAACTACATGATTGTTGCACTACGCACCATGCTACAACATCCTTCTATGGGGGCGACCAAAGTGACAACCACTACATAGACCTTGGAATCAACAACAAGGCTACAAAGGCTTCATTGGCACAATTGGTTGTGTGCAAGGTGGAAGTGTTCACTTAAAAACAAAACTTCTTGAGAAGTCGCCCATCCCACTATTGTCTACACCCAAGCATGCTTAACTACAATGCAACTAACCAGCAAGTTAAGCCTCGAAGTTGGTTCAAATAGGAAATAAAGTCTTTAAAAGCCTATTTAGGAGGAGATAAAGAGCTTTTTAAGGACCTTTTAACTACCTCTTGGCATACAATACCTCTAGAGTTCTACTACATAGCACTTGTAGTTTTGTGAAATGTTTCACTGTGAAGACATCAAGGGTTAGTAGTATTTTTTCTCTCTCAATTTCAAGCATCAATTCATGTCCTCACCTTTGCATTTGTAGCATGATAAGCCTGTAAGTATGCATAAGGATGAAACCATGAATGATTTAAATGCATCTGAACTAATGCACAATGAAGAAATTGGTGCTTTAGTGGCTTGCACAATAGCACCAAAGAAAAGTTTTGCTACTCTCAATGAAAATGTTACACATATCTCGGAGCTTTTAAAGCAATTAGTACAACAACAAGCTTTGGGCATCTCGAGTATGCCTCTTGAAGATGGCGTTGCTCTTGAAGCTACTTCATCAATAGGGCTACCTCAAGGTGCCAAGGCCTCTGGCTCTTTCGGTATACACGAGGTTAATAATACGTTTAAGAACACAAAGCTGCCTATGTTTCGAGGAGCGAAATGAGATCATCAAAAAGATGCAATCAACACTTTTTTACAAAAGTGGAGAGACTTGTATCAATTACGTCATACACTAGATTCTCTTAGAGCCCTTGACGTAAGCCTCACAATTGAGGGCAAGGTCTACAAGTAGTGGATGAGTGTTGATGCCACTACTTGTCCTCTGATGTGAGCCAAGTTCAAGGAAATGTTTTGAAAGGAATTTCTTTTTGAGAATGAAAAGGATCAACATTAGACTGCTTGGGATAAATGTCGAATAGAGGGTTTGACATTAACCCAATACATCTCCAAATATAGAAAACATAGAAAAATCATTCTAGAACTTAATGGCTTAGATGATTTTCAAAAGATTAGAGGATACATTTGAGGCTTGGATGACGAGTACAAGGCCAAGGTGAAAACTCAATATCCTAAAATACTAGAAGAAGCCATCAAGAGTGCATGGATTTATATATGCATTTGCACATTCGAAAAATACATCAGCATTAGTAGAGAAGAGAATGTTCAATACTATATCCAAAGAGGAGAATACTAAGAAGCCCAAAGGGCTAGAGAGCCACTCTTAAGCAAAGAGCTTATGAGAGCATGTAAAGAGAAGTTATGCTTCAATTTGCTTAGGTCCTCATCATGAAAAAAAGGATTGTCCAAAACTCAAAGGCAACGAGCTTGATAAGAACAAGAATAAAGAAAAGTAGTGCATATGGTGCAAATGCTTCCTTTGGAAGCTTGTTCTAAATATTCAACTATACACATTAGACTTGAAACTCATGAGCATAAGTCTTCCTTGATTGTTACATCGTGGCAACTCATGTTTGACCCCCGTGACTTGGTCTGCATGCATGGCATGATCAATAGACAACGAGTTCATATTCTCATGGTTGATGGGTTGACTCACAATTTGACTAACATATGTTGGTTAAGAAGCTAGGTTTTCCCCAAGCTCCTAGTGCTCATAGTTATGTTGTCTCTCTCATGAATGGAAATAACAAGAATGTGTGGGATAAGAAGAATATTATCTCTCATGAATGGAGATAACAAGAATATGTGGGATACAAAAATATGTAATGTTACACTAGAAGCGCAAAGGCATACTATGAAAGTAAATATTCAAGTTATGAACTGACTAGGATAGATGTGGTGTTGTGGGCTGAGAATGGTCGTACATTTGGGCAACTCATTAACATGTAGCTATCAACATAACACTATTGCATTTGAGGACAATGGTGTGCATGTTTTGTTACAGGGTGAGGAGAATTTTTTGTTATCCCCTCTTATATGTACATCCAAAATTTATTATTTGGCTAAATAGAATGAAATAGAAGATATCTATTTTTTAATGTATCATCTTCCTTTATTTCTTTGCATAAGTCTTTGTCTTCTATTAATGGTATTGTGGATATTTTTTACTAGAATCTAATGATAGATCAAGTACATGCCCTCTCTCTCTCTCTCTCTCTCTCTCTCTCTCTCTCTCTCTCTCTCTCTCTCTCCCTCCTTTAAAGGAAAATTTCTCACTTGAACATTCTCTTACAAATTCTTCCTTTCATTCTCTACCTCTTGTATAATAATATTTATTAAGATGTATTTCCTCCTAATTTGCCTCTAGGTTTACATCTTGAACATAACGTAATGCATAGTATTTTATGTTTTATTGGGAAGTAAACCCATTAGTCGATCACGTTATCAACTTATTGCTAGTGAAGCTAGCAAAATGGAGAAGCAACTAATTGATTATCTCCAATGAGGATTTATTCAACCTAGTTCTTCTCCATAGGCTTCTCAAATATTTTTGGTGAAGAAAAAGATGGGTTTGTGTGTATATGCATTGACTACCATAGTCTAAATGTGGTCACAATAGAAAATAAGTATCAGCTTCCTCATGTGGATGAGTTGTTTGATAAACTTAAAGGAGCACGACACTTTACAAAGATTGACTTGAGGTTAGGGTACCATCAAGTGTGAATACGCACAAAGAATGTATGTGAAACTACCTTTTGAACTTATTTTGGCCATTATAAGTTTTTGGTTATGCCATTTGGTAACTAATGCTCATGCCACATTCATGACCCTTATGGATAGTGTCTTACATCCATATCTCATAAAATTATTGTTGTTTTCCTTGATGATGTCCTTATATATAGTTATTCTTGTGAAGAAGAACATTGGGAACGTTTTCACTTAGTCTATGAGTTGCTTAAGAGGCACAAACTTTATGCTAAGGAAAGTAAATGTGAATTTTTTAAGATACAAGTTCACTACCTTGGCCATATGATACTTGACGAAGGTATTAGAATGGATCCAAAAAATGTCCAAACTATCTTATAATGGCCTCATCCTACAAATCTAGATAAGTTATAAATATTTCTTAGTTTAGCAAGATTTTATCGTAAGTTTATAAAAAATCATGCTAAGATCATTGTTCCTATAACAAACCAATTGAAAGCTCAAGGTTGCACTTTCTCTTGGGGTGAGGAACAACAATGCGGTCTTGATGAATAAAAAATAGCTATTGCTACTGCTCTAATCCCTAGCTATAGTGGATTTACACAAACCATTTGTGGTAGAAACTGATGCTAGTGCCACAACCATTTGATCAATGCTACTCCAAGACTTGTAGGCTTTGAAAGCAAAAAACTTGGTGCCATTATTTGTATGATGCTACATTTGAGGTGATATTCAATCAAGAGAGTATCAAATGGTTTACTATCCAAAATGATTTGAAAGGAAGAAAGGCATGATGGGCTGAATTTCTTCAGGAGTTTGATTGCACACTATGGTATCACAAAGGTCAATATAATGTTGTAGCTAATGCTTTAAGTAAATGCTTGATATTGATACTCCCTCATTTACAAGATTGAATAGTGATCGATTCGAATCTCTACAAGGTAAATGAGAACATGATCCATCTTATGAAAAGGTGTGGAATGTGGTTAAAAGAAGGGATCCCTCACCCACTCATGCACAAGCTATGAATTCTACACAAGACATCTCTCTTACAAGTGATGAGCTCAATCAATGGAATAACTTTACCATTGATAATGGGTACTTGCTTGAGAAAGGTTGAATATGTATACCCTTGGACTTAGACACATGGTGCCAAATTATTTCTGAGTGTCATGATAGTCCTAGTGCAAGTCATTCTAGGATAAGAAAAACCTGTGCACATGTTTGTAGACACTTTTATTAGTTTGAAATGCATAAGGATATGGAGCAATATATTATTCAATGCCAAAATTTTCAAGAGAACAAAGCCAAGCACTTGAATGTAGCTGGGCTTTTATATCAAATACCAGTGTCATGCATGCGTAGGTGCCTTGCCTTCAATGAACACAAAAGTTTTAAAAAAAGGTTCACCTCCTAGCCACTCAAGACAATAGTCTCTTTTAGTATGGCACTGACATCTTTAGGTAGATCCATGGACTACTAACTTCGTTGATGGGGTTCAGGGGTCAAGAGAGTCTACATTAGCGTACAAGGATATATGGACCAAAAGGACAAAGGATAGGGGCACAAGTGTATATGGACTAGATGGACAAAGGATAGGCAATCAATATGAATGGACTTACTAAAATTCACTCTAAAAATAGTCCATGGATTTGCTTAAAGATACCATTGTGGTGATAAAAGAGGCTATCATCTTGATAAGTAGCTAGGAGGTGGATCGAGCTTTTCCTAACTTTTGTATTCATTGAAGGCAAGGTACTTAAACCAATTAGATAAACCAAGTTCTAGAAGTTATTCTATGGGCATATGTAAGCAAAAGAAATCTAATTGGGAAGATTATTTACCCATATTAGAGTTTGCTTACAACAATGCTATAAGCATATGACTACATGGTTCAATTTGTTCATGCTTATGTACCTCAATCACTAGTTATATTGGGATTAATGAGAGAGTCCAACACGTCAACGACTTTCTCCAAAATCATTTTGATATGCTAAAAGTAGCACACTTGAATGTTAAGTAATCTCGAGACCATTATAAGGAATATGCAGATGAACATATACATACGATCACTTTTAAAAAAGGTGATAAGGTCTACTTACATATTCTAGAACATTCAAGAAGTTTGAAGTCTGGACAAATTTCTAAGCTGTCTCCATGGTATTATGGCCCATTTTCAATCCTTAAATGTGTTGGTAAAATTGCATACAAATTAGATCTACCATCCTTTAGTAGAGTCCATCCAATCTTTTGTGTTAGCCAATTATGAAGGCAACTTGGTAATGCTAATAGTTTATTGGACCGAAGAATGTTAGTAGAAATTATTGAACCATCAGTTCAACCTCATGAACCAGGATGGATCTTGGATTTCCATGAGCATCATACAAACAAGTCTTAGTCAAGTGGAACGATAGACTTGAAGAAGCTTCTACTTGGGAGAGCATTATTGTCCTCAAGAAGCGATTTTCCAGTTTTGTTTTCAAGGACGAAAACTCTTCCAAAAGGGGGGAGTAATGTCAAGACAAGGTGAATGAACATACTAAATATAGTTCATGGATCTGCCTAAAGATACCAAAGCGATGTTAAAAGAGGCTATCATCTTGAGTGTTTGTTAGGAGGTGAATTGAGCTTTCCCTAACTTCTGTGATTGTTGAAGGCAAGGCATCTATGCATGCATGACACTTGGACCGCGGTCAGTGAAGGTGGTTGTGCACGTGGTTTAGGCAACTAGATTAATCGATTCCCCATATAGTACCTTGAGCATGTAGTAGCCCTTTGGAGACACATTGTGATATTATGCTTACTCTTTGTCAACATTTGTGATGATACTCTCAAGATTTTTGCTTCCTTTTTTGTGGTGGTTTTTTCTTGATAGCTTTAAAAGTTGTGGTGTGGCTCTTAGTAGCTAGCATCTTTGTTTCTCTAGAAGGAGTATTGTGACTAAGGGGTTTTATTTTCTCCTATTGTGCCTTGATTAGCTCCTTAATTTCTTGGTTATCCTTCCTAGACTTTTGTTCAACTCAAAGGTAGGCTTCTTAATTGATGCTTTTCATGCACAACCTTAGATTCATGTGGATTGTTTCCACAAGGTTCTAATAGAATGAGATTTTAGATGAAGCTAAGACACCTCCCAAGTCATAGGCTCTTAAGTCTCTTAGCCTTGCTCCTTGAGTGCATAGTAATTGGATGGCTAGGGATGGTGGAGAAAGAGCTTTTGTATAATATTTTTGTACAAAGTTTCATCCTACTCACTCTAGGTTGGCATGTAGACTTTCTTTCAATGTTTTGTGGTAGGCCTCAACTTAAGCTAAGTTATATATTAATCTTAATATACGATCAAATGCCTTTCTCTTATGAGGTAGTAAATTCTGCTATGTTGGATACAACATTTTCGATAGAAGGACTGTGTCCTATAAAGGCCATAGTAGTGGTGGAATAAGGGTGGTGATGAGGTGTCCCAAATCAATGGCAATGGTAGATGAGCCTTGTTATGGGAGCATTGGACTGTGCTTGAGAGAGAGACTAGACTAGATGTAAGATTTGTTACAAGAACTCCAATTACAAGATATTCCCATGTAGGGGCACAAGGTGTAATGATAACTTAACAAGATACGGAAAATCCCACAACCCAAGACCGTAGATATAGACAACAAGACTCGATAGGATATAAAGGATCCCACAACCCGAGATCATAGGTACGGATACAAGATATCAGAATTATAAGATCTCCCTTTACGAGATGAACAAGATGCAAGACAATACTAGATAAGATCTCGTACTACAGGATTACAAGGTGACAATACAACAAGAGTATAATGGAAGACAAGACACAAGACTAGATACCATGACTAGATAAGAATTAGAATTGGAACTCAAAGTTACTTACTTGAAGGTCTCGACTCCTTGAGCTCCCAAGACCGGCATTGGCAAGACATTGAGGAGCCCTATGGCGAGCCCCTCCTTTTATAGATGTTGGAGGGCGGCTAAAGATATTCTAGAATGTTCCATGATGACATCATCGATGATGCAATCGATGACATGACATATCTTCTAGAAGGTTCTATGATGACATGGCAAGGGTGAGTTCGCATGGTTGGCTCAAGGATGTCCTATTAAGGGTGCATTCGCATGGGTGTAGATTCATATGGCATGAGCAAGAATCAGTCTGTACACTTGATCATGGCATGTCTATGACAAGCCCTTATCCTAGAGCTAGAAGGTGACTGAGTGGTGGCTAATGTGTTGGTAGAATAAAAAAGGAAAACCTTGTTTGATAAACACCACATCATTCTGTGCACAAACAGGATGATCAAATCAGGCATGTTGGGGGCCATCTAATGGGCTTGTGGGGCAATCCAAATGGGTTGAGTCTCTTTATGAGGGTGGCAATGTGACCAATGCCAAAGAAAGACATGTGGCTTCAAAAAAGTAGGGGGGACAATAGTGCATAAGGAATTGAAAGGGAGCGACGGATCGAAGGTTGGACTCGAGAGCTATGGCGGGAGAGCAAGAGCAAGAAAGGGAGAGACTAGAAATGGGGACTTCAACAGTCACAATGTGTGACCAGGCCTTCCTTTATTCAAACTGTCACTAAAATAATAAAGAATAAAGTGACGGTGACGTGCGCCCGCCACCTGCAGTGTGCAGTGGCAGTGACTGTCAGTGTAGTAATACATGGGCGGCTAGGCAGAGGCACATTTACCCTCAACAACCTCCCATTTAAAGGCGAATCTGCCCCAGTGAGGAGTGAAAAGAAAAAGAAAAAAGACAGTACAACATGTACACATGTACAACAGGATGAGGAAAGATATCATCTCATCCCACGCCCATCAACCTCCTGAGGAAGGCAAAGCGCTCTGTAGAGAGACTTTTCGTGAGCAAATCTATAGGATTCTGGTCAGTTGAGATATTGACAAGATCAACAGACTTGTCCTCAACAGCCCCACGTATGAAGTGATACCTCACCTCAATGTGTTTCGTCTTCGCATGGAAGACCGGATTCTTGGCTAACTGAATAGCACTCATAGAATCCGAATGCATTGTAGAGATAGCATCAATACCAAGGTCAGCAACTAAACGACCCAACCAAATGGCCTCCTTGCAAGCCTCAGTGGCTGCAACATACTCGGCCTCTGTAGTAGAAAGGGCCGTGCATTTCTGCACCCTGGACATCCAAGAAACAGCACCTCCAGCATAGGTGAATACATAGCCGGAAGTGGACTTCCTACTATCTGCATGTCCTGCATAATCAGAGTTAGTGTACCCCACGACTCCTGTATCTTGGCTGCCATAGCATATGCACATATCTGCAGTGCCCTTCAAGTACCTCATGATACCCTTCACAGCATCCCAATGCTTCTTGCCAGGTGTAGCTATATAGCATGCCACAACACCAACTGCAAAGGCAATAATTGGATGAGTGGCTATTATGCCATACATAAGATTGCCCACTGCGAATGCATAGGGAATCTTGGCCATCTCGGCCCTCTGCTCATCTGTCTGTGGACAATCAGCCTGTGACACCTTCACATAAGAAGGCAACGGACAACCAATAGGCTTTATATCCTGCATGCGGAAGCGCTCAAGGACTTTATGAATGTACTCCCTCTGTGACAAGTAGAGGAGTCCCTGATGCCTGTCGCGTCTAATGCACATACCAAGTATGTGAACGGCCTGTCCCAGATCTTTCATCTCAATGCTCTTCTTGAGCTGAGCCTTAAGAGCATCTAGCCCATCATGAGCTTTCCTTGCTATCGGCATATCATCCACATAGAGTACCAAAATCAATAAAGAACCATCACAGGCTTTCTTCATGTAAAGACATGGATCCATAGCACTTGGGCTGTAGCCCTGTGATTGCATAAAGGCATCAAACTTATGATACCACTCCCTAGGTGCCTGTTTCAAGCCATAAAGACTTTTCTTTAATTTGCACACTAGGTGCTGCCTGCCAGGTTCTGCAAAGCTCTTAGGCTGCTCCATATAAATCTCATCATGCAAGTCCCCATGTAAGAAAGCCATCTCGACATCCATCTGGTATAAATCCAAGTCAAGCTGAGCAACCAAAGCCAAGACTAAGCGTAGGGTGGTCATCTTAACCAAAGGAGAAAAGACATCGTCAAAGTCCACACCATGCTCTTGCTTAAAACCTTTTGCTACCAATCTAGCCTTGTATGCCGGCTTGGGGTGTCCAGGGGTACTTTTTAGCTTGTACACCCACTTGCATGGCAAAGCCTTCTTGTCCGTAGGCAAGGAAACCAAATCCCAAGTGTCATTCTTATACAGGGAGTTTATCTCAAACTGCATAGCCCTCTCCCAGGAGTGACTGTCACCCCTATGCATAGCCTCATCATATGTGAAAGGCTCTCTTGCATCTGTAACCAAGACATAATGCATCGAGGGCTAAAATCTATCAGGTGGACGTTTGTCTCTAGTAGACCGTCTCACGGCAGGCTCTGCTACCTATCCACCTAACTGCCTGTCCAACACCCTGACCATGAGCATCTGCTGCAGCTGTAGGCTGTCCAACTAGCTGTGCGGGAGCTCTCGGCTCCTCTTGAAATATGACCCTGCGGATCTCAACAACTCTCTCTGGCTGCCTATGCATTTTGTCTTCATGGAAAACTACATCATGACTGCATATGACTTTCCGTACTGCGGATCCCAGAGACGATAACCCATCTCGCCTGCATCCCCATAACCAAGGAAAATGCATTTGATACTCTTGGAATCCAGTTTACTTCTCTTGTCCCTGGGCACATGGCAAAATGCCTCACATCCAAAGACACGGAGATGCACATAAGAGGGAGGTTTTCCAGTCCATACGTCCTCTGCAACCTGGAAATCCAAACCACTAGAAGGTGATCTATTTATGACATGCACATCTGTACTAACTGCCTCAGCCCAAAAGCTCTGTGGTAGGCCTGCATGGCTAAGCATACTGCGTACACGCTCCTGGATGGTTCTATTCATCTGCTCAGCCAAACCATTCTGGGGGGGGTGTAGGGGGCGGTCAACTGACGCTTAATACCCCTCTCATCACATAACTGCTCAAAAGCACGTGAGACATACTCACCCCCATTATCTGTCCTTAGGCATTTTAGCCTATACCCAGACTGGTTCTCAACTAATGCAAGCCATCTCTGAAACATAGCTAAGACATCGGATTTCAACTTAATGGAATAAGTCCAAACTTTGCGTGAAAAATCATCTATGAACGTAACAAAATACTTTGCACCACCCATAGACTAACAAGGCATGGGCCCACAGACATCCGAATGTACCAATGCCAAGGGCTCACTCATGCGTGGCCTACTAGACTTTTTATGTGTAGACCTAGTCTGCCTGCCATAAAGACAATGCTCACATGAATCAAAACATGCATAATCAAGGGGTGGTAAGTACTGCAAATCAAAAAGCATCTTTATTCCCTTCAAAGACATATGGCCCAAACGGGCATGCCAAAGAGATACATGTGGGATAGAACCCACAGACAAAACATGATCAAGGGAAGAAGCTAATACAATCAAGGGATAGAGGTTGCCAGCCTTGGCACTTCTCACAATCACAAGTCTGCCATGAGTGATCTTCCATGCAGAGTCTCCAAAAGATACATGATAACCTACGTTATCAAGCTGTCCAACTAACATGAGATTGCGTGTCAAAGCAGGTACATGATGTACATCCTACATAACAAAATTGCTGCCAGAAGGAAACTGCAGCCTAACATCACCAATGCCCACAATATCAAGAGAGCTGTCATCACCCAAGCACAGAGAACCCGAAACAGTACAATATGAATGAAACGACTCACGGCAAGGTGTCACATGAGAGGACGCACCTGAGTCCAAGAGCCAACACTATGCATACATAGAGTGTATCTCTGTTATCTGCGAAGCACTAGAAGAAGCTGCAAGGATATAATCATCATCATCAACATCCTGAGGCTGCATAACATTGATCTCTTCAATTTTAACACTGGACTTTGCAGGCACTATGCTGCGATCAGAAGACTTATCCTGCACTTTGTCTTTTCCCTTATCTTTACGTATTTCATTGTGCAATTCATGGCATTGTGGCCTAATATGGCCCTTTTTCTCACAATGGTGACAAGTAACATCTGCATTCCTACCACGGGATTTGCTACATGACTTCCCACGAGACTTGGACTGAGATTTTTGAGAATCCCGTCCACGGCCACTACCACTGCTATGCTTTCCATATCCATTATTCCTGCCTCTAACTATCATAGCATGAGACATACGAGAGGCATCCAAATTCTTATGGTTAACCTCTTCCTACAGAAGAGCACTCTCAACATCAGATAATTTCAAGGTAGCAGTAGAGGCACATAATGCAGTGCGGAATACATCCCATGACTCATTAAGAGTACCAAGCAAGAAAAGAGGAGTGACATCCTCTGCAAAAGTGATGTCCTGCGAAGTCAAGTTCTTGAGTATAGCATGGAACTAGCTCAAGTGAGCAGACATAGTCACATTCTCCTTCATGCGCAGATCCATAAGCTGTTTCAGCCAATACATCTAACTCGCTGGACTTTTCTTGTCATAGAGATTTTTTATCTTTTTCCACAACTGCCATGCACTCTGTTCTTTCTCAAAGACATTATAGTGAACCTGTTCTATGAGAAACAATATAATAGTGGACTTGCATAACTCATCAAGCTCAAGCCATTCCTCATCTGGCATAGTTGCAGGCGGATGTCCGCTTAACCTCAAAGGTTTGATCTGCGATTTCTGCACCAACACTTGCCAAATCTGGCTCTTCTAATAAGAGTAATTCGTACCATCAAGCTTAGTGATGTTGAAAATAGCATGATCAATGGACGAACTCGCCATAATGCAGGTTGGAAGACTATAGATAATTCAAAACTGCTTGCTATTTACTGCAAAAAATGACAAAAAAATCACCAAAATCGAGGAAAAATGGCGAGGAAAGTGGAACCAAAGTTGCTGCCCACCAAGTACTAGTGAAAGTACATCATTTTAGAGTGTTTCAGCATGAAAAATCCATGTCAGTCCATACATATATGCTTGCTGTAATAAATTTCAGATTTCAGTAAAAGAGAGCGAACGGTGTCAAAATCGGATCCCAAGGCAATCAGATACTGCCAAGACCAAAGTGGGCATCATGCGGATATAGCATAAGCATACGACGGTCGATAAGCATGAATCCAACGCTCAAGTATGTCATACAAACATCTGCCAGTGAGTAGGCATACCCCCTAGTCAACGGGGCAAAGTGTTCCTGCCACTACCAAAACTTGACACAAGTAGGTGTCAGTTCACAAAGATACGGATCCAAAACTGAGACTTAGCTCATAAGCATACAGTGAACCAAGACATATGATGTATCATCCCAAAAGGTAAGAAGTCCCAAAGTCTCAAGTGTCTGTAACTGCTCAATAGCATGTAACGGCTCAATGCATAAAAGTACCACCTGCTCAATGTCTAATAAGCATTCAAGAATGCTCCCACTGGCACAAAAGCCGTATGTATGAGCTCAAGAGCTCAAGCCAAGGCAAGACACAGTGCCAATGGCATAAGTCCAAGACAATACATCAATAGTACATCCCGAACATGTAGGCGGTAGAGCATCCGTATGTAGCATCTATAAGCATGTAAGACATCAAGTTCATCCCAAGATACAACTTTGGCAAGTCAATAAATAGCTCAAGTAAGCTCTGAGAATCCTAGGTCAAGCCAAGACCGAGCTCCAGTAGCAATAGGCTCCAAACAATGTAACGAGTATGTAGTAATGACATAGGCTAAGCATGACAAGACCGGTCAGACATAAGCAACATACATGCCATAAGTACATCCAAGACGGAGCATCCAAATGCTTTGCAAAGCGAGCTCAAGCTCAACCAATGATCCCAAATCAAAACCAAGCTCTATGTCGAGCCCCAAGTGTCAATACATCACCATATATGTCCAAAACATAGCCCAAAAAGCATAGGCATAAGTATACATGAGTAAAATGACTTCAACCCAACTGTGTACAGCAGTGATTTATTGTTCAAAACCGAGAATTTCAGCACCAAAATCAGCTCCAAATGGTTGCCAAACAATAGGCATACATTCCCCTAACATCTGGGCATTAAACGGGACCAACCGGGCATCAAATGACAATGCCAAACAAGTTGTAGCATCAAATATCAGTGTAACACTGTCATAAACTACCTGTGGACTGTTATGACAGTCCCAAAATAGTGTTAAATCAGTCCAAATGCTATGCCAACACATCAAACATCAAAACCAAGCATTAAAGCATGTTCATATGCCCGAAATGGAGCCTTTCCAAGTGCCAATGGAGGGGGAGAGTTGTTGTTGTGTCTGTCAATGCTGAAGACACATATGGGAGGGCTGCGTGATTCCGCCAACTGTAAGTGCTGGTCCTGGGGCTGCAAAAATGGTGTCCAAGCTTCGGAAGGGTCCGGTTAAAGCCAAGGAAGGCCTCAAACAAGCTCCATCAAGTCTTGTTCAAAGGCAAGTGAGATATGAAGCAAGGGAGCTTCAATGGTGGCTGCCCCAATCTTGTTTACAGTCTGTGAGACTTGAGAACTGAAGTAAACCCTGAAGAAAATGATCAAATACCTTTGATGTAATGCCCTAACAATGCCCGGAAGGTGCTAGGGAAGTCGGGGAGTGACGGGAGCTCGAAGGAGTCGGATATGGCTACCGGGAAGGAGACCCAATGCAAGTAGGGAGTCAATGGGATGCTGAGAATGCCATGAACCAAGCTCAAGAGTCGGAAAGCAAAGCTTTGATACCAGTTGAAAGGGAGCGACGGATTGAAGGTTGGACTCGAGAGCTATGGCGGGAGAGCAAGAGCAAGAAAGGGAGAGACTAGAAATGGGAACTCTAACAGTCACAATGTGTGACCGGGACTTCCTTTTTTCAAACTGTCACTAAAAGAATAAAGAATAAAGTGACAGTGACGGGCGCCCGCCGTCACCTGCAGTGTGCAGTAGCGGTGACTGTCAGTGTAGTAATACACGGGCGGCTAGGCAGAGGCGCCTTTAACCCCAACAGGAATGGGCTTCTATAGGTGCCCATGTGGGTTCATGCACTAGCGTTGTTGATTGGTCTTCTTCAACACCATTGCCTACCTTCACATCTTAAATTTCACCTTCACTTATGGCTCCAGCAATACATTGATCCTTGTCTCAACCTTGAGTGTGGCTTAAGGTGCAAAATACTTTCTATTTTTGTAGCACAATGTGCACTTTAAATGTTTTCAACACCTTGTACAAAGGTTCAACCTAGATACGTAGTGCCTAGTGTAATTTACCCACTTTTTGTGGACCTAGATATCTAGTCACACTATTAGTTCATTGCACAAATTCACTAGACCTATGTGCGAAGAATCTCCCTCCATCTCACCATCA
This sequence comes from Lygodium microphyllum, assembly GCF_053477565.2. Lineage (NCBI taxonomy): Eukaryota > Viridiplantae > Streptophyta > Polypodiopsida > Schizaeales > Lygodiaceae > Lygodium > Lygodium microphyllum. Next base: position 537,330 of record NW_028229532.1, on the reverse strand, counting down.
TTTATAGGCTGATCATGTCTATATCCTTTGGAATCTCTGTTATCTCTCTTTTAAGCTTCATAAAGACACACAATAGTATCACCAAGAGTTCATATAATTATAGGAATGTTTGCGATTCTATTCCTTTGCAACTTAGTCTTTACAAGACATCCCCTATTGCTGAGTGGTAAGTGTCATTAGCCATAAAAGAGTGGCACTAATTTGAACCCATTTCCTCAGCGTTGTAAAATTTTGTCATACTTGCATGGACACAAACTTGTTATATTAGCGCATTACACAACTCGAGTTGCTTCTTAAGAGTTGAATTACTTCCAGGAGGAGCTAAGGCTTGATTCATTAGTGTAAATTTGAGCAAACACAGCCAAAATTAAAAGATTGTGTAGCCATATGAATATAGACTCGAGTATGCCTCCTTATGACTATGTTTTGCCGAGCTCCTTGTTAGCCTTGATATTTTGTTCCATGGTTGGTATAGCAAACGTTCAAGGAAAATGTCCCATCATAGTTCACACATGAGTAGAGAGAGATATGACGCATGCCATCTATTTTGTGTTTATGAGAAAGTTCTCACATGACACATTTTCAATTTCATTAGTAACCAATGTTTTCAAGATAAAAAATCCAGACCCAAGTGAGCAAGTGCAAAAGCGGAGTGATGTGATGAGAAATATGCATGCATTAGTGCGATCATGAGAGCCTTACGATGGCAGGAATTGCGGGTGAACAAGTGCAAAGCTTGCATTTGCATTCATGACTGGAGGCTGGGGTCAAAAACACCGACCTGCAACATCACAAGAACCTACGTCAACCAAAGGAAAAGAGAGGAAAAGAAGAGGAGAATAAGAAAAGACAGAGGAAGAAAGAGGAAAGGCAAAGCCCAATTATAATTGCATTATATATGATGAAGTACTGGTACTGCGCCTTTTTTCCTTGACATCTGCAACCCCCCCCCTACAAAATTCATTGTATGCACCCCGAGTTCCAGTCTCTCGAAGCAGGCTCTCTGCGTGTGCGCGCGTCTCTTCCCCCCTCCCTCCCTATCTATAGCCCCTCCCTCTCTCCCCACAGCCTTTCTCCTTCGGCTTTCTTGTTCTCGCCCTCTCTGTCTCTGTTTTTGTTGCTCCTGCAAGCAAACCCCGCCCGTTTTCCCCTCCTCTCTCTCGCTGCCTCGTTTCCTGGCTATGTCTTCTTCTTCCTCCCCTCTCGGCTAACACTATGGGCCTCCTCGCCTGCATCCCTTCCACGCTCGTCGCCCTTCCTTCGCGCTATATGCACCAGATCCTCGACTTCTCTCTCCTCTACAACATCATCTGACTCTCTCTCGCTGCTTCGCCTCCCCTCCCCCTCTTCAAGCCCCTCTTCTTCCTCTTCCTCCGCTCCGCCTCCGTCCCCAGAAGCTTGCTCCTTACCATCAGCGTCAGTCCTCCCCGGCTGCCCCTGGAAACCAATTCTCGACACCATCAACAATCTAGAGATGTGTGGATCAGCACGCATTACCAGAATTCGCACAGCCAAGCATGGAAGCGGCATTTCTGCAAGACCCGTTTTGGTTCATAGGTGTCAGGTACAACTTTCCCCCTCCCCCTCTCGTCTCGTTTGAGTGCAGTTACGAGGGTCGAATGTTTCACTTCATTTTCGTGCATCCAAGTGTTCTCACTTCACCGATGACTTGTGACTTAGAATTTAGCATCTTCATCGCTTTGTCAACGCCTGCAACAAAGGCCTCCTTGATGTGTTTTCTGTAGCCCTCTGCCACTTCCGTTTGGCTGCAGTTCTGATTACTTTAGCTCCAGTAGCACATCGCTGGTCACAATGAAGCGGGTCTTCATGTTCACGCTTCTTAGTTAAGTACTCATGCTTGCCAGCATCTCTTTGCAATGTCTCCGTGTTCCAGTGCTTTTTGTATGAAGTTCCCCTTGGGGACTTAAGGTGAATAGTCATGGTCATAGATGTCGAGTGTTCAGGCAAACCGGTTGGGGACTGGCTTCCCTCTCTCATGTGGTGGAACATCTTTGACATCTAGCCTCCAAGTAGGATATGGTTGTTTTTTGGTTTTGGGAATGAGATGGGTGTCTACTGCAGGAGGAGTTGGCTGGCTTACTACGTACAGGTCGACCCCACGAAATTCGTAGATGAGGTGTTCATTGCAGCCCTATTTTGGGGATTTAGCTCACCTGGAAATGCACTGCCCTCTCAGCGAGGATGGCGTAAAATATGGGAGCGGCCTATTGTATACAATTAGGGGGCCTTGGACTTGTGCTCAGTTTTGGGATTTCGCTTACCTTGAATTTCACCTCCCTCCTAGCGAGATGTTGAAAATTATCTGAGTGGCTTATCGCTCGTAGATCTGGAGGCCTCGGACTGCGGCTTAGTTTTGTAGCTTCAAGCATACAACAAGACATTTCAGGGACATCCTTGATTTGGAGTTTCCCTGTTAGATACTCATGTGTAATATATACGCCTGGAAGGACCTTGTGGAGCAGATTTGTGACTTCTTCATGCCAGCCACTATGAAAATTTATGTTTGGCCATTTGTCCATGACTTTTGTTGTTTGCGTCTTTACAGGGTGAATACTTCCGACAGCTCCTTAAGCCGATAACGTAGACTGAAGGTCCAATAAAGATCCGTGCTCCATCAATCTTTAGTTCTGTGGCTTTGATTGAAATCAGTGCAAGTATCTTGTACCCAATCGCTGATTACCTTTGTTCTGAAGCTTTGCCAATACGGATGCTAAGGTAAGAGCCTTTCTGTATAACTGCTGTTTATTCGTTTGAAGATTGTGGACTGCTGACTGTTAATTTCCAGATTATGAAGGGTAAATTTGAACGGGCCATTTGACACTACGATCTACTGAGTTGAAGGTGGTCCAAGAAACAGTAACTTTTGATCATTGGAGCAGTCGAATAAGGTTTGAACTTTAATAACTCACTTGGAAGGCTGAGTAGGTTAGGTAGATTCATCAACCACAATGTACTCAACTGACACACGAGAGGCTGGCAGTGCATACTCGGCTAGTCCAGTATCTGGGGCCTTCTGTTTTCAATCTTCTCAGCCGCATCTTAAGAAGTTTATCATGTTTGATCAGAGTGGAGGAAAAGGCAGGGTGTTCTTACATCCTGCCCTAGCCCAGGAGCTCTTTGGCCCTAGTGGTCATCAGAGCCAACAGAGCAAGATTGAGAATGCTGCTAAGGTCCCGTCATTTTGTATGGGTGGTGCAGAAAGTAACCTTGTTGCATATAGGGAGATGGTTGCTGGAGCTTTTGCATCTTTGCAGAGTCTTCGAAATGCGCGGAATAACAATCCTGTATCTTTGGGGCAGCTGCCCAACTCGAAGCTAGGAGTCTGCAATGCTACCTCTAGTTTTTCTCGTGATGCTGATGTGCCACAGTTGAGTGGCAGCAAAAGGGCTTCAGAATTGTCTGTCAGCAATAGCATGCATGAGAATTCAGAGGATTTAGATGCCCTTCTGAGTTCAGATGATTATGATGATGAGGATGATGATGATGATGTGAGAAGTACTGGCCACTCGCCTGATGAATTGTCAGCAGAGGAAAGTTGTGACATCAATGAGGAGAAGCCAAGTAAGAGAAGAAAGTCGGATGATTTGAAGCTGCCAGTTGAGCTCAACAAGAATTTAATGATGACTAAAGAGGGAGAAGTCATGGGAAAAGCTGCAGGGATTTTGCACCAAACCATGCCAACAAGTACTAGGAGAAACAAGATTAAAAAAACAGTGAAGGCTTTGAGGAAGATGATACCGGGTGGAGCTCTTTTAGATCCTGCATTGGTCTTGGATGAAACTATACATTATGTGAAGGCTCTGCGAGCTCGAGTAAATCACCTTGAGGCTACTCGCTTTCATCCCCAGGAATGATTGAAAGTCCGCCTGTTTCTTACCTATGTTATTACCACCGTGAGACTTTGTATGCATTTGTAGCTGGAGCAGCAGTACTATTTATGAATTTGTCAGCTGTACTATTGTTACATTATGGTTTTCATATTTTCATGACTTGAAGCTTAATATAATCTACTCTCTGTTGTATTTGAATCTGTCGACTGCCAGATCCCCTTTTTACTGGAGGGGATTTGTTTGATCATCTAAAAAAATTTAGTCTTGTGCAATGCGGGTAGTAAGTGTTGCCTAAAATTCTCTTATTTATAATGTGCTACTATTGGCTCGTTGTGAATGCGTGCTGCACTACAAGGAAGTCTTCTTCCTAAAAGCACAAAGCAAAAAACACTCGTCTAGGAATGTTTACTTTGAGAAGATCATGTGTACATTGGAAACCTGTCAGCGGGGTGACTGAATGTATGGATTTTCAGTTGGTGTAACAAAAAATCTATTTAAGTAAAGACTGAGGCTGTGGTGCCAGGCTGTGCATACACGTTAGGGAAAATCCTTGGTAGGATCAATCATTTGTTCAAACTAGGTGAAAATTGAATGGATACTTGGTGTGTGGAAGTAAACAATGAAGGAGTCCCTCGTGCAAGTAAATTAGAAAATAGAGCTTGATTTGCTTGAATCAACATCTTTATAATGTTAGTACAGTAAGGGGTTTGGTACTGCGGCAGCGATCCAGGAGGGAGATGAACTATGGAACAGTTACTAGAAAAGTCCCTGGCCTGGAGCTTTCAAAGCTGAGGCGAGGTGCAAGGAAAAAGTTGGAGGGTTGTATTCCCTTCAGTAGATGTGATTGAAGCTGACAATTGAGGAACACATGCCTGTAGTATAGTTGAAGACATCCCCTAGTAGAACAGTCCTCATGGTAGCAGCAGTGAAATACCACCCCCTCTCTCCAATGACAACATGGATATTTTCCTCTATATTGGCATCATCTTGAGAAGTCTCATGTTAACATGTCTAAACAAGCGATTCACCTAAAGTCTCAAGATCGGCAGGACAGTTCATATACTTAGAATGTATTCCCACAACTAATGTGTGTACTGTCTGACACTTTCCTATATTGACATAGCTTGAAACATCTATTAGCTTTGTTTACAAGCTTTCTAGTTAAACCTAAGAGTAGGAATGTGAGTTAACTAATCACACTTTTGATGGGTGCCAAACGTGGCAGATGCAATATGCCAAAATATGATGCAATGAGTGGGTTCTTCATGTTGGAAACCCACTCAAAAGTAGTTTGATGCCAGGTTGTGAGGTTGATTGCCAAGCAGTTGGTAATTTATAAGCATGTACAGGTGGATTAGAAATTTGAAAAGGAAAAGGTGATGGGTCTGATCCTTGCTATGAAATGAACATTTAGAAGCTAGAATAATAGTTGATACAATCGAATTGACAATCTTTCCGTTTCTAAGAGCACGTTTACCAGGAACTCCGGCTACTTTGCTGTGGGAGATTTTTGAAGCTTCTTTGACAATCTGCCTTGTGTGCCAACTTCCCATGTCTCAGCATGTTGGGGACTGTACAATGCGCTAAGGGTGCATAGCTCTCATGTGAACTAACTTCCAAACATGTGAGCCATTAACCTAGCTATGGTCTGTAGAATTTATGAAGCTTTATGATTTTGAAGAGGCTAAAGAATTGAGAGTGGGACTGGTAGCCAGAGTGTGCAACAATTGGTGACCTTATGTATGCACCAAAGAATTGGAACTAGGAATCTTAAACCAAAGTATGTAACAATTGATGACCGAATGTATGCACAAAATGATTGGAATTGGGTCTCTTTGAGCCAAAGTATGGGAACAATTGATAAGTGTATGTAAAGTACAAAAGGTGATAATTTGAAACAACCTATGTAAAGTTTTGGAACTTGGATTCTAAACTGAAGTCTGTGTGACAATTGATGAGTGTATGTAAGTATAAAAGATGATAGTTTAAAACAACCTATGTAAATAATACTCACTATTTTCAGCGAGAAACATTTTGTGAATATTTTTTTGTTGCTTCAATCAACAATTGATTTGTGCTCTAGGTTGTGAAACAACTAGGGTAAAGGAGCCAATAGAGTGACTCAAATAGTATTCCTTTCGATTCTTCTCATAGAGGTAAGTTATATATATTATATAGTTCTTAGAGTTTGGATCCTTCTCATAAAGGTAAGTTATATAATATATAGTTCTTAGAGTCTATGCATAATCTCTTTCATCTAGGTGAGCTATATAAATAAAAATTCCATAAATTGCGTGCACCATACTCCACCCAGGTAAAGTAGTTTAGGATATTTTGATATGTTTTTCAAGGATGTATTGTTTTGAGGCTTTACAAAACCCTTACCCTGTTTGGCTAACATTAAACCTAATTTAATATACCAAATTCTGCATCATGCTTCAATGTCCTAAGATGATGCATCTTTTGTGCAAAACTTACACTAAATTGGGGGGAGGTATATTTTTTGGGGGTGTCTCTTTATTGGGTTAGTTATTCTAGGTTGTTAGTTTGGGATCTAACTTTAACATGTTTATCTTTATGGAAGTAGTGTAAAGGTGCAAGGCATCTAACACCTTAGAAAAATGTTTAATTCTTAAGGAAAATATGGACATTTTCTCCATATTAAGAGTTGAAGTGTGGGAATCCTTATCAAAGTAACCAGAAACATCAAAAGTACCATTCACCAAAATAGGAAAAGTAACTGTGTAGTGTGATTTGGAAGAAAAGCATTTGGATGAGTCACTCCTAGGAAGGTGGATGACGTGTGTTTGAAAACATGGTTGTCCATAATATCCCTTTTCAGACTCGGAGTTAGGTTAGTGCCGTATCGTGGAAGGTGATTCTAGAGTTTTCAATGTATGGAGAACTCTCTTGCACGTGTCACATCCCTTTTCACTAGTGTGGGAAAGCCCTCTTGCATTTAGTACTATATGCTATCAGCAACAAGTAACAAGCGATACAAACCAGTATAAACATAAGAACTTTGAGGTTTTTACAGCTAGATGGTTAGAAAAAGAGGCATTCCTCTAAGGACCTTGATAATGTGGAAATCTTTGCCTTTTGACATTGGTATTGTGTAAATCTCTTCCTTGATATTTTGTGAAATCTCTCTTTTTTGACCTTAATATTGTGTAAATCTCTCTTTTGGACTTATGCATAAGTTATGAAACGTTCCAAAGAAGAACATGGGGTTGGTGCCACTAAAGAGAAGTGGATGAATCCATCCTTTTATGAAGGGATGAGGGTCAATTGCCACACATATAAACACACACACACACATACATACATATATATGTGTGTGGACTGATTGCCAGTATATATAAAGTATACATGGATATATACGGGTATAGATATGCATACATGCGTGATATGCTCACGTGATGAAGAGAGAACGGGGTAGATGGGGATAGTCTCCGTTATGTTTGTACGGGGCCAGCGCAGATCTCTCTCTCTCTCTCTCTCTCTCTCTCTCTCGGCGTGCCTTGTTCTTTTTGTTTTGTTTCCCCCCCCACCCCCCGTCTTTCGTCATTTTGTGGCGGTGACAGCCAACATTTGCAAGCTTGCAAAGGCAGGCGTGCCATACACAAGTCTCATCATGCAAAAGACCCTTCCAATATTTTCCAATATTTTAATCCCCTCTATATTATTATATAAAGTAAAGCCTCCTTCCAAAAGTCTGTTTCCACGATGGTATATTCTTCCTTCCCTCCCCCCCCCCTCCTTCGAGTCATATCCTCCTCCTACTTAAAAAATAAAAAATAAAAAATCCACCTTCCCTTCTTGTGAGGGTCCTACTACTATTAAGAAAAAAAAAAGTGGCTTTAATTCAAAGAAACTATTGAGGACTAAAGAGGGTGTCACCCCAGGCTACCTTGCTCCTATTCAAGAACGTCTAGCACAAGTACATATCGTTGGGTCTACTACCACCCCCCCCACCCCCCCCCCCCCCCCCCCACACACACACACACACACCATACTTGCATCCTTTTTCATGCACTTCTCTCTGCCTTTGGGATGCCTCATACACATAATTTCAATATCAATTGTGCATCATAATCAAAAACCAAAGTACATATGCTTGCCCTTAGAGTAGGGCCACTTCTTGTATCTACTTGCCTTTGCCTTTGGGATGCCTCATACACATAATTTCAATATCAATTGTGCATCATCATCAAAAACCAAAGTACATATGCTTGCCCTTAGAGTAGGGCCACTTCTTTTATCTACTTGCCTTTGCCGAAGCCTTGCGAGTAAAGTTAGCCTCATATGGCACATGCCTCAATCTCCATTTCCTTTAAGAATCCAACCTCACTTTACTTGCTTGAAAGTCTAGTAAAGTCCCAATGTAGTACATCCCTAAGATTATGTACCAAACATCTCTTTAAACTTCCTTCTTGTTACATCACTATTGTATAGTATATGTATAGCGTGCATGAGTGGTGTCCACATTCCAAATTGATGTATGAGTAGTGGATTGATGTTGTTTGGGTTTTGGATGCACAGTTATCACTTTACATTGCATCCTAAGACCCCTATCCCATTTAATGTAATGGAAATTTAGTGGAACTTGATAGCATCAAGGTTTACTATTTCTTATAAAATCTTAAGCCTAGCTTGTTTGAATATTTTAAAAATGAGGGTTGGATTGGATGCTTATGGATTTATAAGAGTGCAACCCTTGGATTACTCAATTTGTACTTGAGATGAAATAATCACTTGCAAGAATACCGAGAAACAATAATTAAAATCTCAAATCCACACCATGAATCTAGCAAGTTGTGTCCAGATCTATGTAGAGGTTCTTTGATAGGTGCACTATCGTGAGGCCATCACAAGGACACGTGGATGGTTAAGGTTGCATTGACTACACTTATTACCCACCTTCCAATTAACCTACCCATTACTTGCTAGGTTACATTTATGAAGAAATGGGAGAGAATATTCTAATGAGGCTTTTGGAATTATAATGAGGATCTTGATCCTTATAATAACTTCCTACTAACTAGTACAATGAGTCTTCTCCTACAATCTAGTCCATTGACTAGGCACCCCGTTTGGAGTCTAATCTAAACAATTTTTTCTCGTTTGATACACTTCTCTAGGATGGTTATCCATGCTTAAATATGATGTGCTCTTCATGCTTATACAAGCTAGAAAAAATCTTAACAACAAAATGTATTGTTCACACACTTGTAGAAGGTGCACACTGAAATCCTAGATCTTGATTGTTTTGGAAATTGAAGGGTTGAAAGTGCACAAAAGTCCTCACTAAAGGTTTGCCTCTCAGCATGCAAGCTATATATATGGACAGAATACTCTATGTTAAATGTCACAATAAATCATCTTAACAATCTCATATAGAAGTGAGCAAGAAATCTACAAATTTTTGAAAACTCATGCATGCACCCCAATGTCAATGTGTGCTAAATCTTCCATAAAATGTAATGGCTCTTGCTTCTCATTATTTTCACCTTTGTTGCTTATCTCACTTGTGTTCATGCTTTGATGGTCATTACACATGGATAGGATATTGTTCTACTATCACACACCTAAATTTGAGGTTATTAAGTTTTAAAACTTTTTCTCCTAAAGATTCCAAGGCTAGTTACACATTAGATCAAAATCTCACAACCATAAATAAATGATTGATTTAACTAACATGATGCTAGCTCCAAGGTTTACTCGCTTTAGTAGACAAAGACATGCAATGTGCATGTGCATTATTGGGAGCATTATTGGGAATGGTGGATGTTATGAACACAAAATATCATATCTATTAAAGGTGTAATAAACTTTGAGCTCTTGGAGCTTGTGCAAATTGTACATTAAGTGTGAATGGTGAAAGTAGAGTATAGCCCAACTAGGCCCCCACAAGAAGTTGCCATTTTACCACTAATGGACCAATAAAAATGCATCATGCTCACTTGAGCAATAAACAAAGATGTGCAATCAATGATTATATGTAATCCTTCTATAAGAAGACAATGTTTATGAAAGTTCTATGATATGCAAATGACACGTACAATACAAAGTGTAGGCTAAGAATGATTGTACCTTTAAAAACATTGGTCCCTTTATGTTAAAATCCCCCTTGAGTGTAAAGTTTGGTGGCTGATGGGCCATGGCCCTTGAAAACAAATTTCGAGGTCATTTCTCATCATGAGAGAGCTTTGTCCCCTTGGAGAGGAATGATGTGTTCAAATCATGTAAGGTGAAGCTTGGGTGTATCAAAAGTTGGAGAAAGAAGCATGGCAGTTTTGATGTGAACCATTCTATAAGGGTGTGTTCTCACACATAGGAGATGCTCAACTTTTCAAACGTACAAATTATTGGCGCACATTGTTGTGCAAGCAACTTGCACCAAATTCTTAAAATTTTCCAAATATTGACATATTCAAACTTCAATAAGCCACACAAGAGCCTAAGCATGCACTAATTGCAATTCCACATGACAAGCTAAGAATGAGCAACAATGCGTGAAAAGTATTTGAAATTTCCACATTGTGCCAATGTCTCGACTAGAGCACCTGTTGGTCATCTTAACCTCTATGGAGAGAAAAAGAAACTTGTAAGCTTTTTTACCTCATTGCATTGAAAATGTGCTATCATGTGAACATTGCTCTTACATGAACTTGAAGAATTCTTTGTTGATAAAATTTTCTCCCTAACATTTGTGAAACTAGATGAAATTTATAAGCACATGTCTAATCGCATAAGCGGTTGATAAACAAACACCTCGCTATAGCCGTCACTTGCATCAATCATAGAAATGGCAGGTACACGTGGATCAATCATTCCGACCCATCTAAAGGGGCTCCATTTGGTCCTCCAAACAAGCTAGGAAGAAGAATGGTGTTGATTGTTCCATGCTAAGAGAGGAGCATCCATTTTAAACAAGGGGATGAATCATAAGCACCATAAGAAGGTTGATATGCAAATGCATAAATATATAGGGCAAAACTTGCATAGCAAACACATGTATTCTTTGCAATTAGAGTATGAACAAGTTATTCTCGCATAAGGAGACAAAGAGCAAAGCGTGCAATGGCAAAGCTTGCTAGGCCAAAAAGGAAAAAAACAATGGTCACAATGATCTAGGTGATGTTGGATGGCCTTTATTTTGGGGTTGCATTAGTACATATCCTTGGGGCTATTAAAAATATAATTGTAGGCAACCTTAAGTCTTTGTTGAATGATAGTAAGGGTGAAAAAGAATTTCAATGACACATGGTAAAGGGCCAAGAACAAGGTGGGACTCACTGTAGTCAGGCATGTGCACACCTCAAATGTCAAGCACAAGGCATATACCTAGATTCTTGCTTTGGTGCCATTGTGCGATTTACTAAAAAGTGGTGCTATATTACTGCTCTATAGTGTAACATAATTGCTATGATTGCAAAATATAAACCTACATTCTTAATCAACATAATATGACAGAAGGCAAGGGTCATGAGATGGTCATAGGCATGTGGATTTAACTTGCACCCACTGCCCCACTTGTGTATGGTGTGACAAGGTGGTTAGGTCTCTTGATGGGGCCCTATCACGATGACCATTGCTTGGTGATTGGACACTTCTTCTTGTATAAGGCCCCTTGCACATTGAAAAGTGTACACTTGCCATGGATTTCTAATGTCATCGTTAAAAAAAAAATACTCACCTCACGTTTTACACTCCTTGAGAAGTTAAGAGTATATGAATGTGATTGCCCAACTTGTTATCCCATGCCTATTTCCAAAAAGTGTTTATCTTAGAGGGGCTTTGCACATGGGCATAGTTTGCATTTTAGTGTGTTTGTAGAAATGAAGCTTTGAATAGCAAACTATACCGCTTTTGGAAAAGTTTGCTTAATTGTGCCCTTTGAGCTAGTGAGAGTGGGGGGTGTATGCTTAGGCTCTGCTTGCATGTGAAGAGTCTCTTGTTAGCTAGTAGAGACGTGCGAATTGCGTACCCCATGAATGCAAAGGTCTGTGGCTACAACCATGGGGCCAATGACACTCTATGGAAGGTAATGTGGCGTCCAGCAGGCAGAGTTTCATGTGGCATGGGGGGGGCAGGTGACCGGTGCTGTGTGCAAGCACCCTAAGAAACACACCCCTAAAAAGAAAGGAAGAAAGGTAATATTTTTTTTTGACGGTCCTGAATAAATGAAAAAAAGCAATAATGGACAGATTTAAAATTTAGGCATGATGATTGGTGGGGCCCGCGCACAAAAGGCCTCGAGCGATCAGTCAAAGGGCTCGCCAGATGTGTGCTTTCGACGTTAAAGGCGCGTGCTCATACGAGCAGGCGGTGGGAGCCCCCCGCCCCCTCCCTCATCTCACTTACGGACGCCATCCCTCCCATTATTTTATCTTCTATTCCCCTGCACATGTCCGAAAAATCACAAATTTAAAGTATATTCACATCGGGCGGGTCTGACAAAATCTTTGGGTGCATGCAACTTTTCATGCAAAGCATGCTCATGAGTCATTGCCCCTGCCCTCCAATTATCGCGATCACCGCAAAACAAAAAAAATGAAAAGGGGAAGGAAATTGGTGTTTGTTTTCTGGATTTTGGAAAATTTGCAGCCCTGCTGGGCATTAAATGCACCGCTCTTTTCCCTGTCAGTGGCTTCTCGTGCCGGGTCGCACGCTCTCCAGGTGGGATTATACCTTTTCCATTCACTAATATAAGTTTCATTCGCGAATCACGAGAGAGAGAGAGAGAGGCTCATCAGAGTTCCGTTCACAAGAAACATTTTTAAAGACTTTCGCCCTTCACACCTCACGCTGGCAGGGCCATGCCAGTTTTCCCTTGGAAGGCCTCATTATTTTCATTTTAAAATTAGGAAAAAACTGGTGAAAAGCCTTTTCCTTTATTTTGCATACGCGGTAGGTATACACCATAGACCCGGTATACGGTAGCTATAGGGACACGCGATGATAGAGAAGGCCTTCCCTTTCCTATGCAATTCATGTAGAAGAATGAGAGGGGTGAATTAGTGGCGCCTAGCAGCATCCTTTTTTAAAAATAATGCAGTGTTATATTGAATTAACAAAAAAATGTTTACATCTTCCAAATAAAGGGGGAGACGGGTCTGATTGAGAAGTCTCAGTTACAACACTTAAGAGCCAAAAAAATGTTTACATCTTCCCAAAAACGGGGGAGACGGGTCTGATTGAGAAGTCTCAGTTACAACACTTAAGAGCTTTGAAATAGGCTCTATAAATAGAGGCCTTCTTTCCTAGACCTTTCAATGCAATCAATACATCACACTCACATTGTTGCAGACTAAGAGGGACAAAAGAAAGAGACCCTTCCAAATAACTTCTTGTTCCTATGGTTCCAAACACTCCTAATGACTGTAGCCCTGATGACATTCCAGAGAGGCGCTTTAGCTTCTTGAAGAGGCCCAAAGTTACCGAAAAGGGCTCCCCTTGCATCAATGTTAGCATGTAGTCCTGCAATCCTGCCCTCTCCACCCATCTACTTAAGGCCTTCCATAGCCACCTGACATCGATGCAGTCCCAAAATAGACGTTGAGCAGATTCCTCCTCCTTTTTGCATAGCACACACATAGGCGAAACCTTGGCAAACTTAGTTGTCATGTTCCGGGTAGGAAACTCATTCATTAGGACTTTCCAAAGCACTAGATTAAGCTTTCGAGCCCTTACCCTTCTTTCCCATCTCCTTAGCTTTGTTCTAGGGTAATACTTCTTCCAGCATTCCTACACCTTTAACACATGTTTCACATTATAATGATTGAAGTCATCTCTTTTGACTGTCTCACAAAGCAACTTCCCCTTCTCAGTTTGATAGCACTTCATTAGGGCCATTGGTCTAGTTCTGAAGGACGTCGGCCACTCTTCTCTCCTGTTCATTAGAACTAACCCCAACCAGTTCTTTTCATTCTCATTCAACTAAAATATGTGCTTGCACTCCTCCAGTGACAAGAAGCAGAGCTCTCTCTGTTCCCATATATCCAGCCACATTCTAAGCCCTTTTCCATGCACACTCTTTGCTAGCTTAGGATTGTTTAAAATAGGTGTAAATTCATCTTGATAGGCAGGATCTGAAAACCAGAGGGACTGTAGCATGGACTTGGATCTCCCCTTCCATCAGGGCAACCCCTCCATTTAAGCTCACGTATTACGCTTTTCCAACTTCCTACTAGCATTTGCAGATTCTCTGATTCCCTTATCTTTATTTCCAGGTCAGTTGCAAAGACAAATTGCTCCCAGCTCATGTCTTCCCATATACCAACTGGAACTCTAGATGACTCGATCATAGCTCTTGCTATGATGGTCCATGGTTGTTTAAAGTATATTCTACTGGGTGGTCTCATGGACAATCGACAAGCTTTATCCTTCAATGATTCAATGCCTAGTTCACCTTCCTTCTTGCTAGTAGTAAGGAGATCCCATGATATAGCATGCCACTGTTGTGTTTCACCCGTTATCCACAGAAACGATCTTAGCACTCTCTCCAATTGGTTCCAGCATGCTACTGAAAATGCTAGTATGGTTGCAATAAATACACAATGGAAACTAGCATTGAGTTGATGATCATCAACTTCCCTCCAAACGTATAGACTTCATGAGACCACTTATGTAGTTTGGTTTGAAACTTGCTCGCAATTCATTGAAATCGTTGGGCTTGTGTGAACCCCAAACCTAGGGGGCAGCCCAAATATTTGAAAACCTCCCCTTTTTTTAATATCTTGAATCCATAAACACCAAGTCGATTCAGGGGATCTTCCAGCCCTACATATAGTGGCTCAGTTTTCTGGCGACTAATGAGGGATCCTGATAGGTAAGAGAAGTCCTGGAATACCTCCATTAGAGTGTCTATCTGCGCTTGTTCTGCAAGAACCATATTTGAATTATCATCGGCAAAAAAAAAGTGATACAATATAATCATTCAGAGGTAGCTTCAATGGCTTGAGAGTCCCCATTCAAACCAACCAATCTAACTTGTGAAGTAGGGGGTAAATGACAATAGCAAATAGCAATGGGGCTAGTAGATAACCTTGGCGAACTGACCTATGAAGATCGAATGGCTTAGACAAGGATCCATTAGCATGGACTTGGGCGGTAGCATCCTTGATAGTGATAAGCTTTTTGGACAACCCCTATTCCTTGTTAGCAGCATCCATTTTAGGTTTGTTTTCTACATCTTTAAGGTCATGCAACATCTTCCTCTTCCTTGTCTAGCTCTCCGATTGATCATAAATTCTTGATCTCTAGCACCATCCTACACAAGAAATTTAGATTCTAGGCCTCAGATATTTGAACAAAGTTACCTTTGGAATTAACATCATTTCTTTGACACCAAATAAACCAAATAAAGTGTGCTCTAATAAAGGACCAAACTAAAGTGGGCGGGCCATTAGGTTCCCTAGAAGAAGCTCTTTTCACCTCAATCCTTGAGGCTAAAATGCCTTTAAATCATTGAGGCTAAAATGCTGTTAGTTTTTTTTGACAGCCTAGAATAAATGAAAAATGTAATAAGGGTGAGTCGTGGGAAAGGAGGCTCTAGGGAAATCAAGAAAATAAAGGCTAGCCTTGTGACCACTCAACTATCTGTTTGGGTGGCAGATCTTGCCATATGGCAGTAGGAACTCTATTCCCCACCGCATGGCCTCTCACCATGCACTCTCCTCCCCAATCCCAGCATCTCCCTTGAGGCCTACACATTGGGCCAAAAGCGTTGCTCGCCCTGAATACAGTCTAGTGTTTTGCTTACACACTGGGTGCGGCCAAATAAGACATCAAATTATGGTTGGCCCACTAGTAAGGGCTTCAAACTTCCACCTAACCGGTCAAGGATTCAATTCCTGTCAACCATCGCTCACTTTTTTAAATGTAGGTGGTTGTTATCTAGTGAATTCGACATGCACTTTATCCTTGGGCGGGGGATATCCCCCATCCAAAACTATTCATCGTGTGAAAAAGTTGGGCCCAATCTCCTATCTACACGTCAAGCAAACACCCCTTCCTTTTGCATGCCAAATTGGCCGTCTGGGCCTGTGTGTAACCAACCTAAGCTTCCCCCTCACAAAGTGACCATTTCTCTTCTACAAGTGTGTTCAATGATTCGAGCCCCATTGCACGTGCAAGTACATCCTGCCCGATCCCTCCGTCTTTTGATCATGGCTATGTGGCTGATGTCTCTCTAGGTCGATCTGTTTTAGAATATTGCTCTTCCTCCCCTAAAATATAGCCTTCCCTCTCTCCATGATGTATAAAGGGATCCTTGAGGAAACTATCAAACTATGCTAGGAATTCTCACTCCGTCTCATGATGCCTTTCATGCTCTGTAGAGTGGTTTTTCTCTCCCCTCCCTCAATTGCCTTCAAAAGAACCTGCTCTACACTCAATTCCCTAAGAATCATAGCACGGCCCTTAATGGCTTCATCTTCATCTCTCACCATGCTCCCTTTCCCTCCTTAGGGCTAGGAATCATCACCACCCATGTAGCCTGACTTGCAAGATCCAACGGTGGCATGCATGGATTTCATCAGGGAGTGGTGGTGAAAAGTGCTTTCAATGGGAGGAAGATCGCAAGAAACTCAAGTGAGAGTTATAGTGAGTGTGGTGTCAAGATTGTGGGAGAGAAGGAAGGAGTCTCACTTGTAGCTTTCTTGCTTGCACAATGGGGGAATACACACAGAGATGGAGGCTGAAAACAGTTTTCCTCTTCTTAGTTGTGTAAGCCAAAAGAACTCTAGTACATAGAAATAGAAGAACCCTATATATGGGTCTCAAACCAAACTCAACTAACTAAGGTGGCATACTAACTGAGCCACGAACTAGAGTAGATAAGGATAGCTGTCATGTAGCTATTATTCATGGGCGGTGTACCAACCGCATCTACAACTGACAAGTCGGTGACATAAATGCACAACGGTCACCCTGGCATATCACGAGTGGAGCTCGATATCTCAACACTCCCCCTCGAGCTCAATCCCAATTCCTGCACACCAAGCAGGTCTCTGAACTTGCACATCTTCTCTGTGCCCAATGCCTTCATGAATATGTCAGCTACCTGATCCTCTGTGCTGACATAAACTAGATCAATAAGACCTAGTAAAACCCTCTCCTAGACATAGTGATAATGCACCTCAATGTGCTTTGTTCTAGCATGATAGACTGGGTTACTTTCCAAGTGTATACTACTCATGTTGTCACAATAAATGACAACTGGTCCATCTGTAGGCTGATGCATATCATAAAGTAGCTTATGCAACCAAGCTACCTCACATGCAGCCATTGTTGCACCCCTGTACTCAGCCTCTGTGCTCGACAAGGCAACTGTAGGCTGTTTCTTGCTGCTCCAAGTGACTGCAGCACTCCCAAAAGAGAACACATATCCACTGGTAGATCGTCTATCAGAAATACTACCAGCCCAATCAGCATCATTGTATCCATGCAACTGCATCTGAACCCCAGTCTCATAAAATAGTCCATACTGCAATGTGGACTTCACATACCTGAGTATGCGTCTAGCCGCATCCAAATGCGGTTTCCTTGGAGCCTACATAAACTGACTTACCAATCCAACAGCATAGCTCAAATCTGGCCTGGTAATAGTCATATAAATCAAACTTCCTACTATGCGTCTGTACATAGTAGGGTCTTCCAGAAGCTCACCTGCATCTGCGCTCAGCTTTACATTTTGCTCCAAAGGAACTGAAATAGGCTTACAGCCTGTCATCCCATATTTGAACAGCATGTCCAATCCATACTGCCTCTGCAAGAGCCGTATCCCACTTGGTGATCTAATCACCTCAATGCCCAAGAAATAACGCAGCTCTCCCAAATCCTTCATCTCAAACTTCTGCTTCAATAGCATTTTCACATGAAGGATATCTTCATCACTATCACCTGTGATAATCAAATCATCAACATAAATGACAAGCAGCATAATACCTTTCTTTGTTTTTCTCACATAAAGTGAGAAATCTGCCTTGGAAATCTGAAAGCCAATAGTGACAAGATACTGTCCTATCTTGTCAGACCATGCTCTAGGTGCTTGCTTCAAGCCATGCAATGCTTTCTTCAACCTGCAAACAAACTCAGGATGAACAGCATGCACATAACCTGGTGGCTGCTCCATATATACCTCTTCTTGCAAATCACCATGCAAGAAGGCATTCTTTACATCCATCTGATGTAAAGACCATTCCTTTGATGCAGCCATAGCAATGACTGCTCTTACGGTTGCCATCCTTGCAACGGGACTGAATGTTTCTTCATAATCAATGCCATATGTTTGTGCATACCCCTTGACTACTAATCTTGCCTTGTATCTGTTCACAGAACCATCTGCATTGTGCTTCACCTTATAAACCCACTTACAGCCAATTGCATTCTTACCTTTAGGCAAAGGTACCAATTCCCATGTAACATTTGCTTCCAAGGTATCCATTTCTTCATCCATGGCTTTCTCCCATTTTTCTTTTCCCATGGCTTGCTCAAAAGAAGTGGGTTCTGGTTCTTATATCACTTTGACCATATATGCATAGTGAATGGCTATAAATCCATCATATTTTAGCCTATCCACAGGATACCTAGCTCTGGTAGATCTACGCAAAGTAGGTTCACTCCCAGGTGCTCTCAAAACATCCCTGGTCTTCCTTACTCCAGGTGTAATAATAGAAGGAATACCCAACTCATCATCAATGCTCTGTTCTGAGCCACTGGATTCACCATCCACATAAGAGTGACCTGCATTTACATCAAACATGGGCTGATCTACCTTCTCTTTTCCTTTTCGTGATACTTGCATACCACTATCTGCATTGCTTTGAGAAGATTCTCCTGATCTCAATCTGCCTGTCCATGGCGAAGAATGTGAACCACTGCTAGAAGACGCTCCAGGTCCACTAATATTTTGTGACTGCTGCTGTGATCTATGCGCAGCATTACCATTTTGTGCATCTACATCATCAATCACATTTACTGGTTTATACCAGCTACTCATCTCATCAAAAACAATATATCTGCTCACTGTAAACTTACGAGTAGAAGGGTTATAGTATCTATACCCTTTCTGTTGCAGAGAGTAACCAATAAAGATGCACTTCTCAGCTTTTGGATCCAACTTGGATCTCAACTCATCTGGCACATGAACATAGGCAATGCAACCAAAAATTTTCAAATGAGAAATATCTGGTTTCCTACCAGTATACCTCTCCTCTGGAGTCATCCCATGTATTCCTGCAGTGGGAGTCCTGTTCATTATGTAGACTGCTGTAGCAACTGCCTCAGCCCAATAAAAATCTGGCAGGTCTTTTTCATTGAGCATGGCACGAGATACCTCTCCAATATGCCTGTTTTTTCTTTCTGCAATTCCATTTTGTTGTGGGGTATGACTACATGAATATTGCTGCTTTATGCCATGCTCCTGCAAGAACCTTGCAAACTCATTTGAGAGGTACTCTCCCCCTCCATCTGACCTTAGGCATTTTATTTGCAGGCCTGTTTCTTTTTCAACCATAGCTTTAAGAGTTTTGAAATGCTCAAAAACTTCACTTTTCTTTTTCATAAAATACACCCAAACTTTTCTGCTATAGTCATCAATAAAAGTGACAAAATAATGACAGCCTCCAAGAGATGCAGCTTTAGTAGTCCACACATCAGAGTGGATTAATTCCAATGGCTTCTTACTCTCTTGAATATGTCTAGGAAATGGTTTCCTTGCTTGTTTTTCAAATTGGCAGGCTTCACATACCTTATGCATTTCTGCAACCTTGAATTTAGGCAATCCTGCAACAGTATTTTGGGCCTGCATTGATTTAAGTCGCTGTACATTAACATGACCAATGCGTTTATGCCAGATATCAATATCTGCAACTACACTGGTCCCATGTGCAAACATTGCTGCACTCAATTCAGACATGTCTGCATCCAACGTAAACATTCTGCCCTTCTTCTTTCCTTTTGCTATCAAGCGACCTTTATTTTTCATATCCTTAACAAAGCATCCATGAGAGTTAAATCTGACCTGCAAGCCCTGCTCAACCATTTGACCAACAGAAACTAGGTTCTTGGTTATATTCGGGACATGAAATACATCCGATATGTATTTCTTTTTCCCAACCTGCATAGACAAAGGAATTTTTCCAATCTGCACAATAGGATGTGCAGTATCATCACCAGTCTCCACAAATCCTGGTTTTTCCATTTTCCTTGCATCCTACATCCATTCTGCATGACCTGTCATGTGGTTTGATGCACGTGAGTCAACATACCACACATCGTTTCTTTCTTCTGCACTTGTCACAGAATTGGTCATGTGCTGCACCATAAACAAATGCTCATTTCTGTCATCACCCTGTCTACTAGAAGATGCATAATTCTCTTGTTGCAATTTTCCATTCATGATGTCATTCTGCTTTTTATAGCAGTCCTTAGCCATATGACCCATTTTACCACAGTAGTAGCATTCAACATTGTTGTTTGCATTTTGGCCTCTTTGCCATCCACCACGACCTCTTTGGCTCCCTCTGCCTCTAGAGTTACCACATCCTCCTCCATAGGACTGGTTTTCTTGAGTTTGTTGCATATTCTGATTTCTACCACGGCCTCCAGATCGGCCTCCTCTACCTCTGCCTCTACCTCTGCCTCTACCTCTTCCAGCATTTGAGTAGAAGACAACTTCTTTTGAAGTTCCTCCTGAAGAAGATGCACCACCATTTCTCTGCTCCTCAGAAATTAGAAGAGCAATCAACTCCTCAAAATCATGAAATCTTTCACAGACGGAAATGGATGTTCGGAACTGTGCATAATCCTTTCCTAGACTATTCAAGGTCACAGAAACTAAATCATCATCTTCCACTGGCGACCCAATGGAAGCAAATGCATCTGCAATCTTTTCACCTTCATGTGGTAGTCATTGATGCTCATATTTTCTCTTTGCACATTATGCAACTCTTGCTTGAGCTGCATTTTCCTGGCTTGCGTATTTGTGCTATACATTTTTGACAAAGTATCCCGTGCCTCCTTTGGCGTACTTGCATCTTGAATATGCACAATCATAGAGTCTGAAATGCTTATAGACAGCAAGTACATAACTTTCCTGGCTCTCTCATGCCATGCTTTAAATGCCTGCATTTGCTGTTGATTGGGAACATCAGGAAGAACTAGTTCTTCTTCATTTCATGCAACAAATTTCCAATATCCTTTTCCCATAAGGAAATTCGTCATTCTAAACTTCCATGCTTGGAAGTTGTTCTTGTCAAGCTTTTCAGTTTACAATCTGTGAAAGAGAATCAGACGCCATTACAGAACACTGCAAAAAATTCTATCATTGCAAAAAACACAGCTTCACCCTCACAAGGGCAAATCTGCAAAACTGGCGAAAGTGGTATTTGACCACACAGTCACTTCCTAGTGACGATTTTGCATAAACAGGAACCAAGGATGATTTTGTAACTCCCAATGTCTCTGCACACAAGCATACGATGCAATTTATGTGGTAACTTTTCACTGACCTGTAGAACAGTGGTCGCACAGCATAAAACTGGGCCTGTTCCTGAGTGCATGCAGAAAACTTCCGCCTCCAAAACAGGCCCTGAAATGGCCTCAAATCAAAAAAATAAGGTCACTAAGGGCTAAAGCCCTTACCCGCAGCATATATTGCCCTCTTGCTTCACCGCGAAGGGCGTCTCAACCTGAGACAATGCACTCTTGCACTTTCCGGCTGTGCTGCAGAGACTTGCTCCCAAAACAGAAGAATGAAAGCAACACTGGTCCTCTTACCAGAACATTGCGAACTTGGCTTGATTTCTTGAGCTCCTTACCACGAACAAGGCTCTGATACCATGTCAAGATTGTGGGAGAGAAGGAAGGAGTCTCACTTGTAGCTTTCTTGCTTGCACAATGGGGGAATACACACAGAGATGGAGGCTGAAAACAATTTTCCTCTTCTTAGTTGTGTAAGCCAAAAGAACTCTAATACATAGAAATAGAAGAACCCTATATATGGGTCTCAAACCAAACTCAACTAACTAAGGTGGCATACTAACTGAGCCACGAACTAGAGTAGATAAGGATAGCTGTCATGTAGCTATTATTCATGGGCGGTGTACCAACCGCATCTGCAACTGACAAGTCGGTGACATAAATGCACAATGGTCACCCTGGCATATCACGAGTGGAGCTCGATATCTCAACATGTGGATCAACAAGGCCCTATTGGAGGAGCTTCGAGTGGCAATGTTGCGAGGGCTAAGGGAGAATTTCAACAAAGACCTCTGAATCTAGAAGCGACTTCTAGTTAGATAGAAGAAGGTAATTGTACCCTTCTTGAGAATAGCATGGCTAAAATTTTCCGTGAATATCAATCAAGAGCTTTAATTAGTATGTGTCACAGTTCACATCCTTCCACAAAAGTCCTATGCTCTTGGATTAGAGATAATTGTCATTTGTTAGGGATTTGGGTACAGTTTGCTAGATACTTGCCAACCAATTACTTTGTCTTTCTGTTTGAGGATTAAGACACGACCGTTAATACTTTGTCCTATGGGCAATGGATGCTTAGGAACTCCCCGTTTGACGTTATTCAATTGGTCCGCTGACTTCACCCCTCATGGCCCCATGCCAACCAAGATCCTTGTGTGGGCTGAGCTCCCCAATCTTCTTGATTCCCACTACCACTTTCTAGGTGCCATTGTTTCATCCTTAGTGAAGGTTCTTGGGCACTGTCCTCTCTCATACATAAAACCTACATGGTATTCGTAGCTATTGGTGGAGCTCGATGCCAGCAAGAAATTGAAAGAAAGAGTCACAATTAGGAACTCTAAAGGCTAAATCCTGATTAGTCAGCTGTGCTAGTGGTTTAGGAAAACTTACCTAATGTTTGCTTTATGTGTCTTAGGCAAGGTTGTTGGAAAATAGGTCAAATGATGTATGCTACAGGATGAGGATATTTGTATCCCATAAGCACAATGAGGAGAGTGGAGAAGGCGGAAAGCTATAAAAGCATGTACTTGGTTCACTTTTCAATGCAATGCTATTATACTTTTGTTCTTCAGTCAAGAGTCAATATCAGTATCTATACACACAAGACTATGGTTATGAGTCCAAGCACTTAATCTTGGAACTTCATTCACTTGTGTGCTTGCCATTGCTCTAGTCTATGTCTCTATGAGGTTGTTCTTTGTGTTTCAGCCTCCATAGCCATGTCCAAGATCCATGTTTTCTCACATGGTATTAGAGCCATGGTGGGCATGGTCTAACCTTCCTCACTACTCTCTGAATCTCTCACAACCTCTGGTGAACTCAAGACCATTATGTGACTCCACCTTCCACTCAAATCACTAGTTCCCTGTTTGGTCGGCCATAGCCAGTGGCACCTTGCTCTAGTGGAGGAGCTGGATCTCTCAATAGAGACCATATCCTTGCAACCTTTCTTCTAGAGACATCATCCTCAGTTTAGGGTGCTTCATCTGGCACAATAAACCCTCACATTGGCCCTTCCTCGAAGCAGCATTGCGCAAATTCGTCATCTCTGTCAGATCTGCGCCTGATGACAGGCGTATAGTCCATGCTACCTATGGAGGCTACAAATTATCCTATGTGTATAGGGCATTCAAAGCCTATACTATAGGCTATGTTCTACCCAAGTCTTGGGCCGAATGGCTGTGCCTATCTCTTGCGGTGACAAAAAAAACTAGGGATGTCTGAAATCCTAGCAAAGGAAGCCAAAGCTAGAAACTTGAAAGCTTGGCAACCTTATTCTTTTCTCACTGCCATCATCAATAGTGATTTTGATCACTCTGACATTACCTCTGAAGTCTATTGCAGATCTGGAAGTGCCCAAGGAAGCTCAAAAATTACCCAGCAACATCAAGCCCAATATCAAGATCTTCAAGACATAGTATCTATTGATAATCAACTAGTGCTTCTTGGTACTTAGGGTTTCTAGCTTACTCAAGAGTAACTCATTTTATGATTTCATTTTAGCTGCTTCAAAGCCTATTCTTAGTTTGTAATGATTTGAAATTTTATTGATCCAATTAAGTCTCAATCTCATTATAAAAGGTAGACATTGCCCGAGTGTCCTTGTGGTAAGACCTCCTTCTAAGATGATTGAACTAGAGCAGATATCAAAGTTTAATGGTGAAGGCTTTCATTCCTGGAAGGAGAAAACCATGTACCATCTCATAAGGAAAGACCTCTAGGATCTCTTTGAGGAAGATGATGTAGATGACAAGAAAGAAGATGCTAAAGAGGAAGATGCTGGAGAAGACTAGCCTTTAAAAAAAGGCATGGAAGAAGATGAACAACAAAGCTCTAGGCATTATTGCATGCGGTCTATCAGATGATGTATCACACCACATCTTTGGCATCAGGGATGCAAAGAAGGGATGGGAAGAACTTGACAGGATCTTTGGTACACAAGTAAAGAACTCAAAGGTAAAATTACTTATGCATTTTTATAAGTTGGATATAAAAGACAATTCATCTATGACTGTACACATCAATAAGTTCAAGAGCCTTAAAACTCAGCTAGCAACGCTTCAAAAGAACATTGATGAGGATGAGGCAATAGCAGTGCTACTTGCCAGTGTTAATCATGAACCATATGAGAAACTTGTTTCAACACTAAGTAATGTTCCCAGTCTCTCACTCAAAGACATTGAGCACTCACTACTTGATAGAGAAAGAAAATTTAAAAGTAAGGATGTAAAAGAAACCAGATCAAGGGATAACCTCTTGTACACCAAGGGTACTAATGCAACAAAAGGACGTAGTCGAGCATTCACCACCAACAACAAGAAGGGCCAAATTATTTGTCATTACTGTGGCAAGACTGACCATGTAGCCACTGAATATTTCCACAAGAAGAGAGCACAACACATGTAAGATGATCACCATCAAGGCCAGTTTATGAATGAGGAAGAAGAAGAAGATGCTTTCGCCACCATAAAAAACTTTGATAGATTATTCTAAAGAAATTTCATTGTATCTTTTCCATAGTGGATCATGTTTTTCCCATAGTGGATGTTTTCTTTCCCTTAGTGGATTTGTATAAAAAAAACCCTTGCCAAAAATGTAAAATTTCAAGCTTAACTTGACGCCTAGCCCATGAGCTAGTCTCTCGAGCCACACCATCATGTGGGGGGGCAAAAGCCAGTAAGTGTAGGAATTCATCATTTGAGGGGGGGTGTTGGAAAATAGGTCAAATGATGTATGTTGCAGGATGAGGAGACTTGTATCCCATAAGCACAGTGAGGAGAGTGGAGAAGTTGGAAAGCTATAAAAGCATGTACTTGGTTCACTTTTCAATGCAATGTTATTATACTTTTGTTCTTTAGTCAAGAGTTAATGCCAGTATCTATACACACAAGACTATGGTTATGAGTCCAAGCATGGATCTTGGAACTTCATTCACTTGTGTACTTGTCATTGCTCTAGTCTATGTCTCCATGAGGTTGTTGTTTGTGTTTCAACCTCCATAGCCATGTCCAAGATCCATGTTTTCTCACAAAGGCTACTTCATTAGGGATTGTCCTAAATGGTATGAGCTGATAAGAAATAAGAAACTAAAAAGAATTTCACTCTGCTCAAAGAATTGTTGATGACGAGTAGGGTTTCCGAAAAATTCAAGCTAAAAAAAGGAACCACAAGTGTCGCCACTCTTGCGAGCACACCGCCGAGACCCTTGGATCGCTTATTGCTTCAAGAATTTCAAGCCGAGAGCTATGGCTACCTCTCACATAGCCATGCGTACTCTCTTATATACAAGTGTAGTGAGCTTACCTTTGAATTCGATCGAGTTGCCTCCTCCCTCGAATTTGCTAGTAGCTCCACGATCTAAGATGTGCTTTTAAGTAAGCTCCATCTCCAAGTTCCATAGCCACGTGCGCAAGAAAAGAGAAGAGAAGAAGGAGAAGATGAAGAGAGGAGAAGAAGAGCTTCTGCATGGTCCCTCATTCTCACACACACACTCTCTCACACACTCTCTTTCTCCCTCTTCCATACACAAGAATGAAGCAAAAAGTAAGAAACAATAAGAGAGCAAGTTTGGACACACACTAAGAATGAGCTTCTTCATTGACTTTTTGAATTTTATACATACCCTACCTCCTCCTTAGGCGGCCATCTCCTTTTTGGTCCCAGTCTTTATCCATTCCTCCACTCTTTTTCTTCCTCCTTTCCTATTAGCATGGCCTTAACCCGTGCCTCTTATTCTTTACAACTTGCATGGGAGAGAGCTCGATGCTCTTTTACAAAGTAATTACAATGTGCCCGACACTCTTTTTGCAAAAATATCAAGGTGCACTTATTCTTGTGCGCATCTCTCTTACATTTATAATTTTTTCTTGCGCTTTGTGTCTTCAATTTTTCCTTAGTGCACCTTTGTCCTACGTCTTCCTCTTGCCTTGGGATTGTCTTTCGCTTTCAATTTTTTGAATTTTTCATCTTAATCTTTTGAGGATTAACATTATCCCCTTCTAGTTGAGTGTCAGTCTCATGGAACTTGATGATACGGCTGAAGTTGTTGAGGGTTGGTGTGGAATGGTTCATGGAGCCTTTGGGGAGGTTGATTATGTTGGAGGAACTCTGTGAAGCAAGTTTTAAGGTTGCTGATGTCGAAGATAGATTGGTGGTTGAAGAAGGCCTCTGCAATTGTTGGCTTGCACAATGTACCTGAAAAGAAGAATGAGTGCACTTTCTAGGGGAGTGCGTCTATGTTACCATGTAGCGCAATATGCAAGTGATGGTGGAACTGGGAGATGGGTCAAAACCTAAGGTGTTGTCCCAAACTTGAGGACCTAGTTCCTACAAAGGGAGGTGCTGTGTGTGACTTAGGGAGACAAATCTATCAAAATATCCCGCCTTGATGTACCCTAAGTTGTGAAGTGGGAGAGGGACTAGGGTAGTTTGTGACACTCATAGAGTATAAATAGAGGAATTTCATTTTTCTTTTCTTTGTTTTTTGCTTCATGTCTCTCTCTATTTTTTCTTTTCTCTTCTCTTTTTTTTTTTTTGGTTACAAGGGAGCATGTTATGTGGAATCTTGTTCATGGGCAAGGGGCCAAGTTGCTATGGGGAGGCTTGAGGGATTTGCTTAGGAAAGATCAGATTTGCATATAGACCTTCAAGTTGATCTTACATTGAGGGGTGTGGTGAACAAAAACGGGTGGTTGTACCTAGTAAACCTACCATCGCTCATATCTTCTAATAAAATCATATTATAGAACACTGGCAAGAGGGCGGCTCTCATCATTGCGTAGCTATCTATCCTTGCCACTAATGTCAAAAAAGATGGGCAATAACTGCTCTTCCTTTGCAGTAGGCTTTCGTTTTAGTAAGATTCTTGTTGGGGGTAAAGGCGCCTCCACCGTGCCGCCCCGTGTATTACTACACTGACAGTACCCGCCACTGCACACTGCAGGTGGCGGGCGCCCGTCACGTCACTTTATTCTTTATTCTTTTAGTGACAGTTTGAATAAAGGAAGGCCCGGTCACACATTGTGACTGTTGGAGTTCCCATTTCTTGTCTCTCTCTTTCTTGCTCTTGCTCTCCCGCCATAGCTCGCGTGCAAGCTTCGATCCTTCTCACCTTTCAACTGGTATCAGAGCTTGGCATTCTCTTGCTCGAGCTCAACTCGGTGCTTCCCGACCTTTGCATCGACTCGCTTCACGCATTGGGTCTCCATCCCGGCAGCCATAGCCGACCTCTCGAGCTCCCGACTCTCCCCGGCTTCCCGAGCTCCATCCCGGCCTTCTTGAGCTTCATCAGGGCCTTGCCCTTGAGGTATTGCTTCAGCATTTGCAGGCATTTGAGTGTATTCTCAGTTTGAAACAGGGCAGGAACAAAGGGCAGCCACTTTTCTTGAGCTCCATAGCTCATATCTTCCCTCCCCTTTGCATTGGGCCTTCATGGCTTGGTATGTGCCTACCTTGGGACATCATTGAGCCCCCCCAACCATCATAACTCCACGTGATTGGCAGGAGCACTCTAGGCCTCAACACGCTGAATATGGTGCCCATTTTTAGACTTTGACCTCCACGTTTTACAGCTGAATGCCTTGTTGCTCATGGAGCACTCATCATTGGCTTATTTGGAGGGCATTTGAGCCATTTTTGGATGTCATTTTGATGCTTTGGCTTGACATTGAGGTTGGGAGATGATCATTCTCAGTTTTAAAACTGTCATTCACTGCATAACAGTGTTGGAAATAGGGCAGCACCCTTGACACTGACATTTTTTGCTTATGCCTCATTCCATTGGAGCTATTTGATGCCCGTATGCGGTCTACTTCCTACCCAGATGTATTGGGGTTGTATGCATTTGGTTTGACCATGATTTTGGCTTGAATTCGGGGCTGAAATCTACTGTTTAGAATAGTAAATACATGCTGGAATAACAGTGGGCTGAAGGTACTTTACATGCTTTGGCACTTACCTACCGATACCGGATGTATGCTTTGAGCTTTGGCATGATGTCTCTGACATTTGGGGACGACTTGGAGCATATGTATGAGATTATGGGATGCTTTTGAGCTTTGCATTAGCTCTACCTTCACTGGCATTTGGACCGACTTGGCATGCTCGTGGACCGCCTATGCCTCATGTCTCTGCTTAACAGTTAGGCTTTTGCATTACATGCTTTGGTTCGTGCCATATGCTATTTGGTTCGTGTATGCCATACCGACATTTGGAGCTTGGATTTGGATGTATTTGAGCATTCCCGGCTTACTTGATCACTGATCTTGGTTGCTATCTGGATGCCATTGAGTTGACCGAGAGCTTATTTGGGCTTATGTATTGCTTCATGGTTAATATGACCGGTGCTTCATGTATGTCATGCTCTCTTGGATGCGCTTGATGCATTGACTGGGTCACTTATCACCGGTGCTTTCTCTTGGGATTGTTTGAGCTTCTGAGCTTGCTTTGTATGCCTTTTGTGCCAGTGGGAGCATTCTACATGCTTGCTTGACCTTTGACAGTTGCATGCTATTGGAGCACTTACATGTATTTGGAGCAGTTTATGTCTTGAGCAGCTATATACGCATTGAGACTTTGGGATCATACTCCGATCTTTATGGATATGCATTGATGTACTCTTGGTTCACAGGATGCTTATGAGCTGAGTCTCATATTTGGATCTTTCTCTTTGAGCAGACACCTATTTGTGTCAGGTTTTGGCAGTTACAGGAACACTTTGGCTAGAGTGTCTGGGGGTGTGCCTTTCACTGGCAGATGTTATTTTGACATGCTTCGGTGTTGAGCTCATGTTCTTTTCACTGTCATTGGCCTTGCTTATGTCCGTTTTATGCCGGCTTTGGACCTAGCATTGTTTGCTTGACATTGGATCCTATTTTGGGACAGTTTGCTCTCTAGATTGCATACCTGCAATTTATTACATCAAGCAGTTATTGGTGGACTGATGTGTACTTTTCATGCTGAAATATCCTGATTTGGTGTACCGCACCTAGTACTAAGTGGATAGCAACTTTTGGCACACTTTGCTCGCCCTTTGGACACCGTTTTGGTCATTGTTGGGCAGTTTCTGCAGTAAAACAGCAAGCAGTTTTGGACTGTTTGGGCATTTCCAGCCTGCATAATGGCGTCATCTTCGCATGATAGTGCCATATTTAACATTACAAAGTTGGATGGTACCAACTACTCTTATTGGAAGAGTCAAATTTGGCAGGTCTTGGTGCAGAAATCTCAGATTAAGCCACTTCGGTTGAGTGGGGAGCAGCCTGAAACTATGGACAATGACGACTGGCTTGAACTTGATGAGCTATGCAAGTCCACGATTGTATTGTCTCTCATTGAACAGGTACATTATAATGTATTTGAGGAAGCACAGAGTGCATGGGATCTATGGAATAAGATCAAGAATCTTTATGATAAGAAAAGTCCGGCGAGTCAAATGTACTGGTTGAAGCAGCTTATGGATCTGCGCATGAAGGATAATGCGACTATGTCTGCTCACTTGAGCCAGTTCCATGCTATACTGAAGAACCTGACTTCGCAGGATATCACCTTTGGAGAGGAAGTAACTCCTCTTTTCTTGCTTGGAACTCTGAATGAGTCATGGGATGTATTCCGCACTGCTCTTTGTGCCTCTAGTGCTACTCTAAAATTGGCAGATGTTGAGAGTGCTCTTCTTCAGGAAGAGGTGAATCGCAAAAACTTGGATGCCTCTCGTAGTAATCATGCTTTGACAGTTAGAGGCAGGAATGACAGGAATGATCATGGTAATAACCGTGGCCGTGACTCGTAGAAGGGTCGGTCTAAATCTCGTGGCAAGTCGCGTAGTAAGTCGCGTGGGCGCAATGCAAATGTCACTTGTCATCATTGTGGGAAAAAGGGCCATATTAGACCACAGTGTCATGAGTTGCTCAATGAGAAGCGCAAGGATAAGGGGAAAGATAAAGTGCAGCAGAAGTCCTCTGATCGCAGCATAGTACCTGCGAAGTCCAGCGTCAAGATTGAGGAAATTAATGTCACGCAGACTAAGGAGTCCGATGGTGGTGATGAGTTTATACTTGCAGCTAGTTCTTCTGATGCTTCACACTTGACTGAGATATCTAGTATGTATGCACAGTGCTGGTTATTGGATTCAGGAGCATCCTTCCATGTGATGCCTTACCGTGAGTGGTTCCACTCTTACCACACTATATCTGGTTCAGTCAGACTTGGAGACGACAGGTCTCTTGACATTGTGGGCATGGGTGATATTCAGTTGCAGTTTTCCACTGGCAGTTCATTTTTGCTTAGGGATGTACGTCATGTACCTGCGCTTACGCGTAGTCTAATATCTGCAGGACAGCTGGATGATGCAGGATTTCATGTATGTTTTGGGGATTCTGCCTGGAAGATTACTCGTGGCAGACTTGTGCTTGCTAGAGGCGCCAAGGCTGGCAGCCTCTATCCTCTTGTTGTATCTGGGTCCTCAGTTGACCATGTTTTGGCAGTGGGTTCTATCCCACATGTATCACTTTGGCATGCTCGTTCAGGGCACATGTCTTTGAAGGGAATGAAAATGTTATCTGGTTTGCAGTATCTTCCGCCTTTGGATTATGCATGTTTTGACTCGTGTGATCATTGTCTTTATGGTAAGCAGAATAGGTCTACGCATAGGAAATCAGGTAGGCCACGCATGAGTGAGCCCTTGGCATTGGTGCATTCCAATGTTTGTGGGCCTATGCCTTGCATGTCTATGGGTGGCGCGAAGTACTTTGTTACCTTCATTGATGATTTTTCTAGGAAAGTGTGGGCTTATCCCATAAAGCAAAATTCCGATGTCTTGGCAGTCTTTCAGCGTTGGCTTGCTCTTGTTGAGAACCAGACTGGGTATAGGCTGAAATGCCTTAGGACTGACAATGGGGGAGAATATGTCTCGCATGCTTTTGAGCAGTTTTGTGATGACAGGGATATTAAGCGTCAGTTGACTGCCCCTTACACCCCACCCTAGAATGGTTTGGCTGAGCGCATGAGCAGGACTATTCAAGAGCGTGTGCGCTCTATGCTTAGCCATGCAGGCCTACCCCAGATTTTTTGGGCTGAGGCAGTTAGTACGGCAGTGCATGTCATAAACCGATCGCCTTCCAGTGGATTGGATTTCCAGGTTGCAGAGGAAGTTTGGGCTGGTAAGCCACCCTCTTATGCGCATCTCCATGTCTTTGGATGTGAGGCATTCTGCCATGTGCCCAAGGACAAGAGGAGTAAATTGGATCCAAAGAGCATTAAATGCATATTCCTTGGCTATGGTGAGTCAAGAGAGATGGGCTATCGCCTATGGGATCCGCTGACGCGGAAAATAGTACGCAGCCATGATGTCGTCTTCCATGAAGACAAGATGCACAGGCAGCCTGAGAAGGTGGTTGAGATCCGTAGAGTGATCTTTCAGGAGGAGCCTAGAGCTCCAGCACAGCCAGTAGTACAGCCTGCAGCAGTTCCTCCACAGGGCTAGGGTGTTGGACAGGCAGTTAGACATGCAGCAGAGCCTGCGGTGAGACGGTCTGCTAGAGACAGACGTCCACCTGCCAGATTTCAGTCCTCTATGCATTATGTTTTGGTTACAGATGCAGGAGATCCTTTCACTTATGATGAGGCTATGCGCAGGGGTGACAGTCACTCCTGGGAGAGGGCTATGCAGTCTGAGATAGACTCCCTGCATAAGAATGAGACTTGGGATTTGGTTGCCTTGCCTAAGGGCAAGAAGGCTTTGCCATGCAAGTGGGTGTACAAGCTGAAAAGTACCCCTGGACACCCCAAGCCGGCATACAAGGCTAGATTGGTAGCAAAGGGTTTTAAGCAGGAACATGGTGTGGACTTTGATGAGGTCTTCTCTCCTGTGGTTAAGATGACCACCCTGCGCTTAGTCTTGGCTTTGGTTGCACAGCTTGACTTAGATCTATATCAGATGGATGTCAAGACGGCTTTTCTACATGGGGACTTGCATGATGAGATCTATATGGATCAGCCTAAGGGCTTTGCAGAACCTGGCAGGGAGCACCTAGTGTGCAAGTTGAAGAAGAGCTTGTATGGCTTGAAGCAGGCACCTAGGGAATGGTATCATAAGTTTGATGCCTTTATGCAGTCACAGGGCTACAACAGGAGTGCTATGGATCCGTGTCTTTACACGAAGAAAGCCCGTGATGGCAGTTTGCTTATCTTGGTACTCTATGTTGATGATATGCTGATAGCAGGGAAAGCTCATGATGAGCTAGATGCTCTTAAATCTCAGTTGAAGAAGAGCTTTGAGATGAAGGATTTGGGATAGGCCTCACATATACTTGGGATGCGCATTAAGCGCGATAGGCATCAGGGGCTTTTGTATCTCTCACATCGGGAGTACATTCATAAAGTCCTTGAGCGCTTCCGCATGCAGGACGTAAAGTCTATTGGCTGTCCATTACCTTCTTATGTGAAGGTATCACAAACCGATTGTCTGTAGACAGATGAGCAGAGGGCTGAGATGGCCAAGATCCCTTATGCTTCAGCCGTGGGCAATTTGATGTACGCCATGATAGCCACTCGTCCAAATATTGCGCATGCAGTTGGTGTTGTGGCACGCTATATGGCTACACCTGGCAGCAGACATTGGGATGCCGTGAAGGGTATCATGAGGTACCTGAAGGGCACAACAGATATGTGTATTTGCTATGGCAGCCAGGATACAGGGGTCGTGGGGTACACTGACTCCGATTATGCAGGACATGCAGATAGTAGGAAGTCCACTTCTGGCTATGTATTCACCTATGCTGGAGGGGCTGTCTCTTGGATGTCCAAGGTTCAGAAGTGTACGACTTTGTCTACCACTGAGGCCGAGTATGTTGCAGCCACTGAGGCTTGCAAGGAGGCCATATGGCTAGGCCGTCTAGTTGCTGACCTTGGGATTGATGCTATACCTACACTGCATTCGGATTCTATGAGTGCCATTCAGTTGGCTAAGAATCCGGTATTCCATGCGAAGACAAAATACATTGAGGTGAGGTATCACTTCATACATGGTGTTGTGGAGGACAAGTCTGTTGACCTTGTCAAGATCTCCACTGACGAGAATCCAACAGATCTGCTCATGAAAAGCCTCACTACTGAGCGCTTTGCCTTCCTCAGGAGATTGATGGGCATTGGATGAGATGTTGCCTTTCCTCATCCCTTGTACCTATGTACATTTGTACTGTCTTTTCTTTTTTCTTTTCTCTCTCACTAGGGCAGATTTGCCTTTAAGTGGGAGGTTGTTGGGGGTAAAGGCGCCTCCGCCGTGCTGCCCCGTGTATTACTACACTGACAGTACCCGCCACTGCACACTGCAGGTGGCGGGCGCCCGTCACGTCACTTTATTCTTTATTCTTTTAGTGACAGTTTGAATAAAGGAAGGCCCGGTCACACATTGTGACTGTTGGAGTTCCCATTTCTTGTCTCTCTCTTTCTTGCTCTTGCTCTCCCGCCATAGCTCGCGTGCAAGCTTCGATCCTTCTCACCTTTCAATTCTCAAGACGCATATAATTACAAGTGGTGATGAAGGCAGGATCTAGGCAAGAAGAGAATTCCTCAAGGAAGCATGCTATGGATGGGCGGAGGTATCTCTTTGTGAAGGTTAAGCACTCCTCTAGAGATGCAGCATTCACATTGTAGATATTAGGGAAATCATACCTACCATGCACCTCCTGATTGAAATCAACTCCAATTCTCCGCGGATAGGGCATGCATATAGAATTATTCCTCTCGTGTGATAGTGTGTTACAGAGTGCCATCCACACATCTAAGTTAGAGTTCCAAATGGTTTTTTTCCACTTTGGTTATGCTTTGTACCCCTCCACTTTCTGGGTACCTCCATCACCTTATCCTCCCAATAGTTTGTAGGCTCCCGTTGCTACCTTATGGGGTGTCTAATTCTCTTCTTTGACCATTGGTTCCCTAGCCTTGCCGAGAGCTTTATCACTTTCTTTACCACCTTTGGAGATAACACTTTGTCCAGTGTTCGAGGAAAGGTAAAGGTGAATTCAAAGGGTCCGCCGGCTGCGATTCTCCCACTGCTTCCATATTGCAAGTTTCTGGTTCTAGTTCACAGGATAACACTACTCTCCTTGAGGAATGGACACATTAGGAACTTATTACGGCTTGGCTTGGAGTTTTCTTCATGCTAGCTCTACTTGTTCTCTCTGCTTGTGCCTCATTTTCACCATTCTCTTGGGGGGTGTGGTTTTCTCACCTTGCTCTTTTGTTTGTGCTTGTGTTTGTAGTGGGGGGGTTGATTCATGCAGTTGCTCTTCCTCGTCATGGTCTTACTCAAAGTTTGGCCCCTCTTCATCTATTGGTTCTCTCGACTCCTTAGGGGGAGGCTATGCTTGCTACTCTTGCTTCCCAAACCCTAGCAATTCAACTTCGTGTATGGATAATCCAACTGTGATCAATGAGCTCTTTATTCCTCCACACCTAAGATGGTGCTACGTTTGGGCACCTTAGCATGGAGTCCATGTTTAAGTACTCTCATTGCCATCTCTAATTTCCTTTTAAGTTAATCAATCATCTCTTCCTCTCTTTTTTTGGGTGACATTCAGTACCATGTTTAAGAAGGCTTTTTGCTTCTCAAGTATCCCTATCTCCACAGCTTCACCTTTGCTTTCTACTATAATGCAACTAAAGTCATTTAGTAACTTCAGCAACAACCAAACAGCTTCATAGGCCTCTAAGGCCACACCCTTGTACTCACCTTCTGTACTAGACAATGCAATTGTAGGCTATTTTTTTACTTTGCCAACTGATCATATACTGCCCAATCCAAATGCATATCCACTGGTTGACCTCCTGTTGTAGGCACAACCAACCCAGTCAGCGTTAGTATATCCTATCAAGTCAAGAGGTTTCCAATATGCATAAAACAACCCATAATCTATCGTACCCTTTACATATCTCATGATTCTCTCGATTGCATCCAAATGCGGTTTGTGAGGCTTCTGCATTAATTGACTGATTACCCCCATAGTAGCTCAAGTCAGGTCGAGTAATAGTTAGCAAGTAGATTCTCTATCTCAGTCCCAACATCATGCATGAATTGATAGACCAGCCCCACAGTAGCTCAAGGCTGAATGTTACCATAACTTCTAGCCTTTAGTTGTTGCCAATGCAATGATTGTTCTGACTATTGCCATTTCAGCTATAGGGCTAAAAGTCTCCTCATAGTCAAGGCCATACTTCTATGCATACCCTTTTGCAACTAGCCTCGCCTTGTAGCATTCCAATGACCCATCCGACTTGCATTTAACCTTGTATACCCATTTGCAGCCAATGGGGACTTTGCCTTCAAGCAACTGAACCAAATCCCATGTTCCATTTTCAGCCAAAGCTGAATACTCTTCGTTCATGGCAGCACACTAGTTCTCATCTGCAAACTGCCTCATCAAACTTAGCGGGTTCTTTAAAACCCATCACCTTAGTCATATAGGTGTAATGACGAGCTGAATATTCAGTGTATGTGTACCTATCAACTGGTCTTCTAACCCCCTTAGACCTCCTCAACTATGGCTCACTCT
This sequence comes from Lygodium microphyllum, assembly GCF_053477565.2. Taxonomy (NCBI): domain Eukaryota; kingdom Viridiplantae; phylum Streptophyta; class Polypodiopsida; order Schizaeales; family Lygodiaceae; genus Lygodium; species Lygodium microphyllum. The sequence goes on along the minus strand of NW_028229532.1, from coordinate 501,443 downwards.
GAGTGAGGCAGTACATACCGATTCTGCCTTGCACGAGGCGTCATAACAGAAGGAATCCCCAACTCACTCTCCAAGCTATCATTGTTGGATGACTCATAACCTGTAGTAAGTGGAATTGTTACATCCTCAAACATATTTTCTTTCCCCTTATCCAATCTCCCCCTCACTGACATGTCCGTGTCAATGGACGTAGGAGTGCGATTCTGCAATTGTCCTGACCAAGGACTCACTGTAGATGATACATCACCTATCCGGACCACTCATAAATGTATCTACTATAGGGGTATTGTCAGCATTACTAATGTTGGCTTATCCATCAGTAGGCACTGCAACTAGATTCCCAGAGTAAGAAGCCATCTCATCAAAGACAACATCTTTGCTTATCAACATCTCATGAGTAGACATTACATAGCATTTATAAGCTTTCCTGTCTTGTGCATAACCCAAAAACACGCTCTTGATAGCTTTGGCATCCAATTTCTTACTCTTTTCATTAGGAATATGGATATATGCAATGCAACCAAAGACCTTTAAGTACCTAATGTTAGGCTTATGATGACCAGGCTTATGACTCGGCTTATGACCATACAACCTCTCATAAGGTCTTACATCATGAATCCCTGCTGTAGGGGTTCTATTCAGCACATATACAACAATCACCACAACTTCAGCCTAGTAACCATTAGGCAAACACTTTTCATTCAACATAGCTCTAGTTGACTCCATCAGTACCCTATTTTTCCTCTTCGCTACACTGTTTTGCTATGGTGTATAGCTGCAAGTAAGCTGTCTTCTAATCCCATACTTTGCAAGATATCTATCAAACTCCCAATTGACATATTCTTTGCCTCCATCTAACCTAAGACAAGAAATAAAGCATGCCAACTCATTTTTAGCATTCTTCTTAAAATCTCTAAATGCATCAACCACTTCATCTTTATGTTTCAATATGTGCATCCAAGTGTACCTACTAAAATCATCAATGAAGGATACATAGTAATGAGCACCACCAAATGAAGCATTATGTGATGGACCCCAAACATCGGAGTGCACTAATTGCAAAGGTCTCAAACTATTCTTGACATGCTTCATAAAGGGAGACCTTGCTTGCTTTCCAAATTGACATGCATGACATACATGGCCAAAGTCATTATACTTGAATTTGGGCAATCCAAATACCACCTCCTTCTGCTGCATAGATTTCAACTTTTGAACATTAACATGGCCAATCCTCTTATGCCAAATATCAACATCTCATATAGCACCCTCATCATATGCAAACATGGCTACCTTAAGTTTTGGAATGGATGAGTCCAAGGTAAACATCCTACCATCCCTTCTACCTCTAGCAATTAATTTGCAGCCATTACCGTATTCTTCAATAAAGCATCCATCTTTATTGAATCTAACCTGCAGATTTCGTTTTGCCATGTGTCCCACTGACAAGATATTCTTAGTTATTGACGGTACATGCAATACATCATGTAGGCTCTTTTTCTTGCCATCAGGCATCATCAACGGAACAACTCCTGTGAATGTCATGCTAGATGTCATCCCCAGTACAAACATAACCATGTGAAACTGCAACCAACTCATCAAACCACTCTCCATGGGGTGTCATATGGTTAGAAGCCCCAGAGTCAATGTACCATCTCTCATCTCTATTCTGCCTAGGTGCATTCTTGGACACATGTTGCATGGCAAACAATCTATCACCCTGATCATAATGAGCACTCCTAGATGATGGATAATTCCCATGTTGTCTTCCTTTAGCTTTCATGTCTACCTGTTTCTTATGATAATCCTTGGCAATGTTCCCATATCTACCACAGTAATGATAGTCTTTATCCCTGTTGGATTGATCATTTGACTGTCATGATCCACCACCTTTGCCACGGGGTGATCTCCCCCTGCCTCTAAAGCCACCAGATCCACGCTGGCTCTGTGTATTTGTGCCATGCCAATCACTCTGCTGCTGCTGTCCATAGGTGTTTCAAGCGTCTCCCGAAACGAGCCATGGCCTCTGTCGCCTCTTCCACGCTAGCTAGAATAAAGGATAGTGTCTCTGCTCTGAGACGTACTAGAACCTGTGTTTAATCCAAGCTTTACTTCCTCATGCAACAACAAAGCAAGCAACTCATCCCAATCAAGGGGTTCAGATCTAATAGAAATAGATGTATCAAATGCTTTATATTCCTTGCCAAGTCCATTCAGAGTGATAGCAATTATATCATCCTAAGACACCTGTGATCCAATAGTGCCAAGCTGGTCCGCTATGGTCTTAATCTTTGTCGTGTAGGCCTAGATGCTTCTACCATTTCTAGACATGTTATTGAATTGCTGTTTCAACTGAATCTTTCATGCATGTGTTACATTTCCATAGTTCTTCATGAGTATGTCCCAAGTATCCTTCGAGGAATCACATCTAGTGATATGTATTGCCATAGCATTAGATATACATAAGAAAAAACAGTGTAGCACTTTGCACGCTCTCTGTCCACTATTTATGAGCTCTTCTCTGATGATGTGTCGGCCATTTAGGCAATTCAAGTTCAGCTTCATCACCAGTGCATGGATCCCCATATCCTTTAAAGTTCTTCATTTTGAATTTCCATAATGAAAAATTCTTGTTATCCAACTTCTCACCAACAATCTAGGTAATGTTGTCAGTGCCCTGTGCATTTGCCATGTTGCAATAGACAATGTCTGACTAATGCCCTGACTACCTGCAAGCCAACAAGTCTCACTGACCAACTATAGTCCTTGAATGTTTATGATAGTTTTCTGCAACAAATTCACTATTAAAACAAGGGTATTTCAGCCCATCAACATCTCAAAACCATCCATAAACATGTGGCATAACCCGTAGGTACATCCGTCAATACATAGACTATGTGGTTTTTGTATACTTTGTATCATGCAACCTTACTGCCAGAGTACATACATGCAGTCTGAAATCTATAAATTGTTAGTGTGACCAGCAACTGATTCAAAGCTAAAATTGAGATATATACATGTGATACATGCTCTAAAACCTCCAGAATATCTACTAGTACATATATGGTTCCATACATGATCATTCGAGCACATATCTGTGCATATACATCAAGTACAAGTGTCAAATATCTTACTTACAGGTTGTAGTTAGCAAATACTCAGCAAAAGAAAGTTTATCCAATCCAAAATGTCTTCAAATCACTTCATACATTTGCTTTAGTGTGTTGGGGTCAATACATAATCACTTCATACATTTGCTTCAGTGTGTTGGGGTCAATACATAATCATACATACAACCATAGACACTCTATCTTCAAGAAGCCAAGTCATAGATTGCATTTATAGTTTGTACCTAGCCAAGACAATGTAATTGCATTAATTTCCAGCTCCAAATTTCAGTTTTTAGTAGTATTTAATGCTTGTCTTAGTCCTCTAGACATTCAATAGACATATCCCAAGTCATACATTTGACATGAACCAAGCAATGTCATGTAATGCTTCAAGTGTAAACAATGCTTGCTGTCTACAGATTCATGATAGTTTTCCAGCCAAGTAAATGCTTCTAGATCTGAGTGTTTTTGTTAACAAAATTCAGCCCATAAGCATGACAACCAATGTACATGTCTCCATGAGCATACTTATGCTCTAATGAAGTCTTCTAGACATGTCCAAGAGCTCCAAACCCTTTCCAATGTAAAGCATATGCTATATATACCATGTATACAACAATTATAGATTGTTTCTAGGTCTACACTTCACTATTACAGCTCAATAGAGAGCTCAATAGGCAAGAATTTGTGTCTAGATCCCATCAATGACCTTTTAAGATGGTTTTTGAAGCATTAGAGAGCTTCAATAAAGCCTTCACTGTGTTCTACCCAACCACAACAGCCTGCATTGACAGCAGGTGCAAACATGCAGGTAGGGGCTGCTACAACAACGATAGATCTTGATTGTTCTAATTCTTGATGTGCACTATCTTGCACCCAAACCAAACCTCCAAATGCTCGAGACGACCCATAAACAACCACTTGATCAATGGGAACCACAATGAACCAATGCATACCTTTCCAATGAATAATGGTAGCATGCCTGTCTTTAGAGAACCCTAGATCTTCACTTTCTTCAGGCCTTATTCATTGTCTGCTACTCCAGAGAGCCCACCTAGCATGGCTCTGATACCATATTGGAAGAGAGGGAGAGACAGAGAGTGGAGCATAACCCATGAGCATTGGCTCATCTTCTTCTTCTTCATTATTCCATTACTCGACTACCAACTAAAAGTGAGACTTACACTAGGTTTTACTAACCATCATCTAACTATGGCTAGATCTAACTATGGTTAGATCAAGTCTACACCTACTTATTCAATGACACACACATGTACAACTGTATCCAGCTAATGTCGGTAAGTCACAAAGACATAAAGAGAGACGGGGTGGAGCTTGATTTCTAATAGGGTCCTCCAAGGCAATTGTCTATTGCTACACCCGTTCCCACCTCTACACCCTCTCTTCCATGGGTTCCTTCCCATCCCCCGCCCTCTCCTCTAGTGGTTCCCTCATACCCCCCATCTCTTTCAGAGAGGGATGATCTCGGTGATGAGGTTGTGGATTTTCTAGCCCCTATTGTTTTAAAGGGGGTTTTCCAGAGGAGCTTCTTCATCAAAAATCTTTATCGACAAACTTCATCGACATTGGCGTTCCTCTTGCCACCCTAGGATCCCTTCCTTCCTTGGCCTTTTGCCATATCCACAATCTGAGATGGGGTGTTAGCAATCATGTTTGTAATGCCTTGTCATCTCCTGCCTATGAGCCAGATGAGGACTTTAGGAGCTTTGGCCTTTCTATCACTTGTTTTGATGGAGGAGGTAGCTCATTCTAGAGCACTTAGTTTATTGCCTTTCAATGCATTTTCTCTTCTAGTCGAGATTTTACGTTCATTTCCTAAGGCATTTTCTACATTCTTCAGGCTCCCTCACTTGTTGGACCTTATCCACCCTTTTCGAGATTCTTATGAGCATTTTTGGCATTTTACTAGCATTAAATGTTAATTAGACTAGCAATAAATGTTGGTCAGACATATTTTTGCCTCCAAATTTTAGGTTGAATAGCATTAAATGTTGGTCGGATGCCCCTAAATTTTAGATCAACTAGTTTTTGGGATTTTTGGCTATTTATAGCCATTTCCCACTTGGCGGTTAGTTAGATTATCATATTCCATCCTTCCTTGGCAGATGCACACTTTGACTTCGTCATCCTTCTCTGTCTTCGGTGCTGTTGTCATCATCGGCCTGATTTGGTGCCCTCAGTGATGCTATGGGCTGCGTGTAGGGACTGATCAGTCCTCCTTCTGTATTCAACATTTGTTTCTTGTTCAATGTAGGTTTCTTTTCTTCTTCTCTTGTAGATTGTCTCTCTCTTCCTTTGTGTTTGAGTTCCTTCTTTTGTTGCGCACTCTCACAATTTCTACTTTGGGATTCTCATCGGGTTTGGTGAGCATGGATTGAGAAGTTGATTGGGTTTGAATTTTGATTGATGCTTTCTTGTTGGATTGTGTAGTGGTGATCACATCAGAGTTATTGGGGTGGAGCTCATTGATGATTGGTTGATGATAGACCATTGGAGCATGCATGGGTTGAGCACCCTTCCTATTGGCTTTTCTCTTACCCTATTTTGATTTGCATTTCTAGGCATTATTTTTTGGAGCTTGGGATTGAGGGGCATACATGCCACTTATGAGTTTGGCTAGCCACACCAAGGTGTTACCTTCATAGTAACCTTGGGTATGCAATGGGGCTTTTGGGACCTAGCGCAGCCTAGTCACTTGTGTACCATAGGAGCACCAACTCCTCTGTTTAGGTCTAGAGTGCGAGAGACATGAAAACTATGAGTTCATAATGATTGGCTTCTGTGCCCTAAAACACAACCATACTTCACCAAAAGTGGCACTTTAAGGGATTCAGTGAGAGACCATATTGCTACACCATTCAAAGACTATTCGTGGCTTTTCTAAGTGCTCTTCCTAGTTGGTGTGGACACACAATTCATTGATGAATACCTCCAACCATTTTCTAAGTACGTCCTTGAAAATGGCACACATGAGGCGCTAGAAGGTAGCAGGGGTATTGGTAAGTCCAAATGGCATGTCTATGTAGGTAAACACTCCCCATTAAGTGGTGAATGCCGTCTTGTGCATGCCTTCTAGATGGACTTGCACTTGGTTATAGCTTGAGAAGCCATCCAAAAAATTACAGGCTTCCTTTTCTGCCACTCTTTCTAGCATGTGTTTAGTGTGTGGATAGTTGTCTCTCTTTTTGTAGTTGTGTCGATATTTTTATAGTTCACGCACACTCAAATCTTTCCATTCTTTTTCATGACTATCACTATGGGTGATACCTAGTTCATGTACTCTATCTTGTAAATGAATCCTACATTTAGTAGCTTATCAATCTCTTCCTTCACTACATGTGCTTGCTTAGGATTCATTATGTATAGTGATGGGACCTAAAATGGGCTGGCACTGGCTAAGGCACTAGCCGAACCTCATGCTCTCAACAGACAATCCCACCACATGGCCTTGCGCGCCAGGAGCATCTGTCCAGGGATACACTGTCCTAAACACTAATCATTGTGCGTTTATAATCTGTAATCCAACAAATATTTCCTTTCCTGTCTCCTCAGAGGGAGATTATATATGTATCAGCAATAAATGCCACATATTACAGACACAAGGGCACCCAACCGGTTGATCACCATGGCCCTACTGCAGCTCTCCTACATCTTGGGGATTGGCCCCTTGATGCGCTGCTTCCACACATAGACACATTCGAAACAAACTCCCCTCTTAGTGCCAATATATTTATCATTCCAGGAATGCACTTATCCATCCCCTTTTAACCCACTGTCTAGACCTATAGCCAGGTTGCTCACTCTCTCTACGTGGGTCAAGTCCTAGAGAAACTAAGTGCTACGCATCCAGGAGCTTGTAATTGATACCATTTAACAATGCTTGATGTAAATGTGTATATGATAAAATGCTCAAACAATTGAAAAAACAGCCTCGTGCATTATGCAAATCCATTCTTTTCATGTTTCCATACACTAACACGTAATTGCTGCGATGAGAGAAGACACCGAGCCTTATACTTGTGCTGTACTTCCCTTTATTTAACTTAACGTCATCCTATATGAATAATGCAGCAAATACATCAGATTTTATATTATATTTCAGCTCTCAAACTCCCCTCCTCCCCTACCATTTAAGGTTTTGCCTCGTTGCATAGGTAAAGGGGTGATTTCATGTGTATTTCACACAAAATAAGTAGTAAATACTCACAAAAACATATAAATGGGGATAACCTGAGATAAACCCTCATGCTTTATCCTCATTATACACTCAAAGACACATCCATAATTTCCATAAATTTTCTTGTCCATTTTCTATTTTTTCCCTTTTAAAAAGTATTTTTTTCTATTTTTCTCATTTTAAAAAGTAAATTTCCCTATTTTTTCTTATTTATTATCAAAAAAAATGGAAGAAAATTAGCATTATTTCAGAGCTGTGGCTCTTGAGTCCTTAAATAGCAAACATGTAGATTTTATTGGTGTTTTGTTTCATGCTTTTCCGATTTTAAAACCAAAAATCCAATTTTTACTCTAAAAACCATGCTTTTTCGGGTTTTTTCCATTTATTTTTCACACTTTAAGTGTATATTTTTTGAGTTTTTTATTATGAAAGACTAAAGCCAACAGTATGCAATATGTCCATCAATTTTTAGCCCATATGAACATTGCTAACCCCATCAAATGCGAAAAAAAAGCCGTTTTCTTTGTAAAAATACCATCACTGTGTATTTTTCATTATTTTGGATTTAATAACTTGTTGCGCTCTACAAACTAGGGCCCATTTGATGCTCAGCCCGTCTCCACATTGCTATCTTTAGTCCATCTTCGGTTTGGAAGCAATTCGGTACCACGTCGGCAGACGAGCATTCATCAACTGAGCTTCATTCTTCTTTAGATACATCAACTGCCCCTTGCAGGAGAGAGAGGGAGGAGAGAGAAATACTGAAATCTGATCTCCACAACTGGGCAGCCATTTGAGGAGCGGACTAGAGCAATGGAGAGCGAAGATCAAGAGTAGAGCTGGCATATAATCGGTTGGGGGGGTTGCTTATAGCCCCCATAATCCACCTCAATGATTGGCAAGATGATGACGCCCTCTCTGCACGCTCATAAAAAAAATGGTCCCCCCCGTCCCCCCCTCTCAAAATCGTTTTTTTTAAGGGGCCCCTTAAAGGGAGCCCCCAAAGGTCATGCCTTTTGGGACTTATCAAGTCCCATTCACACTTGACTTTGAACTTGGTCTTCCGGGCACTCCCATTTCCTCGTCTGATGTCCATTTCAAAGTATGAAAAATCTTGGGCGTCCATCTTAAAGTCCTCCACTGCCGGGAATCTCCCAGGGTCTCATCTGACATGCCAAATAATTGTCAAAATTCACCAACTGTCATCAAGTGGGTCTTTTAAGCCTTTTTCGAGAATTGTCGCTTAAAATCGTACTGATTGCCACCGCCGCCTTCGACGAAGTCTATTTTTCCCTGAAATTCAAAATTTTTGGCTATTTTTAAGCACTTCTTGGCATAAAAAATCATCTGTCATTGGCGACCATGAGATAGGGCGACTCAGCCCGTCGAATCCCACCAACAAATCTGCACATAAACACAACCACAAAGAGCATCAAGCTAATACAAAATAGATGCACAACAAAACATAACATAGTTCTCACCCTACCCCCTGTCAAAACCAAGGCATGAAATCCACGAGGAGTAGGCCTAGTCTAATTTGATAGAAAGTCGAAAGCTAGTCACTAACCAACTGCTCCAACACAACCAAGCTAAAAAGATCTATCAAAGAGGTCATCCTCAGTGGTAGTTTGAACTACCTACCTAACTAAGGACAACTCAACCAGGAGCTCCTACTAGGTGAGGACTCCTATAGCTTGAGCAACAAATATTTTCATTTAGCACATTGGGTCTTTAACCTCTTATTTCCCATACTCAGGTGTGTAAAAAGGAGGGAGCTGAGCGTAATGACCCAAGGAGAGCAAGGCATCCGCCTCAGGTCCTGTCTTGGTACCCAAGAACCTACCAAGCCCGCGCAAGACGACACTTAATCCTTTTCTAACGCTCACTTTTATTTTCGCTCAACCTTCTTTTATTCTTATGTTTCTTAGCTAGAAGCCATCCCTAGGAAGACAAGGCATCGTCCCCAGGTATAATGGGAGCTCACGCTCAACCGCCAAGACCCACGGACCGCTTATTGCTTCAAGCGTTTCAAGCCGAATGCTAATGGCTACCTCTCACAAAGCCTACGTGCTCTCATGCCTATCGGGTGTAGTGAGCTTACCTTCATGCCGATCGAGTTGCCTCCTCTCCCGCACACTCCGGTAGCTCCACGATCCAAGTGCAAGCTTTAAGCAAGCTCAATCCTCCCGCTCCAAGCTCCAAGTTCCATCGCCGCGAGCAAGATAAGAGAAGAGAAGAGAAGAGGAGAAGAGAGGAGAAGATTGAGAGCTTCTCCACCCCACGGTCCCTCACCCTCACACACTCACTCCCTCACACTCTCACACTCCCTCTCTCAAGCACAAGCTCAAGAAAGCAAGAAGAAGAAGAAGAAGAAGAAGAAGAAGAAGAGGAGGAGAGCTACTTTTGGCCACACACAAGAATGAGCTTCTCATTCACTTTTCAACTTTATATACAAAACCCTAAATCCCTTTTGGGTGGTCATCCCCTTATCCCCTTTTTCACATGGCCGACCGTGGCCTAGGCCCTTTTTCCCATTGCCCTTCTATCTTCCTAGCTTCCTTCCTATCGCCCATCTACCTTTACAAATTGCACGGGTGACAGCCCGACGCTCTTTAAATTAAACCATGATGCGCTTGCGCTCTTTTACAAAAGTATTGATTCACGCTTTTTCTTGTGCGTCCTTTTCCTTTATTTAGGACTTTTCTGCATTTCTTGTGCTTCCATATTTTTCTTGGCGCACCTTCATCTTCCGTTTCACTTTTGCCTTAGCCTTTGTCTTCTACTTTAGCTTTTTCAGATTTTTCACCTTGTTCGTCTAATAGTTAACATTACCCCCCTCCTAGACGAGTGCCAGTCCTATGGCACTCTTCGTTGAAGGTAGCATGCGGAGCTTGCACCGGAAGACGTGGGTGGAAGGGACTGTTGTGGTTTGCCTTGGAGGAGTTCTGATGTTGGTGCGGATGAAGGTCATTGGTGGCACTTTGTTGTTCTGATTGGCTGGTGATATGATTGTTGTAGGTGGCGATAGGGCTACTCTTTGTTGGGAATGGTCACTCATAGCTGGCACGAGTGTTGGTGTTCTTGGGATGCTCATGGTGGATTCTGCTCGTGATGATTCTCTGGTGGTCTTGCATGATGAAGTAAAGGACAAGAGTTCAGAGTTGAGTGTTGACGTAGAGTTGACGGCGCTTTCGTTGGAGTCTTTAATACCTATAATTGAAAAACCCCTCATGTGGTCTCTCCCTAAGGGGTAGTGCTAGTCTTCTTATCGTGCACAAGACATATTTTGATTAGTTTGGGAGACAGGTTGAACTCTAAGCAAGCATGGAGTATTGTCCTGCACTTGAGGACCCAAACCGTGTATAGGTTATAGTGTGAATATTAAGTGAGTACACATGCGTATTTAGGTATTACTTAGTTAGAAGACTGTCGACTTGGTTCCTTGTATAGCAATGGGTTAGTGAAGCAAGGGGCTAAGTTGATGGAAAAATTTGTCGATGAAGACGAGGAGTACACTTGAAGATTGCTTGAGATATCATTATGGTCTTGTCAAGGCAATGTAGCATAATTGAGCTCCTTGATGTCTTAGCTTTTGGTAGCTAGTGGCTACTTGTAGTGCTTGAAAAGTATGGTGTACTTTTCCATTATCTTTCATGCCTTGCTTACCACTGTTGATTGTAATGGCATTGAGATGGAGTGCAAAAGAATTGTGCAAGTGGTTCAGGGTGACAGGTCTAACCATAGGCAAGGTGAGCTCCCTAGGTACGCCCTTGATGTGCCTTGAACAATTGTGGGGGATGTACAAAGGGCTAGGGGATTAGGGATGGAGCCAGCCGACCAAGGTCACTGGACGTACCTAATTTGAGGACCCCTAGGTGCGGTGTTGTGATCGTGTGTGCTTTTTTTTTTTCTTTTTTTTCTTTCTTTTTTTTGGTGGAAAAAATGAATACAATCAATGCCATACATTGAATCTGTTAGCCTTTCATTTGGATTGAGAAATGTTGGGATCCAAAGGCTATGAAGAATGGATATTACAGAGATGATTGTGTCACCAGCCTTGATGCTAGAGGAACTGTTGTTGAGATGAAGAGATACACTTGACATTTTGCAAACCTCTTTGTAACATGTGAGACATTGAACAATTGAGGTAGCACTTGGAGTGAGCTGTGCATGGACAAGGGCAGAGCATCTTGCGAATTGAATCCTGGATGATGAAGAGACGTTCGCCCTTGTTGAGAGCGTGGCTCCTGCCCGAACATAGAGTTTGGCCAAGAAGGAGGAGGTAATCGATGATTATGCTTTGGCCATGCTCAGTTGCAATATGTGCTTTCTGCAGAGGTGTCCTTGGGTTCTCGTCCAGTGGCACTTCCGTCATGGCTTTTGTTTCTTGGTATTCCTGTCACTTCCTCCATAATGGTTCTTTGTGGGGTTGGTGGTCTTGTGGTGACTTGGATATTAAACGCTTCTAGGCATTGACCTGTGTCATTGTGCATTCACTTGGAAAGGCGTGAGAGTACATGCAAGTCACATGCTTCAACCATAATGAAAATGTCCAGCTAAACAAGACATCACCAACTTGAATCCCTTAGTTTTGACTTGATGCGTATCACCTGCACTTGGTCATCACTGCTCATGGGGTGTGTTGGCCTTTGCTTCTTTTGGTATTATTTACACAGTCACAAAACACGTTGTTTATTTATGTACATGTTCATGAAACCATGTCACTCTACGAGGATAAAAACCGATTGTAGAACTCAGGATTGTACTCGAGTGTGGCACACATATCTAGCTTCTGTGGTAGCCTACTTAGCAATAATAAATATTTGGCAACATCGAGTAGCATGGTGCCTTGTCCGAGTCTACTGGAAACATGTAGCTCCTCCTCAATGAGAACTTTATCAATCAAAGGGCTCTCTAGGCTAGTTCCAGCTAGGTCCATACCTCGAACTGTAGCTAGAACTCGAAATGAATTTGGTGCCACATAGGTCAGGTCTCTTTGGGACCGCCATTTGGCCAGTCGCTCCTCTGAGACTATCATGATTTGGGCTCCAAGTTCGGCCATTGTAGCATGGTTTTCAAACCAACGTTTTTCAAATTGGCTTCTACCCTCTGATTGTCGCTTTAGTTGCTCTATCTCTAAGAGATTTGGCTGGTAGAGCATTTCATTAAATGTCACGGTTAAGCGTAGTTTGTCGGCCTCCTCGTCAGAGATGAGTCGCATGCGTTCATGTAAGAGCTTGTCATAATGTCCGTCAAGATATTCTTGCTCTTCCCACAATAGCGGATAAGGCAAATATTCCTCAAGCTACTCCCTAGGGAATGTGCCCATGTCTGCATGAACATAGACACATGCGAATAATTTCAGTTTAGTGTCCCACTCGGTCAAGTACTCCGCGACATCTCTATATTCTATGAGGGCTTGCTCGGTTGCTATCTCATGCAAAGTTCTAAGGGTTTCCTTAGGCTTTAGCATAGCTGGGGGCTCAGGCCTAGATGAGCAAGATTGATCAATGCCAGGATTGCTTATGCCTTTGAGGTTTTCATGTTTCTCCTGAGGCTTTATGGTAGTTGTGTCATGGTTCTCCTCAGATGTGACCGGAGTAGTCTTAGCATCCTGTTGTGACAGTGTTGTATCTACTCTTGATTGATCAATGCGAGTTTCTCTATCGGTGGATTGAGTGTCGCAAGCAACAGTTGTCAAACACATGGATGTGTCTGAGATTTCACTGCTGTTAGGAGAGATGGCAATGGGTTTATCTATGGATGAACCAGATGCTTTGTTCATCATCTCTTCAGTACTCTTGGACCCAATCTTCTTGTCGTCTGCAGTAGGTTGCAACTGTCATTGTTTTCGTTGTTTTCTTCTCTTTCTCTTGGGCATTAGAGGTGTATCCTTAAGGACTCAGGATCCTGAACTAGGTCAATAGTTGATGTGCTTGGTTGGGCCTTAGCATTCTCTTTCTGTGGCATGTCGTCATGGGATTTTGCTACGGCCTCACTAGGTTGAATAGCCTTGCTAGGTTGCGAGGGTTCAACTACGTCTCTTTTTGGAGAGTCTAGCTGTCCAACTAATTCTCCTCTGTTCAGCCCTGCATTCGATTACATTGACAGTTGCTCGTGGTTAGGCATTTGCTCTAGATTTTTGTCCTTATCTATTAGAATCTGTCTCCATTGCTTCTTGTCAAGGTGAGTGCTGTGTTTAGAGTTGTTGTTCTCTTGCTCTTTGGAGATTTGGGCGACTCTAGTGTAGAACCATGAGACGGTTTAGGGTTTTTGTCATGTAGGCTTGGAAGAAACCAATTGAAGAAGTCAGCGTTGTATTGATGGGAAGCATAGAGATCTAGGATTGCAGGGACTTGAGTGAGGCAGAAGACATATGCGTTGACATCAAGTATGATGCTCCCTACTCCTAGCCTGCTAGCCACGTGTAGATCTTCTTCTAGAAGCACTTTATCATACAAGGGATGTTTTTGGACAGTGGTAGAAATCTGGACATCATGGGCAGTTGCCAACACTCTCAATGAGGTCGGGGCAACGTGGAATCATGTATTGATGTCTAAAGGACTTTCCTTTGCTCAGCAAGTGTCATTAGTCGGTGGCCAATTTTGGCTGTCAAACTTTGGTTGGAGTACCAATTTTGTGCAAAATACCTTGTTCTTTCCCTTTTCATTTGATTGCTTCAAGCTTTTCCTTGTTTGTCTCACATAGAGCTGTATAAAATGAGGGTATCAAGCGCAATTCTCTAGCTGTGGATTTTGGGATGTCCTTCATGACTTCTTCAACAATAGCTGCATAGTAGAAACAAACATGTTGCTGCTCATACCAAGTCAGTGGTTCAACTATGAGCTTTGTGTGCTCTGGTGTTGGCCTTCCGATGTCCACATGGACGTATGCACGTGTGATGGCTGTCAGCTTGTGATCAAGCTTCACCATGCACTTCATCTCTGGTTCATTGGTCAGATGCGCCATTTCTTTGGCCAAGTCTTCGAGAGATTTATCCTCAAGCCTAGGCTTTAGGTGCTTTGGAAGGATTGGAGGTGTCAAGGATGTTCGTTGTGACATCTCTTCCAAAGGTGAATTGCTAAGGACATGTTCCGCAATGGGTATTGTCATGGCCAAAGGTTGTGACTGTTGTGTTCCCTGATTGGAAGTAGTGGTGGCTAGTTTAGTGGACTGGCTCCCATTGGTAGACTGCGGTGTCAAATCCTTAGGCAAATCAGAAGTGGTCATGTCTTTTGTTGCCCTTTGCGCATTCACTTGTGCAGGTTGAGCAACGACACGAGGCTGCTGCTGCCGTGCTTCCCGTGTCCATTTAGGTGAAGAGGATGTAGGAGATTTGGGACTCCTACGTGGGCTTGGCATTGACTAGAGAATTTGCTCGGGATTGTTAGACGATTCTGTCATTAGCTTTGTTGAGCAATCAGCCTTATCATGAGCAATGTTGTGCCTGTGGTGCTCATTATTCTCTTGGGAAGTCAAAGGCTCCTTTGGCACTAGCGGACCTTGTGCACACTCGACAGTTACCTCTGATATCTACTTGCTAAGTATGCTAGGCTGAGGATCTAATTTTTGATAGGTCATGTTTGGTTTCTTTGATTTCAATCGTGAGGGGCTCAATCACTCCAATATTTTTGATTCGAGACTTGGATTTTCGTTTAGGTTTCCTCCTATGCCTCTTTGCTTTTGACATAATTTGGGCTTCTAACAGAGGTGGTTTAGCAGGGGGTTTGGGTACCCAAATACATCGGTTGCCTGCATAATACCCTTGAGCACGAAGCAATGCCTTGGATATCCATCGTGGCGTTGTGCTAGCTCTCCATCGATGCCTTCGTCTATAAGGCTTGGGCTTCTTTCGTGGTCTTCTACGATATTTGTAAGTCCAGATTCTATTCTTGGCCTTGTCTCCTAACCTTTTTGTTTCAAGTATGGCCACACTCACAGGTTCTCTCTGTTCAACCTGCGCTTGTATCAACTCTTTCAACAACTCCTTGCTCTCATTACTAGGCTTGCTTGGTATATCAGAATGCTCCTTGCCCTTCCCTCGAGGTTTGGTGAGGTCACCCTTGCTAAAAGTCGTGATTATCCTCACACTTGGTAGTGTTAAGTGTATCCTCTGTGCTATATAATCGGCTTCACACTTCGTTGCCTTTTTGAAGGGCCTTCCTAGGAGGATTTCCTTTCCATAATTCTTGCTATTTGGAGGAACATAGAACATGACTGGCAAGCTTTCTGTTTCAATAGTTACAAGGATTCTGCACTTCCCTAGAAGTGCTTGTGGGTGTTCCCCGTAAGGATTAAGAGTTGCATTAGTCGGTTTGAGCTCTGGTCGACCTAGTAGAGTCCATGCTTCGTAAGTCAAGATATTGAAATCTGCTCCTTCATCAATGAGAGCATCAACACTATGCTCTCTTTTTGCAGTGAGTTTGACCCTAAGATAAGCATGTGGCACTATGTCTTCATCTTCCGGGTCTTGGTTTACAGCTTGAAGCCTTCTGATACATGCCTTTGAGTCCCTAACTGCACAGTCAGACGTGGATTCTCTACTGAGGTCTTGGGTCGTCTGTGCAGCATTGCTCAAGTACATCTATTGTCAGGGCTGTCATGTCTAGTCATCCTCGCATTGATAGCTTGATGATGTTGCATTCTGCTTCGACTAAACGCAGTTTGAACACAATGTACATGTGTTCTTGTGGTGTGGCCTTTTTGCCCTTGATGGCTAGATTGGCCTGTTGAGGTTCCAGGATCTTTGTTTGTCTTTGTTTGGGTACGGGATTCTGTTTTTTCTGCTTTGTAAGTGAAGATCTATGCTTGTGAAGAGCCATTACTACACTAGGGCCTAATTCGGAGGACCTGTTGCGGTGCGCGTTTTCTCTCCAGCCTACTGGGGGAGGTGCGGAGGGGGCAGAGCCCCCTTTGCGGGGGTCCGGGGGGGGGGATAGTCCCCCCTGGCCCGAAGGGCCGTTACGGTAAATACCATGCATGATTGGGAGGACCTCTGGTAGCTAAATTTTGAACTATTTGCTGTGGATTTTAGCCTAGTGATAGATCTATGATGTGCCTTTGGCTCTATACGATTTCTAGAGTCTATTTTGGTGGTGGCAACTTAGTTTCTGGCCAAAATGGAATTTTGGAAAAATTACAATTTTTGGGCTGAGTCCCAAATTCGATCGGCCGAGGGCCGAGGGTTGAATGGGTGTGGGCCGAGGGCCGAATGGGCCGGGCTGAGGGCCGCGGGCTGAGGGCCGAATGGGTGTGGGCCGAGGGCTGAGTCAGCCGAGGGCTGAGTGGGCCGAGTCGGCCGGGCCGAGTCGATCGCTCGGACGAGCCGAGTCGATGTTAGGGCCAAATTGTCTAGGCCGAGGGCCAAATGTGAATGGGTTGAGTCAGCCGGCCGAGGGCCGAATGAGTTTTTGGGCCGAGGGCCGAATGGGAGAGGACCGAGGGCCAATTCTGGGGTTCGGCCCAGAATGGCCGAGCCGAACGCGGCGCAGTTTTGGCAGATTTGACGAATAATGCTTCGTTTTTTATGATTTTGGTCTTGAGGGGTCACATAAACTTCAAGAATGCAAGAATAGACATGAATGAAGGATTCTATACCCTTGGAATAGCAAATAACCTCCAAAGTACAAATCGACAAGCAAATCAAACCCTCTTTCCCTATTTTGACAGCAAAAACCCTAATGCTTATTTTCTTTGTTTTCTCCTACTCTAATGCATCCAAATCACAAAGTAAATGCCTACACTACTCCATCTCACAACATAAATCTCAAAAAAGTTAAAAACCTACTTTTGCCAATGAGATTGAATACCATCTTCAACCCCCTCACTTCCTACCTATCTCAAGCACCGGTTCGAGGAAAACCCTACTTCAATGCTCGATGTGGAGTGGGCAAGCACTCAAGGCTTGAATCCATTGGTCCTGGCAACGGAACCAAAATATAGTGAGAGCTCACGCTCAACCGCCAAGACCCACGGACCGCTTATTGCTTCAAGCGTTTCAAGCCGAATGCTAATGGCTACCTCTCACATAGCCTACGCGCTCTCATGCCTACCGGGTGTAGTGAGCTTACCTTCATGCCGATCGAGTTGCCTCCTCTCCCGCACACTCCGGTAGCTCCACGATCCAAGTAAAAGCTTCAAGTAAGCTCGATCCTCCCGCTCCAAGCTCCAAGCTCCATTGCCGTGAGCAAGGTAAGAAAAGAGAAGGGAAGAGGAGAAGAGAGGAGAAGATGGAGAGCTTCTCCACCCCACGGTCCCTCACCCTCATACACTCACTCCCTCACACTCTCACACTTCCTCTCTCAAGCACAAGCTCAAGCAAGCAAGAAGAAGAAGAAGAAGAAGAAGAAGAAGAAGAGCTACTTTTGGCCACACACAAGAATGAGCTTCTCATTCACTTTTCAACTTTATATACAAAACCCTAAATCCCTTTTGGGCGGTCATCACCTTATCCCCTTTTTCACTAGGCCCTTTTTTCCATTGCCCTTTTATCTTCCCAAATTCCTTCCTACCGCCCATCTACCTTTACAAATTGCACGGGTGAGAGCCCGACGCTCTTTAAATTAAACCATGATGCGCTTGCGCTCTTTTACAAAAGTATTGATTCGCGCTTTTTCTTGTGCGCCCTTTTCCTTTATTTAGGACTTTTTTGCATTTCTTGTGCTTCCATATTTTTCTTGGCATGCCTTCATCTTCCGTTTCACTTTTGCCTTGGCCTTTGTCTTCTGCTTTAGCTTTTTCAGATTTTTCACCTTGTTCGTCTAACAGTTAACAGCAGGTCGCTGATTCGCAAGGCAATAAACAAGAGCTCAAAGATTTTTTTTTCTTTCCATTTCTATTTTTTTAGAGGTTCGAACCCCTTTTTACACCTCTCCGTATATTCATATATTGTCGTTCAGATATTTAGGGATTTGTCTCTTTCCATCATTAGTTTAGTAGGCTGCTCTAACTGCCTCACAACTAACAGGAACTCCCTAAACAGCCACCTAGCAGGTCAGCAGAACAAGGTCACTAGAATTCCCATCTAAAACAGGTCTTACAATGCATGACAATGCCTTGCAGGAGCCAATAACTACTCAGACCTTCCCCAGACATATAAAGCCTAATCGTGGGACTTCATGCCTTGAGTGCCGGTCCCCAACAAACAAAAGAAAGTAACCCTTACACATACATATATCATTAATTGCTTAAGGGAAAAGACTCGAAAAAGGAGCGAAACCACCTGGAATGGCCACAAGAAGCTCCTTCGCAACAAAGGCTCCCTCCAGCAACTTCGTCTACCTGTATGATGTAATCACTACAACAAAAAACCATTAACTGTACCCACACCAAACAGATGAATGCTCCTCTTGGCCTAAAGAAATAATATATTTTATTGCAAACTAGTTGTCCCTCTTGGCCTAAAGAAATCAAGCAAACCTGCTCATATAGATCCCTCCTCGGAAGAAGGTAGATATACATACGCACGCTCCACTCCAAGGGGAAAGACAGGGCGCTGAGCTTAAACTAAATGCATCAAGTTATGACCTATACCTCCTGCATATATAGCAAGAGGCGTACACATAACATGCCATTGAATCGACCTATGGGTCCAAGACAATAGTGGTAGATGGGTCTCAGCTACTCTTCTCATTACCCATATCAACCATCACCTACCATATAATGCGTGGTTTGATAACATTCCCCACAAGCGACCAAGTCCCGTCTCATTATCAATAACAACATCTGAACTAGGACCATAGTTGAAAAAGAGGTCCTCCTCATGAGCAAGATTGGCTAATGAATCCGTAAACTGATTCCAATAACGTGGAATGAGCTGAAGAGATATGCTCTCAAATTCATCAAGTAGGGTTATAGCAGTTCGATGATACATATGAAGGAGAGGATTTTGGACTGTATATATCCCATTAAGTTGATTTAGGATCAGCTGGGAATCCGCTTTTACTAACAACCGTTTAATGCCGCATTTCTTGGCAATATTCAATCCCATAATCAGGGATTTATACTCCACCATGTTGTTAGTGAATCCCACCCCTAGATAAGCAAAAAATTTCATTGTAACTCTACGTCGGGAATCACGGATGACTACTCCAACACTCCCTTTTCGATTAGGCCCCCTGGATGCTCCATCAAAGTATAACGTATGTGTCCATAATGGGTTTACACAACTAGCCATCAGGAACTCCTCTATTCATAAGTATGATAATCAAAATTCAACATATTTAGAGGATGAACTGACGGCTCCTTCCCATCTTCTTCATTAAACTCAACATGGATGCTTATCAAGATTTGTAAACGGTGATGGCCGAAAACTTTAATCTCCCACACAAAGGTACCATCTTCTTGCTCAACCACTTTGTATCCCTTGCTCCACCAGATAATTCTCCCCTAATGATATCTTTGCTCTAGATATGGGTGCTCCAAATAAGGGATTAACCACCCCATCGACCAGTTTAAGCTCTCCTGCAGGTCTCAAATCAGCCCTAGCATGGACATGCTATGCATTTAGCGCGTTAGCATATTTAGAAATAATAAGGTTTAATATTATTAAGATTAACCTTATTCTTAAATTCCACTCCTTGTAGATCAGCTAATGAAACCATGGACTTATTTTTACCTATCCGAACTATCTTGTAAGGGCCATCCTTAAATTCCACTCCTTGTAGATAAGCTAATGAAACCATGGACTTATTTTTACCTATCCGAACTATCTTGTAAGGGTCATCCCAACAAGGTTCCAGCTTTCCTGGAAATAGCTCCCTACATGCATCGTAATACAAAACTAATTGCTCTTTTTTAAGGTATACTTCTTCGCCTTTAGATCATGCAACCACTTCATCCGATGTTTAGCTACCTCCCGGTGTAACAAAATCTGCAATTTGAGCTTGTCCAAGTGGGCTATAGTCGTAAAGCGCTCAAATAAGGCATCTTCATCACCCAAAGAATGATTGATTGCAAATATTATGGTCGGCAACTCAATTTCTAAGAGCAAGTCACACTCCTCCCCGTAAACTAATTTGAATGGGGTGTAGCTAATGGCTCGTTTAAACATCGTATTATACGCCCAAACCGCCACATATAATTTTGTATCCCAGTCATGTTTCTTTTTAGAGACTATCTTGGATAGGATATCCACAAGCTGCTTATTGGTACTTTCAACTTGTCCATTGGCTTGCGGATTATAGGGGGTCATCTTGTTATGCTTAATGCTCCATGCTTCAGTCAGGCTTCTAATTACCTTATTCAAAAAGTGCGTTCCACGGTCCGATACTATTTCCCTTGGGCCAAAATGACAGATGATCTGCTCAAGTAGGAAACTAGCAGTCTCTTTTGCATTGTCCTGCCTCGTCACCCGTGCTTTTGACCACTTTGTAAAGTAATCAGTTGCTACTATAATGTATCTTTTCTGAGTAGTAGACGATGGGGTAATAGGTCCCACAAAATTGATGCCCCACTTCTCAAATGAAAGGATAGCCATAATAGGCGTAAGTGGATGCTTTCTATTCTCTCGATTGTCATGTCTTTGACATGTATTATATCTCTTAACATAGTCAAATGAATCTTGGATAATGGACGGCCACCAATAACCAGCTTGTAAATCCTTCTGTGCTGTCAGTCGCCCAACAAAGTGCCCTCTACAAGCGGAGTCATCGCACTCTTCCAAAATGAAGGGAACCTCGTCAGGCATCACACATCGGCGATAGATATCATCAACACTTTGCCTTTATAATGTCCCTGCGATCAAGGAAAATTTCAATGCCTGTTGTTTAATCTTCCTCTTCTCGGGTTTTGATAGAGTAGCTCCAGTCTCTCCCGTAGAAAGATAGTGCGTTATAGCAGCATACCTGGAGGGAATAGACGACGTATCAATCTTAAACAATGTTTCCATGTCACTTTATTTAGCCACAACATCTTTTGGCTCTTTGAAATCCACAAGACACTCGACAATGCCCTAAAGCTTCGGCGGCTTGCTCTTAATCTCGTAATCAAACTCCTGCAAAGTGATTAACCACTTTGCTAAACGATCAGGAAGCTGTAACTTATTCAACAACAATCGAAGCCCTTCAGCCTTCGTATAAAAAACCACCCTCTCATAAAGAATGTAGTGCCTAAACTTCTTGGTCGCAAATACCATCGCAAGGCACAACTTCTCCATATAGGTGTAGTTAATTTTTGATATATCCAACTTCCAACTAGCAAAAGCTATCGGATGGTACCACTTTTTCTCCCAAATTTGGGTCAAACAACAGCTGATACTATACATAGTTGCTGCTAAAAATATATAGAACATTTCACCCCTTTTTGGTGCTTTTAAAACAGGTGCTTTGGCAAGCTCCTGCTTTACATCGTTAAAAGATACTTTGCAAGCATCACTCCATGAAAACTGGCAATTAAAGGACAATGGGTTCATCAGTGGCAATGTTCTTTCTGCCAAGGCATTGATAAATCTCCGATAATAGCCTATCGATGACAGAACGCTATGCACTTCCTTTGGAGTACCTGATTGACTCACGGTGACTATGACCTTGATCTTTTCAGGATCAGTCACAATCCCTATGGAACTGACCACATAGCCTAACAAGATCCCATAAGGGACTCCGAAGATGCACTTCCGTGGGTTGAGAGCTATGCAGAATTGTCTGCAATGCTCAAAACACTTCCGTAAGATAATTAACTGTCTATCCCTTACGGTGGCTGCCCCCAGATCGTCAATGAATACTTTCAACTCCTTGGGGGAAATGTCACCAAAGTCTTATCGGCTGTTCTCTGCCATGAACCTGGTGTATTACATAACCCAAATACCATCACATGGTACACAAAGGTACCGAAGACCATAATAAACGTTGTTTTTAGCTTGTCTTGCTGAACAATCGCCATCTGGTTATACCCTGCAAAGCAGTCCATAAACGAATAGATTTCCCTATCTGCTAGTTGATCCAAAATTTGGTCAATAAATAGCAATGGGTAGTAATCTTTAACAATTTGCTTATTCAACTCTCTAAAATCTACACAAACCTGGATCTGATTGTTCTTCTTCTTCCTGATCACAACTGGTGCACCATTCAGTATGCTAAACAGGGAAGATCAAACCCGCTTTCCGCAACTTTTGTGGTTCCTCGAACAACCTATCCCTTAATTCAAAAGGCATACGCCTTACTTTCTAACGTACAGGGCGGGTACCTTCCTTTACAGGAATAATATGCGTAGCTATACTGGGAGGAATACCCCTAAGTTCATCATAGCTCTAAGAAAAGATATCGCGGAACTCCTCAAGGATACGTAGTCCTCTCTCTCTTTTGAACTGAGCATAGAACTCAATTTGATTGGTCGCAAATTATTAGGCGTACCAAGGTCTAGCTCAATAACATCCACGTTTCTTATTCGATCATGAGGCTCTATCAGCTCATTCAAGGTTATTTGATAAATATCCTCTGTAGTGGACCCTTCCTTAGATCCATCGCTCGATGACGTCTCACTATTAGATGGATCATCTACTATTTCTAGTTCAGTGGAGGATAAAGGAGCTCTCTCACTCTGAGGAGACTCAGGGTATGCATCCACTATTACACGATGGGCACCTCGACCTAGAATCACTAGACCAACGGGTATATCGACTTGACAGTCTATTTGTAAAATATAGGGCCTTCCTAGCAAAACTTGATAGCTAGGACATCCTGCAAACCTTATCACCCTAAAGTCTAGATCCACGCTTGCAAT
Organism: Lygodium microphyllum; assembly: GCF_053477565.2. Taxonomy (NCBI): domain Eukaryota; kingdom Viridiplantae; phylum Streptophyta; class Polypodiopsida; order Schizaeales; family Lygodiaceae; genus Lygodium; species Lygodium microphyllum. The sequence continues at coordinate 478,421 of NW_028229532.1, read as the reverse complement.
AGTGACGTGGGATTTAGTGATGCAACCTTCCGATTGTCTTAGACTATCATCCGCCATCCTAAGAAGTGTGGAGCCATCTTTTTGAATTTCGAGACCTAGCCACTCCATCAAATTTGAACTTATGATATTGACGAAGGATCTAGTGTCCACGATAGCGTGCTCCACTAATATTCCATCCACATACGCTGGAACCCTAGGGCAATGCTTTTCAGCATGATCAAACCAATCTTCTCCCACTCTAGCTATGCCCAAGGGTTCTACTATATACTCGATACATAGGATTTTCTTGAATTCCTTGTGCATTCCTGGAGAAATTTTAATCAATTGTAGGAGATTCACATCTGGTTTGACTTCGCAAAGAGAACTTGCTAGGTCAAAGTCATGGTAGTTAACCAAAGTCGGGCCAAACCATTCTTTCCTTTTGTCGTTGGACCACCAGCTTTAGTGCCTCTTTTTTGACTTTTGTCTTCTTTCTTGGCACCTCTCTATCCTTCTCGGGATCCACTGTCATCAGGCCTTAGAGGTCCACCTTCCATATCCAGATTCAAGACTCACTTTTCCCTAGCATCCTACTTAGGGTTTCCCTCGACAGCTATTACAGTTCCTTTATCACCCGCTTTAATCTTTTGCCCTCTTGTTATGGCTCGTAGATTAGAAGTTTCTGCATCATTGACATGTATACACCCTCAATAAGGCTGACTCCACTACCATGAGGCAACTCCTCTACAACAGCCTTTCCTCGTTGCAGTATTTGTCTTGGTCCCTCATCTTGCTAGAGATTATTCCCTTGTGCACGATGATTAACTGGACCAGGTTGTTTACTTCCTTGTTGGAGAGAACTGATTTACTCCAACAGGTAGCAACTAAGTGGCCAGACTTTTTGCAAATATCACATTTGACATTCGGGCAATTCCTAGGGAAATGTTGGCCACCACATCACTTACAGCTGAATCTTGAGGGGCCACCCTCTTCAGGGCGTCGACTCCCTATCAAATTTTGTTGCTTCTTAAGAAAATTGACATCCACAGCTATTTATCGATACTGTTCAGAGATCATATCGGTGTAGTGCTTCATCATGTCCTTAACTTCACCAACGACATTAGAGGCACTCGACTCGTAGCCGCGATCGTCAGTGTGTCATCCCATGGGCCTAACCACTTGATTAGGGATTGACCATTGACGTACTAGGACAAAATTAGGGTTCATTTTTTGGCCCCCACTATTTAATGAGGCCGCCTGACTATTCATGGGCATAGTCATGCTAGAAGGAGCTGGTAACATAGGTAAATTCGGCATGATACTTCCTCTCCCATTCGCGTTTGATATGGGATCCCCTTGACTCCCATTGGTCAAGGCCAAGTTATTACCATTCCAATTTATCCTTGCTGCATAAGCTACTTGCAAGCGTGACTCTACTCTTTCTGCTTGGATAATAGCAGTGTCAATGTCGGCCAAAGCAACACTACTTAGCTACACCTGGATATTAAAATCCAATCCATGCAGGAAATATTGTAAGTGGGCATCCACTGGAATGGGGATATAAGTATTTAGTCTATGAATAACTTGCTTTAATTTCTTGGCATAGGCCTAGACATTCTCATTTGGCTCTTGGCGTGTTACATTCAAGACACGCAACCAATATTGTCCACCCTTCTCAGGGGCAAACTCTCTACGGAAAGCCATAAAGCTAGTTATGGTTTCGGCTTTGAGACCATGGTACCATACCGCCACTCTTCCTTTTTAATGTCATGTTGAAGAACACCATTAGGTGTCCTTCGTCTTGGATTCGATAATTGAAAATGAGTGTTTGAAACTCCTTAATGTAGAGTTCTCCATCTTCTTCTGCTAACCCATAGAAAATGGGCAACGATGCTCCTAATGTCGGAAAATCCGATGTCCCTACTGGAATTGCGATAGGTTGACCGGATTGACAATAATAGTTTGTGTAGGTAAAACTACATCCCCACTTGTTGTGGGTTGATTAACTGGAAGTAGGGAAGTACTAGGACTTTCACTTGCACTCGAAGAGCTACTCGTAGTACTTAGGTTACTAGAACCATTGCCACTTATGCGCAATGGGCTGCTCCTTTGAGGAGAATAACAACTTACAATCTCCGCCATCTAGCCCTCTCAGCACGTTCTGCTTTTTGTATTTCGGCTTGATGGTTCTTATCAGCGGAGGACATAAACCAACTATTTGGTCCCTAGAAACCCTAGATTCGAGAACCACCACTTGTTGGCGGCTCCCGGCAGGCGCACCATTGATGGGACCTAAAATGGTCCGGCACTGCCTGAGGCACTAGCTGGACCTCATGCTCTCAACAGACAACCCCACCACATGGCCTCACGGGCCAGGAGCGTCTGTCGAGGGATACACTGTCCTAAACACTAATCACTGCACGTTTATAGTCTGTATTCCAACGGATATTCCATTTTTCGTCTCCTCAGAGGGAGATTATACATATATCGGCAATAAATGCCACATATTACAGACACAAGGGTATGAAATATGACTTTGTTTATAATTAATTGTATTGATTTGTGATGTTGATTTCGTTTAGGTCTCTTCTTCAACCAAATGCAAGTGAAAGAGATTCTTTGAAAGCATCTTAGTTTTATTATCATCTTCTTCCTTTAGTAGTTTCAAAAGATATTTGGAGAATAAGAAATTTAAAAAGGCAAGGAAACAATGCTTGGAGTCATTTATAAAGGATCATTCTTTGGATACTAAGTTAGTGTAGGAGACACTAGATAATATTGATATCAGTCAAGATGCTTATATACAAATTTTTTAGCTTTTATAGTCAAATGTGAAGCAAGAACAAGTACGTAATTGCATACTTCCAAGGCCATATCTGGTTAGAACTATTAGACAAAGAGTGAATAACAAAGTAATGGAGATTCTGAGTGAGCCTTTCCATATCAAGACTAGCTTCAAGGGCAAGAAAAAGGGAGTTTTATTCAATGAATTTAACAATATTTTCCTTGATGGCACCCTACAATGTTTAATGATTAGATTCTACGACTTGTTACTAGAAGAGGCATAAGGAGTGGCTAGATTTGTGGTTAAACTTAATGAAAGTGAGATTCTAAAATGTACAAAACTAGAGAGGGTCTCTATTATCTTGATGAATAGAGCACTTTCATCAGATCATTGCACTCACTCAATGTCATTTAGTGTTCAATCGGAACACAACATTTGGTGGCTAGGAGAATTCGAAGTAGATACAGAGGATTTTGATATATTATATTGGGTTTTTCATCGAACACCAATACTTGATGTTATTAAGAGACAACAAGTAGGAGAAGAGCTATTTGTTGAAGGATTTGGAACTATAAGATTGAGTGGCACATAGTTGGTGTGACTTAAAGACACTTAAATATATGTACAATGTATCAAAGGGAGCCAACTCTAGATCTCCTTGCCTATATTGCATATCCCTAGCCATAGAGTTGAACTCAAGTAATTGCAATAGAGCTCCCTCTAGTCACAACAAGGATCTATAGTTTAAGCCAGTCCTAGATATTTCTTTAGTGAATGCCCATATCTGTGCACTTCATGCGCTTTGTAGGATAATTGAAAATCTTGTTCATCTTTATATAGGATTTGCATGGAAGCTGAAGTCATTATCAGCTCTAGAAGAAATGCTATAACAAAGATTGAAAAAGTCTTGTATGCAATTGGTTTGCATGGTGGTAATGTTGTTATTGAACCAGGTCTTTAAAAGTCTAAGGATGGAAATTGTGTCCCCAAAAAGCCATCTATTGGTGGAGTGAAGGCTAGAAGGTTCCTAGACTTTCATGGGACACTTGGTAAGATAAACTCTAGGAATGGTGGCTTAACTATTAGATACAATTAGTGGACATGCCTACATAATGCATTTAAGGATCATGCTGATAATGGACAAGCTCGGAATAGAAAAGCCAATGTTTGGGAAACACTAGACAAAGTATTCTTTTATTGTGATAAAACTGAGTGGAATGATGATGATCTCAAATACTTCAAAAACAAATTGAACCTTTTTAAAAAGGCAATGACAGAAGCTTGGGGTAATCAACACTTCACTCATTATATTGTAAGAAGTTTATATATATACGTCTCTTTATTTTCTGACTCATATAGGGTTTTCTAATTGAATTTCCTTATTTGTTAACTATGCAGCATATTTTATAGAACCATGCTACATATTTTATCAAGAAATATGGATCTCTATCTATCGGGTCAACCCAAGGTATGAAAAAGTCACATTATCAAGCAAGAATAAAATACTTTAGACACAAAAGACATGGAGGTGGATGATACAAAGCAAACAGTTTATTAGAGGTCTTTCAATGGTTCTATAGACAAATTTGGCACAAATTCAAGCTCAAAGACACAACCGCATCATGTAATACATTATCTTTGGAAAGGACTATATCCATTGTTTCCCAAAGAAGAAAATAGGGATATTTAAACTCTTGTGCAAAATAAAGATATTCAGAATGGTTACAAAATAGACAAAGAGATGGAAAAAGATGGGTTTCAAGAAACCCTTAATATCTTTTAGTCTCTGAAGACTCTGTTGTTTTGCATAAGAGTCTTTAGTTTCACTAGGTCCTCTAAAGGAAGCTTTTGTTTCATCCCACTCGATGAGACCTCTACATTTTAGGAACTTTTTTTCCTATAGCATGGAAGGAGCTTCAAATTCTTGGCATCTCCTACATATGGGAGAGAAAATAAGAGCCAAGAAATCCAAAGTATCGTATCCTAGATCCACTGTATCTAGGCATGAAGCCAAAAACTCTTATAGCTTCTTCCTTCTCCACTAAAATTAACTTGTTTGAACCTCTATTGAAAGTTTGGGATCCAATCACCTTGGAGATAGCTTTCAAAGCCATTATTGGGTGGTAAGCTTGGAGAGCTTGACAACCTGCTATGATAAATTGCAACTGTTTGATTATTTGAGCTTCCAATATAACGACCAAGGCCTTGACTTTTGCCAAGCTTTAATGGCCTTGAGCCCTTGGCTTTTCAAAGAAAGTTGTATGCACCATCAATTTCTATATACACAATAAACCACAATTCCTCTTCACAACCTATAAAATTATCATTTTGACCCCATGCTACAAGGATTGCCAAGCAGTAATTTTCTCTAATATAAAAAAGGTGTTGAATATCATTTAGCAATACATATCTATTTTTGTTGATGAGATAACTAGAAAATGTTGGGACACATTCAAGAGGACCCGTTTCAATCTTTGCACTCAACTCTATCTCCTTTTCTTCTACTTTTGTAATGTTTCTCACTTTTAAACAAAGCAACATCAAATCCCTACACAAACTAGTTCTCAATATCCTCTTGAAACATTTCCCCCTTTTCTTCAACTTCTTTGTCCTTGCATGCAATATCCTCTATCTTCTTCTTTTGTATTGTATATGAAGAACAACGATCCATATGTTGAAGATATACAAGAAATCCAATATCCTTCTATACAAGAAGACATTGATGCTAATTTTGATGAAAAGGGCAATCTGCTTTCCACTTCTTGAATTCCTCATTAATAAGGCTAAACCTTGTTTGCAAAGTTGTTCCATCATTTCTAGCTTCCATTACATCGCTATAATGGACAAATTCCTCAATCTCTAGGCCTTCCACATGTCTATCATAAAACTCCCTATAAAATCCTTTAGTTTATCTTCAAGATCCTTAAAGAGCTCTTGCAAATTAAAGGGAACATTGAGCATATCTCTGATGTAAACAAATCTAGATGAATTTCCAGTTGCATGAAGAAAACCAAACAACTTTTCATCACAGGTATCCTCCAGATCCTCCTCCTTCATTTCCTCTAAAGAAAACTTTCTTTTAGTTATCTTGATTAGTCACAAAACCAAATCCAAAAAAAATAAAAAATAAAATTAGGGGTATAATATACCAATCCACATTTGTTCATATCCAGAAGACTAAAGAAAGTTTGCTAAAAAAATTTAGTCAAAACCTACAAGGCGTTGCTTTTGTATTTTGTCAAATTTAACGCGTTTGTTATGTTAGAGATTTAGAAATGCAAGATGAATGAAGTGAATTTTTCCTTTATGCAACAGAGAAAGCATGAAATTTCACATCTCATCAATCAAATTTTGTTTTACATTCACGACTCATGAAATATGAAAACAATGATCCAAACCGCTTCATAGTTGTAACATTCCCGAATCTAAAACACGCATTCTGCATACGAATCTCCTCTTAGGAGGCTAAAAGGTTAGAATAAGGGCAAATTTTTTAAATTAATTATCCCTTTCTCCTCCAGCCGACTGTCGTGCTGGAGGAGAAGGGAATAGTAAGGGTAAGCAAGCTCCTTGCTAGAGCTTGCTGAAGGTAGGAGGCCATGCATTATGCCCGCGTGGGGGTGGGAAGAATCCCTCTCTCAGCTATAAATACCATGGGACACGACCGTCGGGGGAGGCCGACACACTGATGCTGCCATAGTGGTGAGAGAGAGGGAAAAGATTGTCACGCTATGGCTGAGGGACATCAGCCGTGAGGGAGAGTATGGGTGTGGAGAGAGGTGGAGGGATAGACTACTGTCGCGGCCGTTGAGCAAGGGTGGAGGCATCGAGACGATGCAACTGAGAAGGAAAGAGTGGGATGGAGGTTCTGCTCTGTTTTGCCGCCACCACAAGGAACACGCCATCGACCACCAACTGCCGTTCGTCATCTGCTGTTTTGTTCTCCCGCCACGTGGGGCTTCCACGTTTAGTTCAAAAGCTTAGGAAGCTTCTAAAAGCCTCCTAAGAAGCCCCCCTTCATGTGGCCTATTTAAGCCCTTTCATATTACACCTTTCCCCCCCCCCCCCCCTTTTCATATTACACACACAAAATAACCCTCTTGAAGGTCTTATACACCCTTTTTTCCTCCTTTCTTCTCCACCAAGAGTTTTTTTCCCCCAGGGATCTAAAGCCCCTTTTCGTGAGTCTTCTTATTGCCCTCTCAAGTGGGGTTTAAAAGCCCAATTACCCCATTGAAATCAAGCCCTTTTGCCCACTTTAGGCTGGGGTTTTAAAGACCTTTTCCGTGGGAAATCCCCACTCAAATTCATTTGTACTTGCGGGCTCTTAAAAACCCTTCCTATTGCCCTTCTCAAACAGTCTCTTATATCCTCGAAAATTGAGAACTTTCCATCATTGTCATTCTTGACGGTTGGAAGGTCCTAATTGTGAAATCCCTACTTCAAGGAGGAAACCTTCTAAAAACCGTTTCGGAAAGACGGTGCAAGCTGTCACAAAGGGGAGCTACGCGTGCAAAGGAGACGGCCAAGGTCATAAATCTGCATCCAAGACGGAAAGGCCGCATTCGCAATGGCTCCTAGGAAATCACAAGGCACAGCCGTAGGAGGATCGTCTCCTAACATCCACGTGGACATTTCACCACAAGTCCAGGTTTTTCTTCCTAATTTTTATTTACGTCGTTATAATTCAATCGTGTGTGGATGATTTTTGGAGATAGGATGCATTTTTCATCTTAAATACTTTGGAATTAGCTCATGACGGAAGAGTTCGGTCATTAGTATTTTTCAGTAAAACGAACAAAATGAAGGGAGCATAAATGCATTTCTAGCAAGATTGAAATTAGATTAATGTCCATTTTTACAAAACGGAATTATGATAGTACACGTCAATTGAGCATGGAAGAAATAAACCGCATATTGCATCATTGAACATCTTTTTCGAAATAATTCCTAACGAAAGTTGCTAGCAACCGTAGGAAATTGCTAGGGTTGCATGAAGAAGATTTAACTCTAGGCAAGTGGCCTAAAAACTTAAATCAACGAAAGAGTGTGTAAGTTCAACATACGACAAATTCATTCGAAAAAGAAAGTAGAAGAGACGGCATGTTTTAAGCATGAATCTTGTTAGCATGTTATAGGATGATCAATTGGAATTAGGCTATAATTATGCCTATGCTTTGATCATAACCCGAAAAATTAGGGTTTGTAAATCAACTTATACGTAGACAATGAATCATGTTCAAGACCAAGCAAGTTAAATTGGTTTAAACCTAAACACCTAAAACCGCGGAGTACTCATTTAGAAAAGGGTTAATTCAATGCAATGTATCCCAAAGAACTGACTAGGGTTAGCACGTTGAAGACATTTACCTTGTTGCTTGTATTACCAAAACTGAAACTCCTATACCCTAAAGACTTGCCCGCATTCGCAGAACGTAGGGACATTGGAATTTACTTGCGGGAAGTGATCTAGGGTTTTCCTAAGAATCTCTCGCTAAAAAGATGGAACTCGGAACCCTAGGACCAACAATGTCGGCCTAATACAATCAGTAATGGATTGTTATATCTAATCATAATATCGTGATTAGAAGACACCGTTGATGGGTAGAATAGTCCCATAGTTTGATGCGACACTAGGTGATAAGTTGCAGAGTCGCATGATCTTGTGATTTGATCACAAGGGAATAGCCAATTCCTCGAAATGAGATTGGCAGATTCTTACACAAGTTTATCTTGCAAGAGGATGAATAATTGTCCTGATATAGTACCTTTGTTGGGTAAAGATAATTGCTTGGAAGCAAAAGATCAATCAATAAATTGGGATAACATATGAACTTAAGGTATTGATCAAGTCGGGTTAATGGGGTACACCCTAATCCAGGATATAGGGGATCTTGCCAAGTCACAATTGATCCCGGATCGAGTGCTGGATACATTCGGAAAGAAGGATTTACTCCTTAGCAGTTGGCCAAAAATAACGACCAATGGAATTGATTGTGCTTGTAATAGTTTTAAGAGCACTGTTTTGCTTTTTTTGCTCAAAGAATTAAAGGATGAAAAGATATCTAATGCTTCAGGTTGAAGGCCTGAAGGGAGAGGCAACTTCAGTTACCCCCGACTGCCTGCCTAACCCTAACCAGGGGGTTATTAACCAAGCCGGGAAGGTGGACCGAACCCGCTGCAAGAGGTCTCTCCGTTGAGCGCTCCTTGGAGCAGGAGGATGCTTGGGTGCGAGAGGGGGCTTTGGTCATAAATCCCTCGCCTTTCGGGCCTTGCACAAGAGGCCAACGTGACTCGGGATTAGATCTCAAGGCTCGCATACTAGTCTACGGGCGGAATCTTGGATTAGTAATCCTTATGGATTGCTGGATAGCCTTCGGGCGGATTGTGGATAAGCCTACGGGCTGGACTTTATGTATTTCAAAAGATAAATATGATAACCTGTTGAAAAGGAACTTGTTTGACATTGTTTTTCTATGTCAAGTGCTATGATTACGTGAAGGAACCAGTGCCTAACGGGCTAATTAAGGAAGCTGATTGATACATGTCCAACTAAATGTGTTAGGTAATTAAATAACTAAACAACCTGAGGAAAGTGCGATGGATGTGGCCATGGGTCCGTCCTACGGATGGGTGGTCCCGGTTGGCCGGGAACTTTTCTCAAGCATGATGGACAGCAGGAAGATCATTCAAAGAACTCGAACATCAAGAGCGTTGACCTAGAGTCTAAGTTATAAATGATACTGATTTACGCTATTTTAGGGGAATGGAATGGAACTATGCCTTATGGCAGAGAGGTTGAGCTTCGCATCCCTCTCGTTTCCCATTCTCCTTGAACCAAGTGCAGCGTGAATCCGCTTTGGACCTGGCATTTCTGCATAAAGTAGTTCGCTCGGATTCGACGTTAGTTGCCGTTAGGAAAAGACCAATAGGGAAAACCCTAATTCAGGTCGGTCCTAAGTGAGAACGGCCAGAATATTTCTGCTAACATGGCAGACACGGAAAGTCCTAGATCGCAAACCCCGTAACATTCCTTGGGAATGCCGAGCGGAGCTTTCTAGACATCCTTTCCGATGGACTACTAAGATGTGTCCTGAAGATAATAAGTGGACACATTACAATAGTTCATAAAATCGCGTTTCACATGTCACTTTAACAAAAAAACTTGACTAATTTGCGTTTAATACATCTAAAAAATTTGAACAAAACAATGCATCAAGAACATCAAAACCCCATTATTTAACATGAGTACAAGACCAATTTCTAACTTCCTGATGTATCTTTCTCCTCTTAAACCAAGTAACATCTTCAATGCCTCGAAATTTAGGATTGCAGAGAAAAAAAATTAAGAAAAAGTTTGATACATGATATTTTCAGTTCCCCTTACTGGTGAGAATAAATGGGTTTTTGTAAGAATACACATGGTTTAGCTTGCGATGCTTACAAGATAAATAGCTGGTCGAAGACAAGGCAAGATACGTGAAAGAAATAGTAACATAAACCCGACCTTGAGTTGTCATATATATATATATATATGCCAATGGTCACCACACGTTTGTTCAAGAAGTACAATGCACTAATTCGGAGGAGATGCGCTTAAAATGAAAAGAAAAATGCTAAGAATTACCTTTAATCTTTAAAAAGTGGAGCCAAAAAAGCGTTATCATGCAAAAAAAGTGAAATGTGGCATAACTTCCCGAGAAAAAAGAGTTTGCCTGTCACACTTGTGAAATTAATTACACATTACAATAGCCACACGTGTAAACCAACATCCTTATAAACCTAATTTCTGAACTGCAAAAAGAGTTTTTTTGATGACAAAGCTCTTTCTATGCTCGATCACACCAACACAACGCTAACTTGATCACAATGCAAAATTATTCTTCAATGCAAGGTGACTCAAGAAGGCTTCATTGCCCAATACACGCGTTGAACCCTCAAAAATATAAGTTTTGTGACAAATATGAGTTAGTCTGAATCACTTGACAATTCCTACCATATGATCCCAAAAAAATCCCAATGTATGAAATACGAATAGGCTCTTCCAATGGACAAGATTTATTTCACGTTTCATACGTTGCTTGGAATGCAAGTTTTTTCAAATAGAATCATGGATCAATAGAGATTGATCACACAGAAGGATAAATTTTTTTCCACTTATGTTGATAAGAACTAGGTGGATAAGATTTAAATATTATTATTATCGATGTGAACATTCATATAGATTGTCTTTCAAGGGTTGAAATAATTGAGAATAAGATGTGAGATTTGTAGAATGAGAACTATTCTATTTTGAGACTTGTAAAACTTCATGACATTAATTGTCTTTAATCAAATATGTATCAAAAAAAGAAGTCATGTATGAAATGCGAGAGGTTGTTTGTTTCTCTTGTCTAGAAGGCCTCCTCACGTTTCATACATCTTGTGCTTGCATTATTTTATTGAAATTGGAGGTAGACTATGTGATTAGTGTTTGTTTGGTACTTAGTGATTGTAGATAACATTATATAAGAGATTTGGAGATCTGTCCTAATTTGGTTGTATTATTTGTTTTTTGGATGTTTCAGATGGCTAGAACTAAGGCCATTGCAAGGAAGCATAAAGTTGATCCTAGAGGTCTTGCTTCAAAGATCCATCAGTCCTCCAAGCCTTCCAAACTTACAAGGAAATCCAAGCCAAGGAGAAGGTTCTCATAGCATGTTAGGTGCCTAAAGGAGATTAGAAGTGCAATGAAGGCTCTGAATAATGCAATTCCAAAATTGTCTTTTTAGAGACTTGTCAGAGAAATTTGTGACAAGCATAGTGAGAGCGAAATTTAAAGGCCATTAAAGTGTGGAAAAGAAGTAGGTAAGTGCAAATTTAAGGCGTGAATTGGACCTCGTTGGAAGTAGCAGAGACAGATTTGGCAATTTTTACAAGCTGCGGAAGACGGGATTTCAAAGCAGTTTCGAAGAGCACTTGTAGATTTTTCATAAATTTTCCAAATGTCGGATTGAGCTAGAGCAACTTCCCAACTGTTCGGGTTGTTGAGCCGGTCTGGCAGGATTTTTTGCAACTTGAAACAGGCGTTGAACGATCGAGAAATGAAGCCGGGCAGTGCCAAAAGGGAATGGGCCAAGTTTTAAGACAAATTGGGCATGAGCATTGTGGGGGGCCTTAGGCCCCTTAAAAAAATCGATTTGGAAGGGGGGGGGGTGTTTTTTAAAACGGCACGATGTGTAGACGCTGCCCCCTTCTTCACATGGCAATTTGGATATGGAGGCAATTGTGGGCCTAAAAGCAACCCCCCAAACTAATCATAGCAATGAACTCTAGCATTTTCTTGCCTTCAATCGCCAATCTCCGCTCGGGCAATGGTTGCCCAAATGAAGAGTATAGAATTCAGTCTTTCTCTCTCCTCCTCCTCTCTCTTCTATAAGGGACTGATCACACACAGAAAATCAAGAAGGAAGGGAGATGAAGGATGCTTGTTCGAATTGCTCCAAGATTGAAAGGAGGACGAGACAATGTCTAGTGCTATCGGGAAACTGATGAGGGGTTCGTTGCTTGCTTGAAACCATTTAAAAAACCATGCAACATGCAAATAAGCGGTATGCTCAATTTTTACAAAGAAAATTTCATTGTTTTGATGTTTGATGGCTTAAATGATGTGTGCATGGAAAGGAAATTTATATGAATTATATTTGAAGTATGTTTAGGGGTTGCACATGATAAAACACAAAATACGTAGTCGTACATAGTAGTAATTAATAATTTAAAACTTGAAATGTGTCATTTAAGAGGAAAAATGAGGGTTTCTTTCGTTTCAGGTTGGGGAATGACGTTCATATGGGATGAAAAACTAATAAAAACTAGTGTTCAGCAAAATGTGATCCGTCAAGACTCATAAATAAGAAAATACCACATTTTTATGAACAAATAAATGAGAGAAAATAAGGAAAAAAATAGTTTTTACATCTAAAAATGAGAAAAAACTCTATTTTATGTTCATGAACATATAACAAGGCTAGAGCATGAGGATTAGAAGCCTTGTTTTTATGTTAGAGTATATTTTTATCGATTTTTACATAAAAAATACATAAAAATAAACATTACACCTATCCAACAAATACAAAACCTAAACGGTAGGAGGGAAGAGGGATTGTAAAAGTGAGTGGTCACTGAAAATGTTTTAAACTTTGATTTATCTGATCATGTATAGCGTACATGTTGATCACCATTTAAATGTAAGAAATACTAGTAACACAAGGAAACTTGGTGCTAGTCTCTAGCAACGTCACAATTACGAGTAGCTTGGAAATCATTAAAGGATTAGTTTTGCACCTCACATGGCTGGTTTTTTAAATCATAAAATGCTTGAGCACAAGGTGTGTCATCCACAATTGCATTATGCATGGTAAGTACTGGATGCATAGCAATTGATTGTCAAACATAGGATCTATGCCGAGTTGTGAGGAAAGCCAAGCTGTAGGCTAGACGATCGAATCTTTGGATAATTGTCAGGTGAGGAAATTTAACACCCTAGAATGTTGGAGATAAATAAGAGTCGAGTGTGTTTGTATGTGCTTTGTTTAGTGCAATGCATCTTGGGGCCAATTCTTGAGGTGTAGGAGAGCTGCAATGGGGCCACAACATTTAGCCAGAGAGGTGCCTCCTTTATGTTTGTAATACATTGGTGTATTACACCAAGATGTGTGGGATCTCCCTCTGAGGAGTAAGGAAAGGGTAATCATTGGACTACAACTTAAAACAAATGCAAGATGCACATTAGGTTAGGGTAGTGTTTCCCTTGGACGCTCCTAGCCACAAGACCATGTGGGGTTGTCTTGGGAGTGTTAGAGAGGCCCATCTAGTGCCTATAGCCAATGTTAGGCTCGCTTTTTGGTCACAATAGGTGGTGTATTTGTCAGGAGCTGCCTACAAGTGGAGGTTTTCGAATCTTGGTCGTATAAGGGACATGCGAGCCTTATTCTATAATTGAGAACTGCCTTGAAGTGGTGGATGTTAAAATTGGCCGATTACAATTATGGTAATTAGCACGAAGACCAATCCAAGGAATCCTCGTAACCCAAAAGATACTTTGTGCATTCTAAACGGTTTAGTGGGATCTTTGGTTAGGTATGTGACCCCGATTACTTTATTCTTTGCCTCGAAAGCGACACTATGCTCGAGTTGGGTTGCTATGGGGAAGTACCCATGGAGTGATGTTGAGTAATAATCCATGGGAGTTAGAGGAAAGATTAGGGAGAAAAAGTGAGGCTAGGAAGGCACAGTCGTCTATGATCCTCAATAATGGTAAGTTTTTAGAGGAAAAGATCGTGATGCCATTGGTTGGAGTAATACATGCCTATGAGCGAGATATACATTTGATGCTAGGGCCTAATACAGTTGGATATCAAGTGCAATTTTGCAAATCCATAAAGCATTGGATGATATCTATATATGTGGAAAACCCTTGTCAGAAATGAAGGTTCTATTAGGGCCTATCTTCGATTCTAGGGAAACGGTAGCTAATGAGGATAGAATTATTAAAACATCATTAGTAGGTGTTACCTCCCCAAACCACTTTATGAGTTGGTAGAAAGGGACAGCAAGGATAACATTAACCTTCCTACACTAGAAAAGGTGGAAACAGAAGAGGCTAGATACCCTAAAAGACTAGAATTAGGTCATGATGAATATGAAGATTTTAATGACCCAGTGCTGATCTCAAAGGAGAGGACTAAATGCCCTCCTCCTTATAGGGATCTCCTAGTGTTTCATGGACTAGTAAATGAGGATCCAATGTGGCACTTAAAAGAATATGGCCTAACTTGCCTTGCAAGTGGGCTCAATGATATTCATTAGATGCTTGTATTTTCTAGCATCCCTTAAAGGGAGAAGCTAGGAAACGGTACTGGAGCCTCCCAAGAGGGTGTTAAATCCTTCGATGAGCTATGTGATAAATTTTTAGATGAATACGAAAAGAAAGTACCTTATGATCAAGGTTTTAGGGTAGCTTCTATAGATTAGATAGGAGTCCTACCCTTCTGCTAAAGAATACGCTAGAGCCTTTGATGATATTCTTAGGCTTTGGCCAAGACAAGTTGCTATGTTGCCAGAGGATGTGCTATGTGAGCTCTCTATGAGTGGTCTAGTGCTTACTACACAAATCCAAGTGAGAATGTGAGATCCTAAGTCATTAAATGAGGGCAAGATGCATGGAATTGACTATAAGCATTATATTTGAAGATGTTGGGAAAACTTTTGGAGTTTTCCCGTTCAATGCAAGTGCATCCAAATATACAACCAAATTTTCAAGGAGAAGATTAATTTGCTAATACCAAGAAAACCTTAGTAGAAGACCTCGATAGCCAAAATCTCCAAGTAGGAAGTGGAAATCCTATGAGTAGGGATAAGATGCCTCTTGGTGGTAAAAATATTTCAAGCCAAGCAAGTCCCATTGAGGCTTGCAACAATTCCATGAGAGGTAGCTATGGAGGCACTAGTGATAGAACCATCATGTCTACAAGCATGGATGAGCCTCCTATGAGTGGTCCTTATCTTGTTCCTAGTCAAGCTCATAAGAGACCTATATTGCCTATTAGTGAATCATGCTTTCGCGTAGATGCTATTCCTTTTAATAAAGAATGGTGTCTATGGCTAAGCAGTTTGCAGAGTGGACAAAGGCAAGTAAAGACATCTCATATGAAGAAGATGCAGATTATTGAAGGTCCATCTATGCTCGATACAAGTCATAAGGATGTGAGGCCATCTGGTTATAACAATAAGCCCACATTGAGTCCATTAGACCAATGTGGAAAATCAAGAATGTATAAGCATATAAAGAGAAATGTAAGAGGCCCAAAACCCCATATTTGAGAGTGGGACTTGGGGGGATTGCTTATATAGTATCTATGGAAAATTTCACCTTCAAGTAAGGGGATAAGATTTGACCATTTGTTCAAATATTAATCACATTAGGAATTCCCAAAATTTATAAAAATTTCCAAATTCCTAAATATGTGGTTTATTGGTGCATTAGGTGAAAGGCCAAGCATTCCATGTGGTTATGCTTTGATGAATTCCAAGGAGGAGACCAAAGGCCATATTGATACATCTGATGATATGCACCGCCCTAAGATGCCTCTAGGTGATGGACCTAGACTTGAAGCTCTGCCTAGTTTTGGGTTGTATGATTGATGCATGTAATGATCCAATTAGTGAAGGGTTGAATGATCATAAATCTATGATTCTCCCTATAGGGGGAGTTTCTAGAAAGTTGGGACAATCGATATGTTTGAATAATAACCAAGGAGATGAGATATATAAGCCCAAGAAGGTCACTCATTTAGCTCATAGTACCCAAGAAGGGATGGGCCTTATTTCTTAGATATCAGTAGAAAGGCTTGTGCTTGTGGATCTACAAAAGGCCAAGATCAAGCCTCAAGCTGCGTGGCATAAGAGATGGGCTAGCCCTTAATCTCATGACATCTTTGGTTCACCTTGACTTGCCAAATAAGATGCAATGTATACGCTAAGAAAACCATGTATTTGGTTGATTAAAATGTTACATTTCTTTAGGCCATGAGGGCCATGTGTCTGTCTAGTGCAGGTGGGGTTAATAGTTTTCTGTTTTAGTCTTGTGCTAGATAGATTTAGTGGAACCTAGGGGGAGCCTTTACTACACCAAAGCTTCTTGTGGCCCAATCCAGGTGATCTATTTCCTTTTATGAGTACCTTGTTTTTATGTGTCCGTGTACTTGTGGGAAATTTTTTCTTGTTGGGGACTGGCAATCAAGGCATGAAGTCCCAGGTTTAGGTCTACCTGAGAGAGGTTTGAGTAGTTATTCACTCATGTCAAAGGCATTGTCAGGCATTAAAAGACTTGTTTTAGAAGGCAGTTCTAGTGCCCCTATTTTTCTAACATGCTAGGCGAGCATTCTAGGAGTTTTTGTTACTTGTGAGGCAATTAGAAAATCATGTCAGAGAAAAAATATACATAGAAGGAAAAACCTTGCATATCTAAAAGATAAAAGAAGATACAGAGATGTGTAAAAAGAGGTTCTAACCCCTATTAAAAGAAAAGGAAAGAAAGGAAAAATGTTATGAGCTATTGCTCATCACCTTGATGCGAAGGCCTGGTAGGTTCTTGGAGACGATCTGATGCCTTGTCGTCCTAGGGGTAGCAGCTAGCCGAAAAGAAAACAAGGAAGATTGGAGCAAAAATAAAAGTGAGCATTAGAAAAGGATTAAGTGTCACCTAGTGAGAGCTTGGTAGGCTCTTGGATATCAAGACAGGACTTGAGACCGATGCCTTGTTCTCCTTGGGTCACTATGCTCAGCTCCCTCCTTTTTACACACCCGAGTATGGAAACAATAAAAGCCTAAAAGGAAAATGTGTTAAACAAAAATACTTCTTGATTAGGCTATAGGAGTCCTTGCCTAGTAGGAGCTCCTGGTTGAGTTGTCCTCGGTTAGGATAGTAGTTCAGACCACCACTTAGGACAACCGCTTTAATAGTTCCTTTTAGCTTGGCTATGTGGGAGTAGTCCGTTAGCGACTAGCTTTGGGCTTTCTATCAGATGATGCTTAGCTTCTCCCTTGTGGACTTCATGTCATGATTTTTGTCAGGCGGATGGACGAGAGCTGTGATATGTTTTGTTGTTTATTTTCTTGTAGTAGCTTAATGCTTTTTGTGGTTATGTATGTGCATATCTGTTCGTGGGATTCGACGGGATGAGTTGCCCTATCCCATGGTCACCAATGAGAGTGGAATTCAAAGCCTGTTAAAGTGTAGAAAAGAAGTAGGGAAGTGCAAATTTAAGGTGGGAATTGGACCTCATTAGAGGCAGTATAGAAATGGATTT
Source organism: Lygodium microphyllum (assembly GCF_053477565.2). Classification (NCBI taxonomy): domain Eukaryota; kingdom Viridiplantae; phylum Streptophyta; class Polypodiopsida; order Schizaeales; family Lygodiaceae; genus Lygodium; species Lygodium microphyllum. The sequence continues at coordinate 460,808 of NW_028229532.1, read as the reverse complement.
GGCAATTTTTACAAGGTGTGGAAGACGGGATTTCAAAGCAGTTTCAAAGAGCACTTGTAGATTTTTCATAATTTTCCAAACACTAGATCGAGCTAGAGCAACTTCCCAACCATTTGGGATGTCGAGCCGATCAGGCGGGATTTTTTACAACTTGAAACAGAAGTCAGACAATTGAGAAATGAAGTTGGGCAGAGCCAAAAGGAAATGGGCCAAGTTTTAAGACAAATTGGGCATTGTGGGGTACCTTAGGCCCCTTAAAAAAATCGATTTGGGGGGGGGGGATTTTTCAAAACGGTGCAACGTGCAAATGCTACCTCCCTTCTTCACGTGGAGATTTGGAGATGGAGGCCATTGTGGGCATGAAAGCAACTCCACAAATTGATCACAACAATGAACTCCAGCATTTTCTCACTGGAAGTTGCCAGTCTCCACTCGTGCAATGGTTGCCAGGTTGAAGAGCACAGAATTCATCCTTTCTCTCTCCTCCTCCTCTCTCTTCTAAGGGGTTGATCACACGTAGAAAATTAAGAAGGAAGGGAGATGAAGGATGCTTGTCCGGCATGGACCGGATTGCTCCAAGATCAAAAGGAGGATGAGAGCCAATGCCCAATGCTATCCGAACTGATGAAGGGTTCCTTGGCTGCCCAAAACCATTTAAAAGACCACACAATACGCAAATAAGTGGTATGCTTAATTTTACAAAGAAAATTTCATTGTTTTGATGTTTGATGGCTTAAATGATGTGGTGCGCAGATCGGTCGCAGATAGCTCACATAGTGAATCCCTGAAGGTCCCCAAGAACAATGAACTCTACCTTTTTACACAAAAAACCATGTAAAAGCATGCACGACAAGAGGCAAGAGACAAATTGGGTTCAATCTCCCCCATGCCTTGTGTGAGCGCTTCACAAAGCATGTATTTTATGTATATTTCCAATCTTCATGCTCAATAATAGCCCAATTACAAAAATATGACAAGCTTTTAGCTTTTGAGTTTGCTTTCTACAAAAATAGGAAAATAAAGCTAATGGACGGTGCCCATAGAGTCTGGCACGCCCAATCTCAATGTCCAAAAAGAAATAACATATCCGTGCCCATAGGCGTATACAAAATAATAATCAATAATCAATGTCTCCATAGACATAACAAAATATAGGCGTGGCGCCTATCAAAATATAGTCCAAATGTCGAATACCCGCTAGACTCCAATGCTTTCCTCCGCCACTGCTGCTATCTCTACACATCAACTGAAGCATTCACAATCGTTAGTAAAATAATACAATTAAACCGACAAAAGTGAATACCTAGCAGCCTTCAGCTACATAATAAATCAACTGGTTAGAAATAAATCCTAACCTTAATTTATTATGAGTGCGCACTCTAAACTCATAAACGTTTATTAATTTAATATGCATTTTGCGGAATCACCCGCTATGGAATCACCCATGTACACACTAAATTAATGAAACGCCCGAAAAGGACAGGCGTCCCCATCAACTTCTCGCACAAAGAATCCTCTTTGTGTATGAGCCACGGTCATCTAAGTTTACGGAATCCACCGTAAAACCTCACGGAATCCACCGTGGAATATGCCTCCTGGCGTCATGATGTGCGCATGGAAATGAAATTTGTATGAATCATGTTTGAAGTATGTTTGAGGGCTGCACATAATAAAATGTAGAACTTGTAGCCGTACATAGTAGTTATTAATAAATTAAAAACCCAAAATGTGTATTTTAAGAGGAAAAATGAGGGTTTCTTCTGTTTTCGGGTTGGAGAATGAAGTTCACATGGGATGAAAATTTGATAAAAACCAATGTTCAGTCAAATATGATCCGTTAAGACACATAAATCTGCAAATACCACATTTTTATGAACAAATAAATGAGAGAAAATAAGAAAAAAAGTTTTTGCACCTAAAAATTAAGAAAAAATATGTTTTATGTTTGTGAATGTATAACAAGGCTAGAGCCTTCTTTTTATGTTAGAGTATGTTTTTCTCGATTTTTACATGAAAAACTATATAAAAATGAACATTATACCTACCCAACAAATACGAAACCTAAACGGTAGGAGGGAAGAGGGATTGTAAAAGTGAGTGGTTGCTGAAAATGTTTTAAACTTTGATTTATTGATTATGCATAGCATACAGGCCGATCACCATTTAAATGTCAGAGAGACTAGTAGCACGAGGAAACTCGGTGCTAGTCTCTAGCAACGTCACAATTACAAGTAGCTTGGAAATCATTAAAGGATTAGTTTTGCACCTCATGTGATTTGTTTTTTTATCATAAAATACTTGAGCACAAGGTGTGTCATCCACAATTGCATTATGCGTATCACATAGTAAGTACTGGATGTATAGCAATTGACTGCCAAATACACGACCTACGCTGAGCTGTGAGGAAACCCAAGCTATAGGCTAGACGATCAAATCTTTGGATAATTGCCAGGTGAGAAAATTTAATACCCTAGAATGTTTGAGATAAATATGAGTAGAGTGTGTTCGTATGTGCTTTGTGTTAGTGCAGCGCATCTTGGGGCCAATCCCCAAGGTGTAGGAGAGTTGCAGTGGGGCCATGACATTTAGCAAGAGGGGTGCCTACTTTATGTTTATATTACATTGGTGTACTACACCAACATGTGTGGGATCTCTCTCTAAGGAGTAAGGAAAGTAAAATCATTGGACTACAACTTAAAACAAACACAAGATGCATATTAGGTTAGGGTAGTGTTTCCCTTGGATGCTCATGGCCGTCGCCGCCAGGCTGTGTGAGGTTGTCTTGTGAGTGTCAGAGAGGCTCGACTAGTGCCTGTAGCCAGTGTTGGGCTTGTTTTTCAGTCCCGACACATAGTCTTGATAGTTTTAGATGGACTAGCATAGCTCTCAACTGTATTCAGGAGGCTACAAAAGATTTTTTGATTGAGTTTTTCCAAGATTCTTATATCTGTGATGCTCATGCACATAGGATTACACTTATGAATAAAGAAAGGATAATTCTTAGGAGATTGAGATACATGTTTTCAAAGGTCCTTGAGCTAGCCCCCCTTTCTAATGTGAAGGCTTTCAATATTTTAAATGTGCCTCCATATAGAAAGAAGAAAAATGATCCAAGTCTTAAGGTTGAAGATGTCACCCATGAAAAGGACACAAGACAATATGAGAAAGAGGAAAAGGCCTTAGAAGAATAGACAGATAAATGGAGAGAGTATAAAAGAAAGAAGGAAGAAGAAAAGGAAGCAAAATAACTCCCATATTTTAAAGAGGAGTTATCTACCCTTCTTGAAAGGGCTAACCCTAAGGACTTTAATGTTTTTTTCTTTTTACCTGGTGATATTAACAAAAGATCTGATATGGTATTTTTGGACTCTGACTGTGTTAAAATTCTCAAGAATAAAGTGAGAGAAGTAAATGGCTCTATTCTTCTTACTGAGATGAGGTATAGTATACAAAAATTTATTTTTACTCACTATATTTTTCTAGCAATAGACTTTCATGTTGATGCTTACTATCTCCATTCCTTTGCTACGTGTGTAATGCATGAGCTCCCCATTGATATACAACAAAAGATTGAGGTTCTTGATCCATCTATCTCATATTATATAAGGAGTGAGCTTGATGCAAGTGCATTTGACCATTGGTTCAATTCAATTGACTTTAAAACTTTGGAGCTTCTTCTAATTCCATACAATGAAAAGTAAGTAATTTGATATTTTGTTAGATTTTATGAGATCTTTTTTTGCTAGATTATTAAAATATTTTTTTTTTCAATTCTCACTGGAGTGTGATTGAAATAGACTGTGTGGAGAGGCATTTTTTTCTCATCAATTTTATAAAAGGAAGCCATGGAAATGGAAAGTTGTAAGTTATATAATCTAGGGTCTCCTTGATATTTTGATATTTTTGTTGTAGATACTCTAAATATTTTGATCTTTCTTTTGTAGTTACTCTAAAATTATTACCTTTTTGGTATAGAGCTATAAGAAGGTTGATTGAAGTGCTAGAGAAAAGGCCTCCCATGCCTTCTGACTTACTTGCAACAATGCAATATAGACAAGTATACTAAGAAAATTTATTCTAAAAACTACCATAAATAAGTTTCATAGTTTTAGTTTATATTGTTGATTGCAGTGTCCTCATCATGATGATAGTTATACCTAACTGGATATAATATGATATAAAAACTTACTCATTTGTTATTAAGTTGAAACATAAATGAGTATGGTAGTTCAATATCTTCATTCTGTAAATCCATCCTCACTTGATTTAGCGTACATGATGATCTAACCTTTAGGATTGCAATAATGTTTTCATTGTACCAAACATCAAGATCCACTATATGATCTTTGCTAAAAGTATCAAGATTTTGGTCTAAAGCAACCAGACTACCACCAACATAATGCCATCTACTATAATAAAAATTAAGGATGAAAATTTAAGTAGTAATCATATATTTACAAGCTATAGAGTCTTGATCTATCTTACGTATAATTTTTCCTTTTGTCCTAGTGTCCCATCCCTCATCAACAAATTATATAACATGATCATATGCTAGTCTCTTCATTGAAAGCATGGACTTTGATCTTCTTATCTTAACATTAGTAAAGAAGTCAACAAATATATTAATAGGCATGAACAAAGTGGTTTAGCCTACTTGAGATACTAGGTTTTGATGCTCTCTGCATCTCAAAAAATATTTTACATCTATAGCCCTCATTGGTAGCTAGCACAGGTTACTCAAAGCTTGAAAAATCAGGCAAAGGAAGGGGGGATATTGATCCCCATTAGCTACGCCGCATGGGGACAATATAAGAATGTTCATAGAAGAATATTTCATTCTCTGAAAGCTCTGTCTTCTTTCTACCTTTGTACATTTCTTCTCCAATCAAGCCATGCATCACATTAATGAAATCAACAATAGACTCGATCGGTTGCCATTCCTCAAGATTAGAGGGATAGACATATACAAGACAAATGAAAAAATGTTTTAATAGAAAACCTTAGACCAAGTTCAATAAAAGAAAGACTTTAAGAATCAAATTCTTACAATTTGGATTATGCATTGGAAGATTTGAACTCCCACGTTTCAAATATAGCTCTGTATGCATAAACACATGTTGCACTAGAACTTCTTTTATGCTATTCTTATTTAATCCAAGCTTGAAATCTCAGATTCTACCCTTTCAAGGAAAAGATGAACAAGCTCTCATATCTTTGCCTTTTCCCACGTTTTTCCTGTTGCGTGGTGATTCAACTGCCTTTGCTAATGATTGTAGGAATCCATCTTCCATCTTTTTGGAATGAGTTAAACACTGATATGGATGTGATTTGGGAGCTTGGACACCTTGTTGAAGGTCAAATTTTTGTATCCATATGAGAGAGAGAGAGAGAGAGAGAGAGAGAGAGAGAGAGAGAGAGAGAGAGAGAGAGAGAGAGAGAGAGAGAGAGAGAGAGAGAGAGAGAGAGAGAGAGAGAGAGAGAGAGAGAGAGGACTAAGCTACCACACGAAAGCAGGGAAAAACACGAGAGGGATAAAAGAAAGAAGGGGAAAAAATAAGTGCCAAGCTCTTTATTAATTTGAATTTAGATTAAACATGCCATTATCATTAATCCAAATATATTATTGAATAAAAGTGGCAAGCTCTTTATTAATCCAAATATATTATTAAATAAAAGTGGTGGGGACTGTATATCATTAATGCAAAGAATGTCATAATCACGAATATAAGAGGCTAAAAATAGATATTGATAATACAAAGCCATATTATTATTATTATTATTATATATCTTTTTGTAAAATGATTTTTTATACTTTTTAAAATAGAACTTCCAGTACGGAGGCTCTGCTCTTATTGGTCTAGAGCACCCTCCCTCTATCTCCTAAAAGGCATTTTTGAGACCTCAAAACTCCCCTAATGAACGATGCGGTGCCAGGCTGGCGTAATTTTGCTTGCTCATAATCTACTAACTCTAGGTATTCAAGCCAAGTTCAATCGCAATCTACCTTGACAACTCCTTTGTTCACTCTAAAAGTGTTGGTCTCTCAAGGTTTAGAGTCTACTCTAATTTTCTTAACCACTCTTCCATCCATGTCATATTCTATGTTCTCCACTTCCTCTTTGCTTCTCTCACTGATGGAACAACAGTCTTCGTACTATTATTGGAATCCTCATACTCAGAATGTGCGTTGTTTTCAAGGTTCATGTCCTCAAGTTTTTTCTCACTTGTAATGAGAGCCCAATTGTATAATATGTTTAAGTCATGCACCTTAGTCCATTACCACTCCTTACTCTCCATGAGATCCTTGAGGGGCTTTAGGTTTGTAGTTGGTGGGCTGCCAGCTAGCTCACTTGATAAGTACTTGAGGATTCTATGGAGTTCCAATTTGAGTTGGGACATGATAGGTGATTGGTCTTGGTCTACTGATGGAACTCCTAGCTATCATGCATAGGGGCACTATGGATAGGTTAGAAGTTGTGGCTTTATTGGGTTTGCTAGTTGAGTCTAAAACTTGCCTATATTCATCCTCATCATTTGAGAATGGCAAATCAATGGTTTTGAACACATGCATCTAGTCACGCTCATCCTCATCAGGACAATGAATGTACTTAGTTAGAGGTCCATAATCACTTCTGGCCTTTGAGTCACCCTTCAACATGGCAGAGATGGCATCTAGGTCCACTGGTGAGGTTTTCCAAGTGTCCATCTATACTTGGATTGCTTTTGATCTATTGCCTAATAATTTTAGGCCATTACCCCAATCTTCTATAACTTGAGCATTCCTCTGCCTAATAGGATATCACAATCTACTCCTTTCATGAAGAATTGAATTTATTCCATCTTTAAAGGCCAATCCTTCAAGAACTCCCAAGAGTCTGCCCTTCACTCCATTTGCTAAAATAACATTGAAATGTGTAGTTTTTATCGGTGGATTTTTCCAAGCTTGCATGATTGCATGGCTAAGTACACTAACTCCTCTTGTGTCTACTATCCCCTTTCACGTTGTATCTCTCCTAGGGCAATGACATGTAAGACTACATGCATCTCAGTGACTTCCTAAAAGGCATTCACTTGTGGGGACTTAAAATTGAGTTCAGTGTTAGACTTGGTATGTGCGTCATAGTGTCATGGTTGAACAAGTCTTGTGGCTCGTGTCTCTATCAGTTTGTTCTACCCATTGCTTCAACACTTGCCATAGTGCAGGGTTTTGCCTAAGCAATTCTCCTAGTGGCAGTGTTACAAGAGTTGACATAAGTGTGGTGAGTAAATTTCTAACCGTCTTTCTCTCCTTCGCTTCATGGGCTTCCTACCAATGCTCTTGGATAGTTTGTCTATTCATAGCATCCATGCTCTATCTATGTGATTGTGCATGTGGTGATGTTGCTCTCCCACTCTCAAGTACGTGGGGGGAGAGATTGGTGGGCTGATGGTTGAGAGTTCATTGATCTTGTCCTCACAATGATAGGCTCAACACCTTACAAGTAAGCTTATTCTTCTCTTATCCATTCTTTGACCTTATCCACAACCTTTAGTTGTGCTGGGGTTGGGGAACTCTCCAAGCTTAGCACTTTCCTTATCCTTCATCTTAGGAGTAGATGTTTTTTCTTTTGCATCAGTAACTTGCTTTTCCTTTGTTAAAGTGGCCACGTTCTCTATTTTGAGTGTTATTTCTGCATCACTCGACTTTCTTCTCCTTTTCTAGCTCTTCTTTCCTATAGAGACTACATCCAAGTTGCTAGGTGATGAAATACCAGCTTTCTTCATTTGGGCTCATGCCATGACATTTATGGGGATGGGTATGGCATTGTTTTCAGGGTGACTTGACACAAAAGAGTCTGAGCAGCATAGATGGCATGATTGCTGGATTAATGGAGGGTTTCCACCTAGGGCAATTGACAAGTAGATGTGTGACTTTGCATTTCGAACACCTCAAGTTGTCCTTCTCTCTATTTGCTTGCTCTTTTTCAGGGCAGTGGGATGAGATATGCCTTGGTGGCCACACCTCCAACATGTTGGCCTCATGGTTCTAACCTCATCCTATGTCTCTATCTCTCCCTCTACCTAAAGACATAACTGGCACAAAAATAAAGTCCATCAGTATGGGATTACCCTCCTTGTTATAAGAGACATAAGGGTTCATGTATGAGTCTTCCTTTAGTGGTTCCTCTAGAAAGTACACTTGAGCATCACTTGATGGATAGACTTGAGCATCACTTGATGGATAGGTCAGCATAGGTGCTAGTGGTCTAGGAATTCTTGTTGGATTGATATCGATCCTTGGAGCAAGTGGCTTGGTTAGCTTGACTTTAGATTATCACTTGGGTTTGGTCTGAAAGGGAGTGACGGATTGAAGGTTGGACTCGAGAGCTATGACGGGAGAGCAAGAGCAAGAAAGGGAGAGACTAGAAATGGGAATTCCAACAGTCACAATGTGTGACCGGGCCTTCCTTTATTCAAACTGTCACTAAAAGAATAAAGAATAAAGTGACAGTGATGGGCGCCCGCCACTTGCAATGTGTAGGAGCGGTGACTGTCAGTGTAGTAATACACGGGCGGCTAGGTAGAGGCGCCTTTACCCCCAACAACCTCCCACTTAAAGGCGAATCTACCCCAGTGACGAGTGAAAAGAAAAAGAAAAAAGACAGTACAACATGTACACATGTACAACAGGATGAGGAAAGACGTCATCTCATCCCACGCCCATCAACCTCTTGAGGAAGGCAAAGCGCTCTATAGAGAGGCTTTTCGTAAGCAGATGTGTAGGATTTTGGTCAGTCGAGATCTTGACAAGGTCAACAGACTTGTCCTCAATGACCCCACATATGAAGTGATACCTCACCTCAATGTGTTTCGCCTTCGCATGGAAGACTGGATTCTTGGCTAACTGAATAGCACTCATAGAATCCGAATGCAGTGCAGGGATAGCATCAATACCAAGGTCAACAACCAAACGATCCAACCAAATGGCCTCCTTGCAAGCCTCAGTGGCTGCAACATACTCGGCCTCTGTAGTAGAAAGGGCCGTGCATTTCTGCACCCTAGACATCCAAGAAACAACACCTACCCATTGTGGATGCATAGGGATTCTTGGCCATCTCGGCCCTCTGCTCATCTGTCTGTGGACAATCAACCTGTGATACCTTCACATAAGAAGGCAATGGACAACCAATAGGCTTTACGTCTTGCATGTTGAAGCGCTCAAGGACTTTATGAATGTACTCCCTCTGTGACAAGTAGAGGAGTCCTTGATGCCTGTCACATGTAATGCGCATACCAAGTATGTGAGCGGTCTGTCCCAGATCTTTCATCTCAAAGTTTTTCTTGAGTTGAGCCTTAAGAGCATCTAGCTCATCATGAGCTTTTCCTGCTATCAACATATCATCCACATAGAGTACCAAAATCAATAAAGAACCATCACGAGCTTTCTTCATGTAAAGACACAGATCCATAGCACTCCTGCTGTAGCCCTGTGATTGCATAAAGGCATCAAACTTATGATACCACTCCCTAGGTGCCCGTTTCAAGCCATAAAAACTTTTCTTCAATTTGCACACTAGGTGCTCCCTACCAGGTTCTGCAAAGCCCTTAGGTTACTCCATATAAATCTCATCATACAAGTCTCCACGTAAGAAAGCTATCTTGACATCCATCTGGTATAAATCCAAGTCAAGCTGAGCAACCAAAGCCAAGACTAAGCGCAGGGTGGTCATCTTAACCACAGGAGAAAAGACCTCATCAAACTCCACACCATGCTCCTGCTTAAAACCCTTTGCTACCAATCTAGCCTTGTATGCCGGCTTGGGGTGTCCAGGGGTGCTTTTTAGCTTATACACCCACTTGCATGGCAAAGCCTTCTTGCTCGTAGGCAAGGAAACCAAATCCCAAGTGTCATTCTTATGCAGGGAGTCTATCTCAGACTGCATAGCCCTCTCCTAGGAGTGATTGTCACCCCTGAGCATATCCTCATCATAAGTGAAAGGCTCTCCTGCATCTGTAACCAAGACATAATGCATCGAGGGCTAAAATCTATCTAGTGGACGTTTGTCTCTAGTAGACCGTCTCACAGCAGGCTCTGCTGCCTGCCCAGCTGCCTGTCCAATGCCCTGACCATGAGCATCTACTGCAGCTGTAGGCTGTCCAACTGGCTGTGTGGGAGCTCTCAGCTCCTCTTGGAATATGACCATGTAGATCTCAACAACTCTCTCAGGCTGCCTATGCATCTTGTCTTCATGGAAGACTACATCATGACTGCGGATGACTTTCCGCACCTGCAGATCCTAGAGACGGTAACCCATCTCGCCTGCATCCCCATAACCAAGGAAAATGCATTTGACACTCTTGGGATCCATCTTACTTCTCTTGTCCCCGGGCACATGGCAAAATGCCTCACATTCAAAGACACGGAGATGCGCATAAGAGGGGGGTTTTCCAATCCATACTTCCTCTGCAACCTGGAAATCCAAACCATTAGAAGGTGATCTATTTATGACATGCACAGCTGCACTAACTACCTCAGCCCAAAAGCTGTGTGGTAGGTCTGTATGGCTAAGCATACTACGTACACACTCTTGGATGGTTCTATTCATCCGCTCAGCCAAACCATTTTGGGGGGGGTGTAGGGGGTGGTCAACTGACGCTTAATACCCCTCTCATCACAAAACTGCTCAAAAGCACATGAGACATACCCACCCCCATTATCTGTCCTTAGGCATTTTAGCCTATACCCAGACTGGTTCTCAACCAATGCAAGCCATCTCTCAAACACAGCCAAGACATTGGATTTCAGCTTAATGGGATAAGCCCAAACTTTGCGTGAAAAATCATCTATGAACGTAACAAAATACTTTGCACCACCCATAGACTGACAAGGCATGGGCCCACAAATATCCGAATGTACCAATGCCAAGGGCTCACTCATGTGTGGCCTACCAAACATCTTATGCATAGACCTAGTCTGCCTGCCATAGAGACAATGCTCACATGAATCAAAACATGCATAATCAAGGGGCGGTAAGTACTGCAAACCAGAAAGCATTTTCATTCCCTTCAAAGACATATGGCCCAAATGGGCATGCCAAAGAGATACATGTGGGATAGAATCCACAGACAAAACATGATCAAGGGAAGAAGCTGATACAATCAAGGGGTAGAGACTGCCAGCCTTGGCACCTCTCGCAATCACAAGTCTGCCATGAGTGATCTTCCATGCAGAGTCTCCAAAAGATACATGATAACTTGCGTCATCAAGCTTTCTAGCTGACATGAGACTGCATGTCAAAGCAGGTACATGACGTACATCCTGCATAACAAAACTGCTACTAGAAGGAAACTGTAGCCTAACATCACCAATGCCCACAATATCAAGAGAGCTGTCATCACCCAAGCGCACAATACCCAAAATAGTATGGTATGAATGAAACCACTCTCGGCAAGGTGCCACATGAAAGGATGCACTTGAGTCCAAGAGCCAACACTATGCATACATAGAGTGTATCTCTGTCATCTGCAAAGCACTAGAAGAAGCTGCAAGGATATAATCATCATCATCAAGATCCTCAGGTTGCATAACATTGATCTCTTCAATTTTAACAATGGACTTTGCAGGCACTATGCTGCGATCAGAAGACTTATCATGCACTTTGTCTTTCCCCTTATCTTTGTGCCTTTCATTGCACAATTCATGGCATTGTGGCCTAATAGGGCCCTTTTTCCCACAATGGTGACAAGTAACATCTGCATTCCTGCCACGGGATTTGCTACGTGACTTCCCACGAGATTTGAACCGAGATTTTTGAGAATCCCGTCCACGGCCACTGCCACTGCCATGCTTTCCATATCCATCATTCCTGCCTCTAACTGTCATAGCATGCAACACACGAGAGGCATCGAAATTCTTATGGTTAACCTCTTCTTGCAGAAGAGTAATCTCAACATCAGATAATTTCAAGGTAGCAGTAGAGGCACATAATGCAGTGCGGAATACATCCCATGACTCATTAAGAGTACCAAGCAAGAAAAGAGCAGTGACATCCTCTACAAAAGTGATGTCCTGCGAAGTCAAGTTCTTGAGTATAGCATGGAACTAACTCAAGTGAGTAGACATAATCACATTCTCCTTCATGCCCAGATCAATAAGCTGCTTCAGCCAATACATTTGACTCGCTGGACTTTTCTTGTCATAGAGATTCTTGATTTTATCCTACAACTACCATGCACTCTGTTTCTTCTCAAATACATTATAGTGAGCCTGTTCTGTGAGAGACAATACAATAGTGGACTTGCATAACTCATCAAGCTCAAGCCATTCCTCATCTGGCATAGTTGCAGGCCAATGCCCGCTTAACCTCAAAGGTTTGATCTGCGATTTCTGCACCAACACCTGCCAAATTTGGCTCTTCCAATAAGATTAATTCGTACCATCAAGCTTAGTGATGTTGAAAATAGCATGATCAGTGGACAAACTCGCCATAATGCAGGCTGGAAGACTGTAGACAGTTCAAAACTGCTTACTGTTTACTACAGAAAATGACTAAAAAATCACCAAAATCAAGGAAAAATGGCAAAGAAAGTGGAACCAAAGCTGCTGTCCACCAAGTACTAGTGAAAGTACATCATTTTAGATTGTTTTAGCACGAAAAATCCATGTCAGTCCATACATATATGCTTGCTGTAATAAATTTCAGATTTCAATAAAAGAGAGCTAATAGTGCCAAAATCGGATCCCAAGGCAATCAGATACTACCAAGACCAAAGCCGGCATCATACGGGCATATCATAAGCATATGACGGTCGATACGCATGAATCCAACACCCAAGTATGTCATACAAACATCAGCCAGTAGGCACACCCCCTAGTCAAAGGGGCAAAGTGGTCATGCCACTACCAAAACTTGACACAAGTAGGTGTTAGTTCACAAAGATACAGATCCAAAACTGAGACTTAGCTTATAAGCATACAGTGAACCAAGACATATGATGTATTATCCCAAAAGGTAAGAAGTCCCAAAGTCTCAAGTGTCTGTAACTGCTCAATGGCATGTAACGGCTCAATGCATAAAAGTACCGCCTGTTCAATGTCTGATAAGCATTCAAGAATGCTCCCACTGGCACAAAAGTCATATGTACAAGCTCAAGAGCTCAAGCCAAGGCAAGACATAGTGCCAATGACATAAGTCCAAGACAATACATCAATAGTACATCCCGAACATGTAGGCGGTAGAGCATCCGTATGTAGCATCCGTAAGCATGTAAGACATCAAATACATCCCAATCCAAACTTTGACAAGCCAAGTAACATCCAAGACTACTCCAGATAATCCAAAATGCATTCAAGGTGGAGCTTCAATGAGCACTCAAGCTCAACGTATGCATAGGGTAATCAACCGTGACATGAGCATCAAGCCGTAGGCAACGGGTATGCATAAACCCAAGAAGCATCACTATCAAAGCATATACCAATGTCAATAAGTGCGGGCTGAAATAAGCTCAAGCTTCCAAAAGCATCCCGATTCAATGACAAGCTCAAAGTTGTCCCTCGATGATCAATACATCATAGCATAACCCAAGACATACATCCGGAACCAATAGGCATATGTCAAAGCATGAAAGATAGCTTCAGCACAAAGTATTCAGCATGCATTTACTATTATAAACTGTGTATTTCTAGCCCCAAAATCAGGCCAAAATCATAGCATTACATGTAGCTTCAATCCCCCAATCAATCGGGATGCAATAGGTATCAAACCGGTTATGTAGTTATGCCCAAACAAGCATAGACATTCAAATACATGCTGTCTCAGACCTGAAATCTGTTTTGCAGAAGATTCTATCATCAAAATTTGGCAAAGCCGACATCACCATCGCGTCCGAAGCATGCCAAAACCCCAACTTAGACTCTTACCTTGCCTAAATCGGGTTCCGAATGCCCGAGATATGACAAAAAGAGTGATTTTTGGGCCAGATTTTGAAACAGGCGCAAAAAAAACGTGAGCTGGCTGGGGGGGTCTGCTGTCCCACGCGTCAACAATGGGGCCCAAAGGGGGTACAAATGAGGGCCAAAGCAGGCCTACACTAAGCCTCAGCAAGCCTTGATAGGCTGGAAGCAAGATCCATGTGAAGGAAGCTCCAAGAGGTGTGAGCTATGGCTGCCCACAACTTGTTGACAGCCTGTGAGACCTGAAAACTGAAGTAAACCCTAAAGAAAATGATCAAATACCTCTGATGTAATGCCTTGAAGGTGCCCAACAATACCGAGAAGGTACTCGGGAAGCCGGGGAGTGACGGGAGCTCGAAGGAGTTGGATATGGTTGCCGGGAAGGAGACCCAATGCAAGTAGGGAGTCGATGGGATGCTGAGAATGCCACGAACCAAGCTCAAGAGTCAGAAAGCAAAGCTCTGATACCAGTTGAAAGGGAGTGATAGATCGAAGGTTGGACTCGAGAGCTATGGCGGGAGAATAAGAGCAAGAAAGGGAGAGACTAGAAATGGGAACTCCAACAGTCACAATGTGTGACCAGGCCTTCCTTTATTCAAACTGTCACTAAAAGAATAAAGAATAAAGTGACGGTGATGGGCGCCCACCACCTGCAATGCAGTGGCGGTGACTGTCAGTGTAGTAATACACGGGCGGCCAGGCAGAGGCGCCTTTACCCCCAACATGGTCGATATTTTTTCCTTTATCTTGCTCGCTACTAAGGACTGATTGTTTGCTAAGTGTTGTGATTCTCTCATCATTTCTAAATATATTACTCTCTTACTGTGTAGCCCTAGAGCTTCTCTCTCTGAGAAAGTCATCCACTCGTATAGCCTCCTCAAAGACTCTTGCCAGCACATCCCTTTGCAAGTTCCAGTTGCTCACTAAGGCCTTATAGAGCTCTTCATTGCAGATCCCATTGATGAATACAGTGGAGACCACTCTCTCATTGGGTCACTCAACTGTGCAGCTATCCTCTTGTAGAGACTCCTCACATGAGTGATGTAGCCTTATGTGTCCTCTTTGTCTTTTTGGTTGACATTCATCAGATTAATGATGAGGTTGTCAAAGTATCCTATCTCTGAGAATCTCTTGATGAAGAGATCCTTTAGATCGTTGAAACTATTGCATTCGGTATTATCTAGACTGGTAAATCAAGTCCCGTCCCTTGTATCCTAAGCATAGATTGAATGCTTGTGCCTATTGAGTGGAGTCCATGAGGTTGTAAACCTTGCATACATGCTTAAACTACTCAATGAAGCTATAAGGGTCATTGCTTGCTTGTTATCTATTGAGTTTCTTGGAAAATATGGATATCTTTTTTTGGCTCATGGTATTTGGGGTGAGTCCCAACCCAGCTAGCAATGATGCTACCAAGGCTGCTCCATTTTTATCGGCATTGGTGTTGTCTAGCAATCGCTTCATGAGTAGCTCATTCACTATAATATCTACTTCTAAGACTCTCTCTGATGCCAGGAGGCATATTCCACGGTGGATTCCGTGAGGTTTTACGGTGGATTCCGTAAACTTAGATGACCGGGGCTCATACACAAAGAGGATTCTTTGTGCGAGAAGTTGATGGGGACGCCTGTCCTTTTCGGGCGTTTCATTAATTTAGTGTGTACATGGGTGATTCCATAGCGGGTGATTCCGCAAAATGCATATTAAATTAATAAACGTTTATGAGTTTAGAGTGCGCACTCGTAATAAATTAAGGTTAGGATTTATTTCTAACCAGTTGATTTATTTATGTAGCTGAAGACTGCTAGGTATTCACTTTTGTCGATTTAATTGTATTATTTTACTAACGATTGTGAATGCTTCAGTTGATGTGTAGAGATAGCAGCAGTGGCGGAGGAAAGCATTGGAGTCTAGCGGGTATTCGACATTTGGACTATATTTTGATAGGCGCCACGCCTATATTTTGTTATGTCTATGGAGACATTGATTATTGATTATTATTTTGTATATGCCTATGGGCACGGATATGTTATTTCTATTTGGACATTGAGATTGGGCGTGCCAGACTCTATGGGCACCGTCCATTAGCTTTATTTTTCTATTTTTGTAGAAAGCAAACTCAAAAGCTAAAAGCTTGTCATATTTTTGTAATTGGGCTATTATTGAGCATGAATATTGGAAATATACATAAAATACATGCTTTGTGAAGCGCTCACACAAGGCATGGGAGAGATTGAACCCAATTTGTCTCTTGCCTCTTGTCGTGCATGCTTTTACATGGTTTTTTGTGTAAAAAGGTAGAGTTCATTGTTCTTGGGGACCTTCAGGGATTCACTACGTGAGCTATCTACGACCGATCTGCGCACCAATGGTATCAGAGCGGAGCAGAGATCAAGAGCTTCCAATCGCTACCAATCTCGGGCGAAGGCGGAGCTCCAGGAACAAACGGGCTCTACAGTCAATCTCGTTGCGAACCGTCGATACAGGCAGACTTCTGGCGATCAAGAACCTCTGTTTCCACTGTCAGATCGCGAAGGACCAGGCTCTGCAGGCGGAGGACCACGCATACATCTCCTTCATCAAGTCGTTGAAAACAGTGAGAAAAATTCTTAATCTTCTTAATCAAAAGCTTAATTATCAAGCTTTATAAGCTTAAAGGAAGCTTAGTGCTTCAAAATTCACCTCGGCGTGTCAGAGTGTGGCCCCGAAAAATCCGCGCGATCAAAAACAGCCCCCCCCCATGAAAATTTGACGCCGCCTGCTAGTCCACCATTAAGCTTATTAAGCTTAAGCTTAATCACTCAAGCTTAAGCCATTGCAAGTCACACAGGGCAGACAAGTTGGCAAACTCCAGGTCCCGCACTTCTGAAGTCAAGTTCAGCAAGTCAATTGAAATCAAGTTCTGCAAGTTCTGCAAGTCGGCCTAAGTTCAGCAAGTCAACAACTCTGCAAGTCTGCTAAGTCTGCAACTCTGCAAGTCAGACTAAATCAGAACTGACTAGTGCTTAAAACTCCTAGAAGACTTGTTCCTATGCAAAAACTCTGAACTGGAAAGTTGTTCGCAGCAAGCTGTTCTACCTATCTACAAGTTCGTTGAAGTACTTTCAGCAAACGGATACAGAAATATTGCAGATTTTCTGAAAATATACAAAGAAATACCCAAAAATACATAGCCTTGTAACCCCGAATTTGAGCTACGCTCATCCCGCTAACCTGATTTTGAGTGAGAAAGGTTTATTGAGTTTTACAGGATGACTACCCCACATATGGATGATCCTATGGCTGAAGACGACCTACCTGAGCCTACCATGGAACAAAAGCTGGATCTAATCATGCTACAACTGGAAGAAGAGCGAAGGGCTAGGCAAGCACTACAAGCGCAATTGACAAAATTACAAAGAGCATCCACCGATAAAGAAGAACCACAAGCTGAAGATTTGATTCGACGTACCATCGACGCCACTCTTGAAGCACAAACCATTCGCAAGGAATCCAAGATAAGTAAACGAAGTTTCAAGTTTCACACTTTCAATGGCATACGAGAAGGAAAGACTGCTTTATCTTTCATTAGCCAGTTTGATGGCTATTTCCATGAGGAAACTTATCCAGAAAAAGATAAAATCAAGTGTGTTACTAATCATCTGATAGACAGAGCATCACTTTGGTGGACTGTAGTCCGCAAGAGCATAGAATGTCCTGCTACTTGGGAAGATTTCAAGAAGAAGTTCATGCAGAATTTCCTTCCACCGCAATTTCATGAGAAGGCTATCAAGCAATGGGATTTACTTCAACAGCGAGATCGTGAGCCTATTCCACAGTATACAGAGTGTTTTTGGAATGCACTCCTACAGCTACGCATGCTTGAAGATGTACCAGAGACGACACATAAGCGGAAGTATATGTCTGGACTTCTTGGACATTACTACGCTGAAGTGAACATGTTCAAGCCTGCTACTCTTGAAGACGCCATCTCCTTAGCTCACGACACTGAAGATAAGTTACGCGGAAGAGACAGACGACCACAGCAATTCCAAGCTAACGGTAATTATGGATCTAAACAATTCAATTCCAATTTTAGAAGGTTTAATCCAGGTCGTTTCTCATCACCATCTTTCCGCAAGAATTGGCCTAAACCACCTGCATTACCATCCACTGTCAATCCAAATCCTAAGCCTATTCCACAAGCAAATCCAAATGTACCCAGACTCCCAGCCATTGCAAATAATGTAACAAAAGCCAAGCCAATAGTATGCTACAAGTGTCACCAGCCAGGGCATCTCGCAGCAAATTGTCATTCAAAGAAGCCACCAGCACATATCAACTACCTTGGAGCTATGGACGAAGACGAGCATGAGGATATGCCGGATTTCACTGAAGATGAGGATGATCCTACTACTACTTCCGACACTTTACCAGGTATGCCTACTCCACATTCATTATTGACTATGAAATGTATCGTGCATGGAAAAGAAAGAACTATATTGCATGATGATGGTAGTACCCATGACTTTATTTCAGCAAAATTGGTAAAGGAATTGAAATTGCATATTGTACCTACGCATTATCGCATAAAAGCTGCATTCTTAGGCACTAGGTACAATGGCACACAAGAAGTACAAGATTTAGAAATTCAAATTGGTTCATATATTGAAAGAAGGAATTTCTTAGTTGTTCCATTACAGTCAAGCGACATTATTTTAGGAATGCCATGGAGACACCAGCATAATCCAAATATAGATTATTCCACGCACACAATGAATATTAATTTTCAAGGAAAATCTATTACATTATATGGTATGCATGCATCTCATATTTTTCCACTGCTTTCGCATACTCAAGCAAAACGTGCACTACGCAAGAATACTAAATCATATCTCATTTGGGTGAATGAATTGCACGCAAAGGAAAATCATCTGCACCCTAGGCATAAGGAATTTCTTGCATATTTTAAGGACTGTTTTGCAGAAGACCTACCACCAGGTTTACCACCTTCACGTCCAGAAGACCATAAGATTGATTTAATTCCTGGCACACAACCACCTTGCAAAGCACCATATAGGCACAATCAAATAGAGTAAAAAGAAATCCAGAGTCAAGTTGAAGAATTACTAAATAGAGGCTTAATTCGACCTAGCAGTTCTCCATTTGGTGCACCTATACTCTTAGTCAAGAAAAAGAATAATACCTATCGTATGTGTATTGACTACCGAGCTTTAAATAAGATCACTGTAAAGAATAGGTATCCTATACCTAGAGTTGATGACCTTATGGACAAACTGCAAGGATCTTCTATATTTAGTAAAATTGACCTTAAGTCTGGATATCATCAGGTGAGGCTAGATAGATCCGACATATTTAAGACCGCATTCAGGACACAATTTGGCCATTACGAATTCTTAGTCATGCCATTCGGATTAACTAATGCACCTGCTACTTTCAGTAGAATGATGAACCGTATCTTTCTCAAATATCAATATTGTGTGATTGTTTTCTTTGATGATATTTTGGTGTTTAGTCAAAGTGAAAAAGAGCATTATGAGCATTTATCATATTTAGGTCATATTGTATCAAAAATAGAATATTTAGGTCATATTGTATCAAAAGAAGGAATTAAAGTTGATCCTAAGAAAATTGATGCAATATTGCATTGGCCTGTTCCTAAAAATGTACATGAATTACGCTCATTCCTTGGTCTTGCTAGTTTCTATAGGAAGTTTGTACGTAATTTTTCATTACTTGCTTTACCATTAACCAAACTTCTTAAGAAAGGAATTGTTTATCAATGGACTGAAACTCAGCAAAAATCCTTTGACTTACTAAAACGTGCATTAACCAATGCCCCTGTTTTACAATTACCTGACTTTAACAGACCATTCTTTCTAGTTGTGACCGATGCTAGCGGATCAGGAATAGGAGCCGTATTAATGCAAGACAACCATCCAATAGCATATTCTAGTTCTAAGCTGAAACCCTCTGAGCTCAAATATTCCACTTATGACAAAGAACTATTAGCAGTTGTACAAGCATTAAAACAATGGAAGCATTATTTAATGGGTTCAGAATTCATGATAAAGACCGACCAGCAAAGCATTAGACATCTACTTAGCCAACCCCAAATTTCTGACCGTCATATCAAATGGGCTTCCTTCATTCAAAGTTTTCATCCTATCATTCAATACCAACCTGGAAAAGAAAATGTAGTTGCTGATGCATTGAGTAGAAGACCTGCAATTCATAATATTTCTATCATATCTTTTGATTCTTTGATTGCTATGAAAGACACATATCACCAGGATATTACTTTTCATTCTGATTGGCAAAAATTAGTTCAAAATAATTTTATTCCTATTGATTCATTGTCATATAATGATGGATTCATGTTTTTTGAAAAGAGACTGTGTGTTACTATTCCATTCCGATCTTTTGTTTTGAATGAAATTCATTGTCCCCCATATCAAGGTCATAGAGGTATCATTTCTACATTACGCATGTTAATTGAAGATTTTTATTGGCTGCATATGGATGCAGATGTATCTAATTTCGTTTCTGAATGTTTGATTTGTCAAAGAATAAAGAGACATCATGGTAAACAGTATGGATTATTAATGCCTTTGTCTATTCCATCTAAACCTTGGGAACATATATCTATGGATTTCATTACTGGTTTACCAAATACTAAATCTAATCATGACATGATTTGGACAATTGTAGATAGATTTAGTAAGCAAGCATGTTTCATTGCATGTAAGAAAACTTTAACAGCATCACAAGCAGGACAGTTATTTTTGAAAACTGTTTTTACTAACCATGGATTGCCAAAAGTGATTATTTCAGATCGTGATTCTAGATTTTGTAATAATTTTTGGATAACACTGTTTGCAAATCTAGGCACAAAGATTGATTTCTCATCTGCATTTCATCCAGAAACAAATGGACAAACAGAAGCCACAAATAGTACCATTCTAGATCTTTTACGTGCATATACTATTTCTAAACCTCAGACATGGGATACTCATTTACATTTATTATAGTTTGCATATAACAATACACCGCACACATCTACAAAGAAAGCACATTTTGAAGTCATTTATGGATATAGATTATCTACACCTGTTGCATCTTTGTCTAATAGAATACAGAGTGCTGATGATATTGCTACTATACATAACAGTATTTTTGATGAGGTTAAGGATATGATTGCTAAAGCCCAACAATCATATACCAAACAAGCCAACAAGAAAAGACAAGCTATGAATTTCAAAGTTGATGATTATGTTTGGCTTAGAATAGAAAAGCGTAGACTGCAAAGTGTAGATAGACATCCAGTTGTCAAATTAGCTCCTAGATTCTATGGACCATTTAGAATCATTCATAAGATCAATGATAATGCCTTCAAGTTAGAATTGCCATCTCATTGGAAAATTCACAATACATTTCTTATCAGTTTATTGAGACCATTTAGAGGCCAATTACCTATCCACCCTGTTTATGAAAATCCACCTTTACTAGAGGAAGAGACTGAAATACTTGAACCAGAAGCCATCATAGACACTGACTACATGACCACTAGAACTGGCCGAAGGTATTCTAGATATCTAGTAAAATTTAAGAACCATCCTGTAGAGGAAGCACAATGGATGCACCCTAGAGACTTAAATGCTTTCCCCACTCTGTTAGCTCCACATTGAGCTAATAGCAATTGAGGTCAATTGCTATCCCACCCCGGGGGTATGATGCCAGGAGGCATATTCCACGGTGGATTCCGTGAGGTTTTACGGTGGATTCCGTAAACTTAGATGACCGGGGCTCATACATAAAGAGGATTCTTTGTGCGAGAAGTTGATGGGGACGCCTGTCCTTTTCGGGCGTTTCATTAATTTAGTGTGTACATGGGCGATTCCATAGCGGGTGATTCCGCAAAATGCATATTAAATTAATAAACGTTTATGAGTTTAGAGTGCGCACTCGTAATAAATTAAGGTTAGGATTTATTTCTAACCAGTTGATTTATTTATGTAGCTGAAGACTGCTAGGTATTCACTTTTGTCGGTTTAATTGTATTATTTTACTAACGATTGTGAATGCTTCAGTTGATGTGTAGAGATAGCAGCAGTGGCGGAGGAAAGCATTGAGTCTAGCGGGTATTCGACATTTGGACTATATTTTGATAGGCGCCACGCCTATATTTTGTTATGTCTATGGAGACATTGATTATTGATTATTATTTTGTATACGCCTATGGGCACGGATATGTTATTTCTATTTGGACATTGAGATTGGGCGTGCCAGACTCTATGGGCACCGTCCATTAGCTTTATTTTTCTATTTTTGTAGAAAGCAAACTCAAAAGCTAAAAGCTTGTCATATTTTTGTAATTGGGCTATTATTGAGCATGAAGATTGGAAATATACATAAAATACATGCTTTGTGAAGCGCTCACACAAGGCATGGGGGAGATTGAACCCAATTTGTCTCTTGCCTCTTGTCGTGCATGCTTTTACATGGTTTTTTGTGTAAAAAGGTAGAGTTCATTGTTCTTGGGGACCTTCAGGGATTCACTACGTGAGCTATCTGCGACCGATCTGCGCACCACTCTCCCTATTGGTATTTCCTCTTGCTCTATTTCTGGTTGAGATTGCTATGATCCTGTGAACCTTGTTGAGCTCTCTCTCCTGGCATGACCTCTAAGCGCGTTGCTCTTTGTTATAGCTCGCTATGCATTGCAATGTGATCCTTCGTAGCCTCCTTCCCTCCTCAAGATCTGGCTATGATATTGGCTACAAGTCTTCCATCATGTGTTATCCTTGTGTGTTGATCATACTATGTGATAAGTCATTAGATATCATTCGGATACCATGCTATGTTAAGGTCAGGTTAAGGTGGAGATCATTCTCATTCAAACTAGTACTTGCCATGGTGATTGTCTCTTGACCAACTAGTATTTCTAAGAGATTGACTAGACCAGCTAAAGATGTGTCTTTAATCTTGGTGAGTCCTTCCTTCCCTCAATGGTTTGATGGTTCTGTCTTCCCTAGATCTTTCTCTCTGGTGTCTTGGGTCACTCGTTTGATTTTGGGTTGCACTCCTATTGGTGGATTTTTTTCTTAGCTTAATCCCCTTTAGTGTGTTCATTGTTAATCTAATCAATCTGCAAGTGTACACATGCTTACATGCTTGAGTGGTGCAACTTTAAGTGAGTTGTGTGAAATTAGGCTTTCTAGTTTTCACATGCACTTAAGTGTCTATGATATAAGGTATAACCTTTGATGAAATCAATCACATCCACACTTTTATCAATCAATTCCATATAGTTGCAGTTTTTTCGTATGAATCCTAATTACTCCTAAGATGTTGGGTCCCGCATAGGTTTTGATAGGTGGTTTGATGGGTGATCAGCCCAGACAGTCAAATTGAGTCTCTACCAATGATAAGTAGTTGGTGGTTAGTAATTTCATTCACTCTTGAACTATTAGGTTAAAGTTATGGTGACAATTAGCTCTATGGACTCAGATCTACAAGTCTAAGTTTCAAGTTGGATTATTGGGTAGCTAGATTTTGGCTTTAACAGGTCCTAGACAATCCATCTGAGTAACAGTTTGCTCATTTGAGTTTTAGACTTGGCTGTTTGAGTGGGCTTTGTGATAGTTTGAGTGGTTAGACTCGGACTTGGATGAGGGATGCTCGTTTGATTGTCTGAGTCTACCATCAAAGGCTTGTGGGTCAGCCATTCGAGGCCCAATACTGGTCCGAGTCTGAGTAGACCTTGTTCGTCTGAATGTCCGAATGGACTAAGGTGACTCAGTTGTCTGAGTTTGAGTGGACTTGATTGTCCGAGAGCCGATGAGCATTCGACATCCAAGTCTTGGAAATGCCATCTAAGTGGCGAAAAAACATACTAAATGATGATAATGCTTTACTCAACTACACACCTGAATAATTATGATCCTATCCCCGTTCAGCACAATAGATCTGATCATACCTAGAACCTCTGAGGGAAAGATACCTAGATCTTTGTTGGTCCTTTGGCCTGCTGCTCTCCCTGGACTTATTTCTCTCTCTTTCAATATCTTAGTGTCCAAATGAGCTCTCTCTTCCCCATTTCTCACCTTTTGTTTCTTTCTTTTTTTTCTTTATTCCTATTCTTTCCAGGTTTCATTTTTTTTCCCTTTCTTTCTTTGTTTCATGTTTCTTGGTTGTTACAAAGACTTATATTTTTCTTCTTTTTTCCTTATTTCCCAAACCTTGATGCATCCTACTAACAAAAACAACATATCACTGATCTAACTAATGCTCCTAAATCTTCCAACACCTAAATTATCAAGAAAAGGAGATCGAATAGTCTCCGATTCCCTTGCTTTCTACCTAAACCAAGCATAATTTTAGAGATGAACTCCTACTCCGTCACTCGATTTGGAGCATGCAAACACTCAACCTTGAATTTGTTGGTCCCAACAATAAAATCAAAATATCGACACTCTCATGAGAGCACATTGCCAAGACCCATGGACCGCTTATTGCTTCAAGCATTTTAAGATGAGAGCTATGGTTACCTCTCACATAGCTGTGCACACACACACACACACACACACACACACACACACACACACACACACACACACACACACACACACACACACACACACACACACACACACACACACACACACACACACACACACACACACACACACACACACACACACACACACACACACACACACACACACACACGTGTAGTGAGCTTACCTTTGAATCTGATCGAGTTGCCTCCTCCCACGAATTTGTTGGCACTAGTTCCACGATCTAAGATGTGCTTTCAAGCAAGCTCCATCTTCAAGATCCAACCTTCATCTCCATATCCACACATGCAAGAAAAGAGGAGAGAAGAAGGAGAAGATGAAGAGAGGAGAATAAGAGCTTCTTTACAGTCCCTCACACACACACACACACACACACACACACACACACACACACACACACACACACACACACACACACACACACACACACACACACACACACACTCCCTCTCTCCCTCTCTTATACACAAGAATGAAGCAAGAAGTAAGAAACAAGAAGAGAGCAAGTTTGGGTACTCACCTATAATGACATTCTTCATTCACCTTTTGACTTTTATACATGCCCTGCCTCCTTCTTGGGCCACCATCCCCTTTTTGATTCAGTCTTTATCCATTTCTCCAATCTTTTTCCTCCTCCTTTACTATTAGCATGGCCTTAACCAGTGCCTCTTATTCTTTACAACTTGCAAGGGAGAGAGCTCAGTACTTGTTTACAAAGAAAATTACAAATGCATCTAGCACTCTTTTTGCAAAAATATTAAGGTGCACTTATTCTTGTGTGACTCTCTCTTACATTTAGATTTTCTCTTGTGCTTTGTGTCTTCAAATTCTCCTTAGTGTGCCTTTGTCCTCCATCTTCCTCTTGCCTTGGGACACTATCTTTTGCTTCCGATTTTCTAGATTTTCTGTCTTGGTCTTCCAAGGGTTACAATAAGGGAACTAAAGGGGCTTCTAACAAAGAACAAAATACCTCTAAGAGCAAGATTATGAATCAATATGCATACCTCTTAAGTAACATTGAAGACATCCTACTAGTTCTAGGGATGAAGGAAAACAACCATCATTAGAAAATTAATCAGAAGAGATAGAGAAAGAATAGTTTGTCACAATGACACACACATCTTTGAGCATGCCATAATGGATAAAGAGGGCTTTGAAAAGGAGATCAATGATTACGATCTCAATAAGCCTCTAGATGAGGATGCTGGCAATTTAGAAGCCATGGATAGCAGGATGAAGAGGAATCCCTTCCTTAGGCCAAGGATACCTTGCATGTTAGAGGGAACTTTGATCCTACTTCATGTACACCCCCACTGCTCAATAGTGTCATTGGAGTTAACAGACAAGGCTATCCAAGGTAGATATTGACTAAGCTAGGCATGTTAGTTTAGGAAAGAGTTCTAAGGTAAAGGAAATGTGTTTAGACTCAACAAAAAATGGTAAATAGATCCTTAAAAGTACTTTCATACAGCTCAAAAGGGTTGATTGACCCTCTAAGAGCAATAATCACACCTAATTGGTTGAAGCATGAAGTAATCTCCCCAGACTTTCTCTGTATACAAGAGGTTAGAACCCAGGGTGAACCCCTCCAAAGAAATCACTTGTCTATCTTTAAACTGAACACGAGAGCAGTAGTAGAGGAGTGGTGATAGGGGTCCATAACAGGCTCAATAATTTTTAATGTAGAATTTTGAAAGACCCAAATCACAAATGGGTTACTGCACTGGTCAAGATGGAAGAAGTGCTGCCAGTCTATGCCATTGGTCAAGATGGAAGAAGTGCATTGGTCAAGATGGAAGAAGTGCTGCCAGTCTATGCCACTAGCGTAGCACAATTACATTTCAAAATATGGGAATCCTTGAAAATAATTGAGTGTCCGAAAAGAACTAGAAGCATGGATTACTTGAAAGGCTACCATGCTCTAGTAGATGCCTCCCGCCTGAAGGGTTTGAAAGGATTTGATTTAGATGTGCAACATAAGGGGGATGGTAAAAGATATAGATTCTCTATCCATCTTCTTCTTCTTCTTCTTCTTCTTCATCATCATTCTTCTCTTTTCTACATTCTCACACCATGAGTATCTCCCAAAGTAGATAGATACTTTTGACTTAAGGACACTTTACATACAGTCTCTTTTTCATTTTCATATAACCATAGGATATGACTTAACCTATGTTATATTTCTTAACACTCCCACTCAAGCTTAGAATGAGCTTATAGACATAATACTCCAAGTACACTTCTAAAGTACTCAAACTTATTTTTACCTAATGCTTTGATAAAGATATCCACAACTTGGTCATTGGTTTTGACATGTACCAAGTCTATCTCTCCATCCATGACTTTCTCTCCAATGAAATGATAGTGCACTTCAATGTGTTTTGTTCTTGCATGATAGAATGGGATCTTTACAAGCATAGTGCTATTGGCATTATCATAACACATAATAACTTTAGCATCTATCTCAATCCCTATGTCACATAAAATTAGTCTTAACATGTTGCCAATGCTATTCCTTTATACTCTACTTCCTTACTTTACAAAGAAACTATGGGTTGCTTCTTGCTACTCCAAATCAGCATGGCTAAACCAAATGAAAAAACATAACCACTGGTGTATCTCCTATTCATAACACTTTTTGCCTAGTCTATATTTGTATATCCAAACAATGTCGACTTAATCCCATTTTCATAAAACAAGCCATAACTAACTGTCTTCTTGACATGTATCAATATTATCCTCATTGTATCCAAGTGTGACTTGCGTGGAATTTTCATGAATTGGCTTATTACTCCAAACTGAGTTTGGTCTTATTATGGTTAGGTAGATCAATCTACCAACCATATTCTTGAACATGGTAATATCATCAACATACTATCTATCATCAACCATCTTTATGCTTGGAACCAATGATGTATCAATTGGCTTACATGTTGTCATTCCATACTTCTCAACATACTATCCATCATCAATTGCCTTTATGCTTGGATCCAATGGTGTATCGATTGGCTTACATGTTGTCATTCCATACTTATCTAACATTTTCAAGGAATATTGACTTTGTAGCAACAAAATTCCATGTGGAGTGCCAATTAAATATCTAGAAAGTACCTGTCCAAGATCTTTGATGTCAAGCTCCTTGTGTAGACCATGCTTTACTTCAATAATCATTCTTTCAAGAGTACCTATTATAATAATATCACAAATATAGATGACAACAACCAGCATTCTAGCTTCTGTGTATCTAACACAGAAAATTAGCCATGCTTTGCTGAAATCCCATGTTGCATAAAAACCTACTAATCCTTTCACATCAAGCTCTAAGTGCTTGCTTTAACCCATATAGTACCTTCCTTAGCTTGCATACATAATGTAGATACTTGGGGTGCAAATACAATTCATGTTGTTCCATATATGCTTCCTCTTCAAAGTTCCATTGAAGAAAGCATTCTTAATATCTTGTTGATAGAAAATTTAGCCATAAGTCAAAGCCAAGGATCTAAATGTAGTCATCTTTGCAACTAGACTAAATATTTCTTCATAGTCTAATCCATATATTGGTACATAACCCTTTGCAACCAATCTTGCTTTGTATCTCTTCAATGATGCATTTATGTTTTAGAGGTTTACCTCACACTTCAGAGTATTCTTTAGATTTTATTTTCCTTTGTATGTGCCTTAGAGGCATACCTCGCACTCTAAAAAATGGATATTCAAATTAGTCACTTATGTTGTGTTGTGTTAAAGACATGTACTCACAATCAAAACAACATTAACAATAAGTAATAAATTATCAATTTCTACATTTTATAGAAGCTTGCCTCGCACTCTAGAAATGGATTCCAACTTTGTGTTTCTTGTGTTATATATTGTATTTGAGACTTCTAGAAGGGATTGGAGCATAAGATACAAATATGTAGCCCATTCTAGATATATGTTAGAATGTGTTTAGATAAGGTTTCTATGGTAAGGCCCATAATAAAGGGATTGTTATCACTTTTGTCCATAGCACCCCATGTGCATGGATATTCTAATTGTGAAAATATATGGGTTATACATAGACCTTGAGTAGTAAGTTGCACAACCACCAAGAAAGAGACATGTTGTGTTGATCCCTAAAGAATATGAGCACATAATAGAGATGGCAACACAAGGAGCAACACTAGCATTATAATTAAAAAGTGTGGAGGAACTATTAGCATGCAATGCCATATTAGAATAAGGAAATACTAAGCTTGCAACTCACGAATGAATTAAGAATATAGGTAACACAATCACAAAATGACATGTTTGCTACTCTGATGAAGGCAGGTCCAAGTGTGCCCAAAATAGCTCACTTAATAGATTCAATGTCAGATTTCAAGAACTAACAATCATATAATATCATTTAGAAAATATAGTTGTTTGTGTGATAATGCAATGTTATAAACATAGAATGCCATTATGAAAGTATGGATTTCTATGTAAAAATGCAATGATGTAATCAGAACATAGCTTTTTATATAACAATGCAATGGTATAATTCAATAATATTCTATCAATGAAAATTGTACACATGAGAGTTAGAAAATCAAGAGATGGAGACACAAGAATCACAAAAACATTCAAGTTATGTATACATTAATGGTAAAAAGTTTGTGGTTTTGCTTTTTGAGTGTCATGCATATCTAAAACTAGAACCAAGTCATTGAGCTCCTCCACCTCAGAGTAGTCTAGAGGTATCTTCTAATCTATCACTCTATTGTTCTATAGTAAGAGAGCCTCTGTAGTTTGAAGTGTGCCAAAAATTATCTCTATAGCTCTTGTTGCTATATTTGACAATGCATGTATTCATCACATGTTACAAAATACATACACAAAGTTAGTTGTATAGATAGGATTCAAGCTTTTGCATCACTTAATGTGAATAAACTTAAAAGTAGACTGATTACACTTGCAACAACTACTACTACACTAAAAGAGAATAAAGATACAATGATACTTGGTAGTGATGATTTTTTATCAGTGTTGCTACTAGAACTGTTATAAGTGTTGCTATTCATTGTTGTAGATATTACCATTAGCATTGGTATAGAGCGATGCTAATAGAAATGCTACAAATAGTGATGTTATCTTATGGAATAGAAAATAATTGAAAGAGTTATCATAGCAAAATACTACAAATGTTTTCACAGAGAGAGAGAGAGAGAGAGAAAGAGAGAGAGAGAGAGAGAGAGAGAGAGAGAGAGAGAGAGAGAGAGAGAGAGAGAGAGAGAGAGAGAGAGAGAGAGAGAGAGAGAGAGAGAGAGAGAGAGAGAGAGAGAGAGAGAGAGAGAGAGAGAGAGAGAGAGAGAGAGAGAGAGAGAGAGAGAGAGAGAGAGAGAGAGAGAGAGAGAACTGTCATAATCATCTACAACAAGCATTGCTGCTTCTTGCATCACCATCACCATCACCATCATCCTCCTCCTTCTCCTTGCCCTGCATTTTTGATCATCACATAAATTCTCACTTCCGCACCACTATCATATGCCTTTTACTGTCAATTCAAGGGGAGTTCATTGAAGAAGAGGAGGGTGCAATCATCTTCGTGGGGTGCCATCAATTGGAGAAAGGGAGAGAGATAAGAGCCTTTCCAAGCCATCAAAACTAGGAAGATTGCAAGGAAATTGTAGTTGGAGAGGGCAAGAGGAGAGAATTGAAACCAATGCCTCTCCCATGAAGATCAACATGCCTTCTTCTCTAATCTCAAATTTGGAGCTTCAATGTATCCCCTTCTTCTGGTGATAGGGTAGGAGAATTCTCTATTGCCTTTCAATTGCTCTAGTTCGCTCCTGATTCCGTGAACAGATGATGGAGATATTGCATTACTCTCCTCCCCCCTCTTAGCCGTCAACATGAAACTATGAAGGCTAAGCTCTTAAGCTTGAAATTAATCGGGATTAAGTCTTAAAAGAGTTACAAGTGGCTATTCCTATGGGAACAAGGCAATTCGAAAATGAAAACTCAAGGAAGTGGAAAATGATGAGCTCGTTGTTGGGAACGACTGGATAGACTCCCCTTCACTGGACTGCAAAGGACATGGCTTCCAAAGATGCAATTATGATTCTCATATTTTATGTAAGTGCCTTAACTCGTTTAATAGAAAAAAGTAATTCCGCATAAATATTTCTCTGGTTTGGATTTTTTATAAAATGTATTTGAACCTCATTTTCAACTCTGGGTAGTTGTTAAAATTTATGAAGGTTTGAGTTTATATTTTAAAAATAAAAAATAGTTAAAAATGCTTTAAAATGACTTAAAAATGATATAGATAATTTTTTATAAAAGATTTTGTTAAACAATCATGAGATGTGATATTTTTTAAAATAAAGTATATACTATTGAAAGTATTTTTTAAAAAAAAATTCCAAATTTTTTGAAATATTTTTAATATGTCTTAAAAATAAAAAAAATATTTTAGATATAATTACAGTATTTTTTGATAAAATTATATTTTTAAATTGATAAAATAGGACTTTTTATAGAAAATAAGAGAATATAATTTTGGATGTTTTATGAAATGTTCTTGGGCTTAGAGAAAAAGAAAATTAATTCGATGTTATTACTTTGAACATTATTGATGTGTCTAACTTTATGCAAATTAAAAGTGTTGATGAGGTATTAAGTTATACTAATATGGAATAAGGAAAATATTTTTAAAAGAAAATTAGAGTTTATGGGTTTGAGGAATGTTAGTTGATTTGATATTAAAAGGAATTAGATAGAACTATAGGATTTACGGTCTGAAGTTAATTCTCGAAGGGATAAAAATCCTAGGTTTAGTATTTTAGTGTCCAGTACCAGAGATAGAGACGAAGTGCGAGAATATACCAGTTTATTAAATTCTCGATATTAGATTAGTTAGACTACTACGAAAGAGTGTTGTAACTATTGAGGAAGGCTAGAATAAATCATAGAAATTAGCTATCAATATCACCTATTTAGTGCAACAACTCCTAGGAGTTGGCTTGACAACTTGGTTAAAAGTGGCTTGGTCTTTGGCAAGTTACTAAATGAGCTTAGATACTCATATTAAAAAAAATTATGGATTGGATTTGAAGGTCTTTAAAAATGTTCATACATTTTGATTGAATTTTGTAAAGACTCATCTTCTTTTACTAGATACGACCCAAGACCATCAATAATAAAATGATTATACAAGGAAGCGATTACATGTGCTTGCAAATTTGAGTATTCAGGATTCACTTGGATAATAATCCCAAGTAATAGGATATTATGTACATAACTATAATTCCCATGACCAAGTTTTAATCCTTAAGAGAGGGACAGAGTAAAGGAAAGAAAGAGAGTAAATGAGAGGGGGATAGAGAGCATAGGTGAGAGAATGAGGAGGGATATTTTGAGAGAGAGAAAGAGAGAGAGAGAGAGAGAGAGAGAGAGAGAGAGAGAGATATCTCAGCAGTTCATGACATGTAAAAACCTCTATATCTAGTGTGTTCAAGGCCTATTAAACAAACCCCTTATTTTTGAATTTTCTATGCATAAAACATACACTTTTTCAATTCAAATTATGAGTGCTCCCTTTAAGTGATGCCCTTTTGTAAGTAAAAAATGCATTAAAAATGAAATGTAAAAACCCCTTTCTTTGAACCCACGTGATATGGCAGTTCACGACATGTAAAACCTCTATATCCCGTGTGTTCAAGGCCTATTAAACAAACCCCTTATTTGTGAATTTTCTATGCATAAAACATACACTTTTTCAATTCAAATTATGAGTGCCCCCTTTAAATGATACCATTTTGTAAGTAAAAAACACATTAAAAATGAAATGCAAAAACCCCTTTCTTTGAACCCTCATGATATGCTTATATATTTTGAGTGACCCTCTTCCCCCTCCCCTCCCCTTCACCCATATATATATATATATATATATATATATATATATATATATAGAGTACCAGTATGTGCAGGAGCTCATTGAGGAAGGAAAAGTGGAGATATAATATTAATGAAAATTGCACTAAGATATTTACCAAGGCTCTTGGAATTGATAAACTAGCCAGGCATCTTCATTGACTTTGTGTTAGGCCAAAATAAGAAGCTCTTCCATTCTTCCACTCTTTCTCTTGGATAGTGCTTGTGGAGGCACTGGAAGCAAGGTAGAGTGAAAATCTCATATTACTGTGAGATTTAGTGTACGAGAAAAGCACTGTATTTTCTGCAGATCAGCCTTTTAGGGCTATCTTGCAATGTTTTTGGGCATATGAGGCTATTTTAGACCTTGTTTTAGAGCCACAAGGTCGCGGACAATAGTTTCAGGATATATTGTGATTTTAGTTGTATTGACCAAAAGTGGATGCACACGTTACAGATTTTGAAGCTATAATTTTTGAGGTGTTTTTCAGGAAGAAAACATAAGGTTTATCTACAAATAGATTTCAGATTACATGTACTATTGAGAAATCAGTGAAAAAGGTTGCTTGGTGTATTGCTGTGTACTTATTGTGAAAGGTTGCAAAAGACTAGCTTGCTGTGTTGTATCCTTTTTGTGATAATGGCAGAGAATAATGGAAATCCCATTATTGAGAAGCTCGACAAGAACAACTACCCTTCATGGAAGTTCCATGTGACGAACTTCCACTAGAAGAATATAGGGGAATAACGATGGCTATTTGCAACGCATATCAATGGCGTCACTATTTACATAGTGACACAAATAGCAATGGTAGTTAGAGTTAAAAAAAAAAATCGAAACCCGAGCACAGCATTTTACCGCAAAAAGTGAAAGAGAGAGTGAAAGAGATTGTGTGTTTGTGAGGGAGAGGGAGAGAAAGAGAGAGAAGGAGAGCTTCTCACCACTGTTGTCACCACCGCTACCACTCACGAAGAAGAGGAGGAAGTGTGCGAAGGGCAAAGAGGGACCATTGCAATGAGGAGACGAATAATCCATCCTCAGGCCTTTGCAGTGAGTACATTGCTCCCTCTTGGTTTGTTCTTGTCCTTTCTTCTTTTCTTTTGTTTGTTTTTGTTGAAAATGAGGTGCATCGAGGGAGAAAGAGAGGAAATGAGAGAGAGAGAGAGAAAATAAGAAAGGAAAAGGAAGAAAGAACAAGAGAGAGAGGGAATAAACATGAAACATAATAAAGAAAGAGAGAAAGAGAGAGAGGGAGGGAGAGAGAGAGGAGAATGAATAAGAAAACACGAGGGGGTGAAGAGAAACAAAGAGAGGGTTTATTCTTGTTCTTTCTTTTTTTAATTTTTTTTAAAAAAAAGAATGATGTGCATTGCAAAGAAAGAGAGGAAATGAGATAGAAAATGAGAGAGTGAGAAGAAGAAAGGAAAAGGAAGAGAGAATGACAGAGAGAGAATAAACATGAAAGATAACAAAGAAAGAGAGAAAGAGAGAGAGAGGGAGGGAGAGAGCAGAATGAGTGAGAAAATACAAGGGGGTGAAGAGAAACAAAGAGAGGGTTTTTCTTGAGAATGAGGTGCATTGAGAGAGAAAGATAGGAAATGAGAGAGGGAGAAGAAGAAAGGAAAAGGAAGAGAGAATGAGAGAGAGAG
The DNA here is from genome assembly GCF_053477565.2 of Lygodium microphyllum. NCBI lineage: Eukaryota > Viridiplantae > Streptophyta > Polypodiopsida > Schizaeales > Lygodiaceae > Lygodium > Lygodium microphyllum. The sequence continues at coordinate 426,749 of NW_028229532.1, read as the reverse complement.
AGAATAAACATGAAAGATAACAAAGAAATGGGGAGAGAGAGAGAGGGAAAGAGAGAGGAGAATGAGTGAGAAAGCATAAGGGGGTGGAGAGAAACAAAGAGAGGGGCAACAAAGAAAGAGAGAGAGAGAAAGAAAGATAGGAAATGAGAGAGGGAGAAGAAGAAAGGAAAAGGAAAAGAGAATGAGAGAGAGAGAGAATAAACATGAAAGATAACAAAGAAATGGATTGAGAGAGAGAGAGAGAGAGAGAGAGAGAGAGAGAGAGAGAGGAGAATGAGTGAGAAAACATAAGGGGGTGGAGAGAAATAAAGAGAGGGGCAACAAAGAAAGAGAGAGAGAAAAAGAAAGATAGGAATTGAAAGAGGGAGAAGAATAAAGGAAAAGGAAGAGAGAACAAGAAAGAGAGAATAAACATGAAAGACAACAAGGAAATGGGAAAAGAGAGAGAGACAAAGGGAGGGAGAGAGGAGAATGAGTGAGAAAATATAAGGGGATGGAGAGAAACAAAGAGAGGGGCAACAAAGAGAGAGAGAGAGAGAGAGAGAGAGAGAGAGAGAGAGAGAGAGAGAGAGGGAAGAGAATATAAAACGAAGAGCGTAAAGAAAGGAGCAAATAAAGGGGGAGAAAAGAAAGACTTTAGTTGATGTTAATTTTGTAGAGTTACAAGAGAAGAAATCCCTTCTCAAACAAATGAAAAAAGAAAAAGAGAACAAGAATAAAAAAAATATTTATCGTAACGTAGACAAAATGAAAAACGATGAAGGTCATGATGTTCAAGATCACGAGGCGTATGTTAATCAGCGTGTCCCGTGTCCTTGCTCTCAATGCAAGCTGGCAATTAGACGAAAGCGTCGCTTGTCTATAGAACATGTACGATGCTTCGGTGAGTTTTAATTGAAGATCATTGATTAGGGAATCGCAGAATTTGAGCAAGTGGTAGGCTTAGTGTGTATCACTCATGCATTATATTCACAAACTAATTGAATATCATATACAAAAACATTGGATGTGGTTGTAAAATTTCTACAGGGAGGTGACGTCTCATCCCAAGGAGGAGTGTACCTCTTGCGTCTAGTTAGAAGAGTTCCTGGGAGTTTGATGGATGGAGTGCCTGAGCCAGGGAAGGCACTACCCAGTCTATATTGTCAATACCAAAGGAGACTGGCAACATTTTAGACTTTCTTACAATTTTGGAGCCTGAGATGGAGGCAATGACCGATGCATTAATGCCCATGGATGCCAAGAGATTTGATCTGCTTAGAGAGGAAGCATCCATATCATTATATGATGGGTGTTGAGTATCTCACATGAAGACACTGCTTGCACTCCTAAGTGTGCAAGCAAAATACGGGTGGAGTGATGTGAGTGTGATCGAGTTTTTCAGGTACCTTCTACATACACTTCGTTTATTTCTTTTCGACACCATTATAAAAAATAATTGTGCTTTTTCAAGGTGTTTTATGATTTTTTTAAAAGGTTGCTAAAGTATCATATATTATCACTTAAAAATACCATGCATGAGTCTCGTGATGATGTGTGACATGTTTTACGAAAGCTTGGCATGGATTACAACAGCATCCATGCATGTGTCAATGATTGTGCGCTGTTTCGAGGAGAGTACGAGACTATGGAGACATGTCCAAAGTGTGGTGCTCACAGGTATCGACAGGACTTGCAAGGGAAAATCATCCCTCAAAAAGTTCTTAGACACTTTTCACTTATTCCCTTTATACATCACATGTTTCGTACGTCGGGCTTGGCGAGCTTGACAACTGGTATGCGCGGAATAGATCCACAGATGGAGTCCAATGAATATCAACGAATTCATACACATGGAGCCACATTGACTCTACCTTTCCAAGATTTGCATGAGAGCCAAGGAATCTTCGGCTTGGTCTTGCTATGGATGGCGTGAACCCATTCGGTCTCTGCTCAACTTCTTACAGTGTGTGCCCTCTAGTCCTTGTTAATTACAACGTCCCACCATGGTTTTCTACAAAGAAAGAACAATTGATTCTTAGCTTACTCGTTCCTGGCCACTACAAAGTCAAGAATATGGATGTGTATCTTCGTCCATTAGTTGATGAGCTTAAGATCTTGTGGGAGGAGGGGGTCATCGTGGAAGATATGAGCAAGCACGATGATCAACGGTGAGCCATTCTCATGTGGACCATGCATGACTTTTTGGGATTCGGGGAGTGCTTAGGTAAGTGTCATGTTTTTTTAAATTTTATTACGACATGGTATCATGGAAGTTACTATATGTATATCCTCTACATCACGTGCATTCAAGGCCTATTTATAAATATCCTTATATGTGAATTTCTTTAAAATAAAACATGACCCTTTTTTATTCAATTTGTAAATAATCTTTTTATATTATAACTTTATGTATATACAAAAATAGTATTTTAAAAATACCTTATTTTGAATCCATGTGATGCATACATATATTCATGACTAACTTACCCGATGACATGGTATATGCCACAAATGTTAAATCTCTATTGTATGTGATTTTGAACATGTAATTTTCTATCCAAACCCCCGACAACCTCAATGCTGGTTTGTTGTACCTTTAGCTCCCCGAAGTGCAAGAGTATATGATGAAAGCAATGTTCCCAACGTAGATGAGGATAGTATGTACACAAAGGGGTCGATATTGCAAGGTGTGGAGGTTGCCCAAAGCTTGGAGCATGCAGAGGAGGTAGAATCGAGTAACAATGATGGAAAGATAGGAGGCCAAGAATTCTTTGAGAATGAGGTGGACTCATCTTTTTGTGGTAACATTTCTATCGACCTTCCAGTATATGCGGAGTTGTGTTAGGAGATTGATATGGGACCATAGGCTACGTCATACTTGTAGCATCCACCAACTCAATTTGTTGATGAATCACTTATAAGGGTACTCTAGAATATGCATTTTAAGCAATATCATTTTTTTCAGAGTTATATTATCGTGCTTTGTTTGAATCTTTATATTGATTATGCTAACATCAATTTTTAAATGTGCAGGTGACCTTTTTGAATTTTTGGATAGCATGATGAGTTAAGGGATGAGTGACGAGGAGATGCAGGAGATCTTCACACATATATCTCCAAATTAGATGGCTCAATTCAGAGATATAGCAGCGGACCAAGAGTTTTCTCATACACCATCAGGTCATTTCGTTAGATCTACTTCGGCACACTTTGATGCTTCGATTGTAGATGAGGTCGACACTCCAGTCTCGACAGAGGGAGTGATTCTGGGGGATGGTGCAAAGACATGGATATGGTGAGCCCGCGGTCAGCGGGATGGAGATATAGGTGCTACTCCTCGCTCTCGTGTATATTCAAGAGAGGGTGGCTCAGGTGGTTGTTGTGGAGGTACTGACGCAGTATCTCCGTCTCGTCATTCTTTTGGAGTTGTATCACCTATGGAATTTGTCACACCTGTGGAGATGTCTACTCCAAGCCGTTCGCAGGTGGCACCTCTATGGGTGCTACTCCGAGAGATATCACCCCCGTGGATACACCAGATGTACAGGGGCCTCTTGGATATGCTCAGGGGTGCGGTTGTAGGTGGGAGATGACACATCTTAGATACACCCTAGAGGGGTATGGATACCTTGTAGATGATAGGACAGGAGCTGTCATTATGAATGATGAGGGGAGGAGGGTGATGGCTTGTATGAGAGAGTTGTGCCGATAAGTTTTTCGGCACGACGTCCTGGATCATTGGAAGAACATACCAGAGATGAGCAAGGACTACATAGTAGCATCCTTGTATGAGGAGTTTTCGGTACCCACTGCAATAGATAGGTTTTCCACAGGCTGGATGATCGGATGCATGTAAGGCACTTAAGAGTGGGGCCTCAAAGCCAAAGTGGCTAGATACGGATGATTGGCGCCGACTCAGGGAGGAGGCTAGAGATTCTCTAGGACGTTGAAGACATCAACGCGAGGCAGTGAGGGCATGACTGGAGAGGAGTGGTCCATCATCTTGGGAGTGGCAAACACATGACTTATCTGGAGGACTTTATAAGTTTTTCTTTTATTCTTCTCACTTATTTTTTTGCAATATCTCTTGTACTGACAATTGTGTTTCTAATTGTTGTATTTTATTTTCTTTTGCAGTACTCCATTATAAACTGTGATCCCACTGGCCTAGAGACTCAATATGTAGAGAGACACGGTCTCATTGCATTGATCGATATATTGTATGCACGGGGCGGCCCAGTAAGTCACTCATCTTTCTTGTCCGTAGTTACTATTTTTAATTAAAATGCATTATTGTATGGTGGACTGATGTGTAGTTGTTTCTTTTTTTGTAGAGTTCGTTCGATGCTCCTTTGTATTGGGACAAGATTTCAGATGGCGAGGATCTATAGCTCGCGCTTGGATTTCAGATGGCAAGGATCTTTAGCTCGTGCTTGGATTTGTGTAGCACACATCCTCTTCTTTTTTGGTCCAGTGATTTATGTAGGCATTTTCTATGTACTATGTTATTATCATCCTTTGTATCTTGCTTTGATTCCATGATGCTTTCATTAAGCGATATTGTATTTATTTTATCTATCAGTCTAGTGGATTCAAGTATACATTGCCTTCATTTTGATGACCATTGTACACTTTATATGTAACCCATTTGTAGAATGTAATTAGAACACATAGTGCTACATGTGGCTGCCCTGCCACAATTTTTTTTTCTTTGTAACCGTCGCTATTAGTGTCACAAATTTATTGTAGCGTCGCTATTGGCATTGCAATTTGCATCACTATCTGTATCATTATTGGCATTACATATAATGACATAGATAGCGACGCAAATAGCAATGCCAATAGCGATGATTCTATGGAGATGCTAATATCGATGTGTTTAGCGATGACGGGGGCAATTTTTTTGGTGAACATTTTCATCGCTTTAAACATCGGTATGAGGCATGTATCTTATAGTGTTCCTCATTGGAAAGGGCCTTTATGAAGCATGGAAATCATTTGTTACTTTAGTATACCTACGGAAGCCATTTCCAGATTTTGATGAGCTAGTCTCTCTCATGATTATCAAAGATATCAATATGCAGGGTGACTCATCTGAAAGAAATGGTGAATAGGTCCAAGAATTTTACGTAGATCCTCATTGAGAGGCAATGGTATGGGACGTGCTAGCAATAACCAGCAAAACAGGTTCAATCAGCAATTTGGTGAAATGCAGGTTTTAGGAGGCCAGGAAACTTTAGAGGCAAGGGGAACTCTAGAGGAAGAGGTGGATGGCAAAACAAAGGTTTTGGAAATTCTGCTATTGTTTACCATTATTGTGGCAAAATAGGTTATATTGTAGCCCATTCTTATGCTAAGAAGGATGATATTCACAGTGGTAAATTGCAGCAATGAAATTATGCATCGTCTTCACAACAGAATGAAGATAAAAATGAGCATTTATTTGTTATGTAGCATATGATGAATGCAATTACAAGAAAGGGGACACATGATGATGTATGGTATGCCGATTCAGGTGCATCTAATCATATGACCAGTCATTTTGAATGGTTTGGAGAGATGTAGGACTTACAAAATCCAGGTTATGATTCATGCCACCCAATTTCACACATTGGAAAGGTTCCCTTGTCCTTGCGCATGATGACCAGACAAAGAGTCTAATAGATCTATTACATGTGCCTTCAATCACAAAGAATCTAGTGCCTATTGGCCAAATGGTAGAGCAAGGGTTGCAGGTCTGATTCAATGCAAAATGTTTTTTTGTAGAAGACTTTAATGATAAGTGCAAGTTGGTCGCAAAAGGAAGTAGAGTTGGTCGCATGCTCATTTTAGATGCTGGAATTCCTGTAATGGATGTTGTTATGTATGCTAAAGGAAAATGAGTGGTTGTAGACATTAAAATATGACATAAGCATATTGGACATGCAAATGTGCAAAGGTTGAAATTAATGCAATCCAGAGGGTTGGTTATAGGGTTGCCTTCCTTTAGAGTTGCAGAATTTCATAAAGTCTGTGAAGCATGCCAGTCTGGTAAGCAGGCAAGACAACCCTTATCGCATGATAGAGAAGTGAGCATAAATATACTTGATGTAGTACATATAGATGTTTGGGGGCCTACACAGAATGTATCTCTTGGTGGTAGCAAATACTTTGTCACATTTATTGATGGCTGTTCAAGGAAGCTATGGATATATTTCATGAAGAAAAAGAGTGATGTATTTGAGCACTTCAAATCTTTCAAGGCAATTGTTTTGAAAGTGAAGTGCTTGAGATCAAATGGAGGGGGAGAGCACCCCTCTAATGAGTTTAGTGGTTTCTTGAGGACTCATGGGATAAAGAGAAAATTTACTTGCAGGTATATCCCATAGCAAAATGGAGTTGCAGAAAGAAAAAATAGGCATATTGTAAAAGTTGCACATGCATTAATAGCTGAAAAGAATATGCAAAAGATTTTTGGTCTGAAGTTGTCCATACTGCTGTCTATATTATGAACAAAAATTTCACAGCTACAACTCATGGGATGACTCCCAAAGAATGCTTTATTGGCAAGAAGCCCAATGTATTACACTTGAAGGTATTTGGCTATGTTGCATAAGTTCATGTGCCAGATGAGCTACGGAAGAAGCTTGATCCAAAGGCTAAAAAATGTATTTTTATTGGATACTCTTTAGAGCAAAAAGGGTATCATTGTTATAACCCTGTCACATGTGAGTTCAGAGTGAGAAGGGATGTTATTTTTGATGAGATGAGTAGTTGGTATGCACCTGCTAGTAATGTATTAGATGATGATAATGATCATGATAGCTAAGTGCAGAAAGAAAATCGAGAACCACAGAGTCTTAGTGGACCAAAAACATCATTTGGTACTATATCTACAGTGATCCCTTGGTCTGGGAGACTAAGGAGTAGCCCCACATCTTTAGGTTGGATCTATAAGTGTTACAGAAAAAGACAAAGGAAAGAAGAAAGTATTGGATGGTAATAATGCATCTACTAGTCATTTGGGATTTGATGGAGATTCTAGTGGTTCAGAGAGTTTGGATGATGAGCTTGGTATTCCTTTAGTCAGGACACCAGGTGTACAGAGAGCTCATAGTAATGTAAAGGCTCCATTGAGCGATCCAGTGGTACACAGGTCTAGCAGGGTCAGATACCTTGTTAAAAGATTTGGTTTTGAAGGTCATGCAACTCACCATTATGCTTATATGGTGAAACTAGTTGAGGATGTTGAGCCCATTTGTTTTGAGGATGTTGTTGGTCATGCTCATTGGGATAAAGCAATGGATGAGGAGATGGCTGCATTAGAAGCCAATAAGACTTGGAATTTAGTACCCTTGCATAAGGGTAAGAAAGCTATTGGTTGTAAGTGGGTTTACAAAGTCAAGAATAATGTAGATGGTTCCATTAGCAAGTATAAGGCTAGGCTAGTTGCAAAAGGCTATTCTTAAACATATGGCATAGTTTATGAAGAGACATTCAATCCAGTTGCTAGGATGGCAACTGTTAGATGCATGATTGCCTTGGCAGCAACCAAAGGTTGGAGTTGTAGCAATTGGATGTTAAGAATGCCTTCTTGTATGGTTAATTGCAAGAAGAAGTGTATATGGAGCAACCAACAGGTTATGAGGATTTAGAGCATCCCACATATGTATGCAGGTTAAAGAAGACGCTCTATGGACTGAATCAAGCACCTAGAGCATGGTCTGACAAGATTGGAGAGTATCTTGTTAATATTGGATTTTGTATTTCCGATGTTGATCACTCACTTTATGTGAGAAGGGGAGATGTAGCTTCGGTCATCATAGTAATTATATGGATGACTTGATTATTACAGGTGACAGTGACAATGGGATTGCTGAAGTTAAGGACTTCTTGAAGAAGAAGTTTGAGATGAAAGATTTGGGTGAGCTAAGATACTTTCTTGGTATTGAGGTGATCAAATGTGATGATGGTATATGGCTATCCCAAAGGTAGTATGACTTGGATATATTATCCAAGTATGGTATGACAACATGTAAGCCTCTTTCAATACCATCGGAGCAAAATGTGAAGTTGAGTGCCGACATTGGGGATGAGATAGAAGACCCTACTATGTTCAAGAGGACAGTAGGGAGATTGATTCACATGACTATCACAAGGTCAGACTTGAGCTGTGCTGTTGGTCTTGTCAATCAGTTTATGTAGATGCCTAGAAAGCCTCATTTGGATGTAGTTAGACGTATATTGAGGTATGTGAAGTCCACTTTACATTATGGACTTTTTTATGAGGTAGGTAAAGATATATAGGTCTTTGGATGCACAGATGCACATTGAATTGGTAGCATGTCAGATATAGAAGATCTACTAGTGGATTCATGTTTTTCCTTGGTAGTGCAGCAGTTACATGGAGCAGCAAAAAGCAACCTATAGTTGCTTTATCGAGTACAAAGATTGAGTATAGAGGTGCTGTTGTGGCAGCATGTGAGGTGGTATGGCTGCAAAAGTTATTAGGTAATTTGGATGTGCAGGGAGATGGTCCAGTTATCATTCATTGTGACAACATGAGCACCATACAGCTAGCTAGGCATCCCATATTCCATGTTGGAACAAAACACATTGAGATGCACTATCACTCTGTGAGAGAGAAGGTACTTGTAGGAGAGATTGACTTGGTATATGTTAGTACACACGATCAGATAGCTGACATTTTCATGAAGGCATTGGGTGCAGAGAAGCTTTGAAAGTTTCAAAGCTTACTTGGAGTTGCAAAGATAGAGTTGAGCTTGAGGGGGAGTGTTGAGATGGCAAGCTCAACACGTGCGGACATTGATGATGGACCACCTAGCTAGATGAGTATGCATGTCAACACTTAGCATGTTGATGGTCATTATGATAGTTACATGGCCACCGACTTATCACTTATTATATTTAGTTTGTTACACCTACCTATAACTGGCAAAGATATAGCACCAATTGATTAGTGTAGTCTGTTATGCATTGTTTGACTTAGTAGGCCACTTTCCTTTATGTTGTATCTTATCTATACTTTGTGTACATTGTATAGTGTGTGAAAGAAGAGGAAGAAATTAGCAAGTAAGTTTTTTTTTGTCCTCCATCTCTCTTCTTGTGTTCTTGAGTGAGCTTTCTCTTGTGTATACAGTGTGTGTTTGGCACAGAAGCTTAGGCAAGTCCCCCCACCACACGATTCTTGACATTGGGTTACGTTGAGCCCTTAGAGTATCGGTTGCAAGGATTTCCATGAATTGTGAGATTCCACAAGTTTTTGGGGAGTACATTAATATTGAAGCGTCTATGCCATATGAAAAGACAAAAAGAAAATCTAGTTTTGAATACAATGCGTTTAACAATATATGGATTGATCTAAGAAAAGTGCAGATTGCAATGGTTCACATGTATAGACTCACGTTAGAGGAATGTCATGGTGTTTTGAAGTTTGCCTTGAAGTTAGATAAAGCAATGATTCAAAAAGAACAAACATAGAAAGAGTCAGCATTTGCATCATGAACAAGGTATTGGAATGGTTTGGTGCAGCTCAGTTACCAATTGAGAATCATCAAACACTGAAATGGTTTTTCACTCAAACATGTATTTCAAACATTATTAAGTCTCAAAGAGAAGGAGAAATATTGGTTGTTAATGAAACTGTTAATTTTAAAGTGAAATGGCACATGAGTGTTGACTTGAAAACTATCAAATGTATGCTTGGAATATGTAATGGGGCAAATGCAAAATATCATTGTATTTATTGCATGGAATGATATATGGGATCCAATTCTTTCAATTCGTCTTACAAATGTTCATAAATATACTTTGCATGCAGAGATTAGAATTATTGATAAACTTCTCAGGTTGCATCTTGACTATGCATACTCAATTAAGCCTTTGCCTTTATTGGATGAATGTAATGCAAGGCATTACTCTCCAAAATTGGTTTTCATGGGGGTCAAGTTCACTTAAGAAAATATCCAACACTTTCACGGAAAATAAGAGATGTCTTGGTTGATGTCTCAATGCGAGGCTCAAGAGCTAGACGTTTTTTAGGAAACCATACAGGAAAATAGGTAAGCATTGGAGAAAGCTCTGTGGGATAACGACAAACATTGCAAGCACACCATGACTTGCATTTCTAAGGATGGAGGTTTAGGGACACCTTGATGTCTTCCTAAAGCTCCTCAAGCAACAAATAAAAACCTACACATATCCAGAAGAGTTCAAATGTTCAATTACAAATCTTGTTCAAGAAATAAAGGAGGCATGGGGAGAAAATGATATCTCATTTTATTTGTTAAGAGAGAATATTTAATCCAAGATTTCTTTGATAAAATTTCAAATGGCATAAAATGATCGTTACTCTTTTGAATTTGCAGCATATCCTTTATTTCCATGGGCCTTACGTTGTGGAGGAGCAAGGCCCCCTAGCAACTTATAGTAGCCAAGGCATGGAAAAATCTCACTATCAAGCATGTACAAGTTTTTTTGAAGCACAAGACATGGAGGAGGAGTTACAAAAAGCAATGCGCTTAAGGAGCTATTCAATTGGTTTTTTGACAAAATCTTCAAAGAATGAATACTTTAACTAGAGAATTCATAGTATTTTTCAAGAAAGAAAAGTACAAAGCTAGCTCTCAGGAGCCTTTACATCATCCTCCCCCTTTGGGATATTTTCTCTATAATCCAATTTTTTTTTCTCTTGTAGCCAACTATTGATTTTATATCAGTTCGGTTTGCTGCCAAAGCATAAGATGAGAGGGCCAGAAAGCATCTTGCTCTAAAAGTAGAGAAACCAGGACCATAACCAAAAATCCTAATTGATGTAGTCTTCTCCAAAAACATCACCTTGTGTGCATTGTACTATAACCCAGAGAAACCAAGTAGCCTTGTAAGTGCCTTGCTACATAGTATAGGCCATATTGTTTCCTTTGAGAAGATGTTACGAAATATCGAGAAAACATGCAGATCAATCCCTACTAAGTAATGGCCAAGTGCAACATCTTTCAGTGAACTAATACTAGCTCTCGTCCCTTTACTCCATCCCAAGAAGTTATCAAAATCTCCAATCTTCAATTGTAAAAAAAGTTAAATGTCAAATGAATGCTGAAATCAAACATATTAATGTATATCTTATAGAATTCAAGATAATAGTACAAATTTATTTTGATCATTCTCTATCTTAGATTCCATATGTTAATTGATGATTGTGCCTCATTGGTATCTTCCAATTCTTTAACATATTGTGACTCTTCTCTTCCAAAATTGGAAATTCCAAGTTAGTCTTGAAGGCCATGGAACTCCTCTTTAGTAATCCCATACTCTTTCTCAGCATTCTTTGTTTTATGAAAACAAAGAAAAAGGGCATCTGTTGCTTCAATAGACTTGTCATTCGTAATTTCAGTGTCAAGTTTAAGTAACTCTTCTTTCGATTAATTTTTATGTCAACAATGCCATTTGTAGCATCATAAGCCTCTGCAATGATCGTAAAAAATAATCCTCCCTAAGAATGAAGAGCCTTTGGATGTCTGAGTATGTATCCCTTGTCCTTGATAGGGAAAGTTGGAAGTGAAGCAACAATATAAAAAGAAGAGTCACATACAAGATCTGCATTTGCATGGTTTTCTTCAATAATGGTGTCAGCTTTGAATTGGCAACATCTAATTTCTAGCAATATATGCTTCTTGCTCAGGGTCTAAACATTCCTCTACATCCTTGTCATTTGCTACCTCATCCAAAAGGTAGAAGTTGGAACATTTTGGACCCTCTAATTGTTGTTCATTAGATTTAACAGGATATTTAACAAGAGTATATGCAATGAATGCAGCTGGTTTTGACATTAGCCTGCATTTCCTAGAATGAGCAAAACAAAACAAATCTGAGGTATAAAACTTGTCAAGAGAATGAGATGTACACTTTCTTGAAAACAAAGCCTTATTTGAAGGTGAGCTCCCAATAGGTATGTGAACACATTCCTCTCGGGGGGTTCACTATATATGTATCCTCTATATAACGTGCGTTCATGGCCTATTTATAAATATCCTAATCTGTGAATTTTTCTTGGAAAACTTACGACCCTTATCTATTCAATTTGTAAGTAACCCCTTTATATGACACCCTTGTGTATGTAAAAAATAGTGTTTTAAAAACCCCTTATTTTGAACTCAGGTTATATATACATGTATTTATGAGTGACTCCCCCCCCTCTTGATATTCCTTTGCATCCTTTTCAACTACAAAAAATGCAAGACTTTCAAACTCAGCAAACTCCTCTAGGAAAAGCTTCTTGCATGAGTTCAATGGCAATTAGGGTTGAAAATATCCTTTGCAATTCCGTTCATGCCACTTTGAAGAAGAAAGTCTAGGAGTCTTTCTGATGGAGAAACCTCTGTGATGATCTGAGACAATCCAGGAACCCTCAATGGTGACTTGCCTTTGATTGGAGACTTCCTAGGCATTCCCACACTTGCTACTGAACAAGGGGAGGAAGTAGTGGGAATTTCAGGGGAGAAGGTAGGACAACCAGAAGCCCTTGACCCTAAGGACAATCTTCTTCTTTTCTTATTAGGGGTGACCTGCTCTTGGAGGTTGCAACATCCTTGGGTTCAAACATGAGTGAAAGCACGGTACAACGCGAAAGTATGCACCTGACCTCATGAACAATGCCTCCTCACTTCATATTTGGGGATCCATGATATGGCCCAAAAGTGTGCAAGAAGCAACCTCACAAACAATGCCTCCCTTCGTATCAAGGAGTACACACAATGGTGCAAATTGATAGATGAAAAACTGCAAGAGGAGTTCAAATCTAGCTAGACTTGATAATTTGCCAAAAAAATCATAAATGTCTAATTATGTGTATATATAGGCAAGGACAATGATTTGCCATGTGGATAGCGACGTGGATGGTCCTTACAAACCCTAGCCAATAATATAGTGCCATGTGTCGCCTATCCCACAGGTATAAAAGACAGTTATCACACGTGCATACGCCCATGTGGACATTAGAAGGCCAACACCAGAGCACACAAAGCTCATAGCCAACCCTTGACTTGGGATGAGCAACAACATGTTTTCTCCCGCTATGTAGTTGTTTTACTGAGGAAGTCGTAAAGGACATCCCAAAGGCCACAACTAGAGAATTGCACTTGATACCCTCACTCTATACTGCTCAATGTGAGACAAACAAGGAAAATCTCAAAGCAATCAAATGAAAAGGGAAATGACAAGGTAAGTTTGTGCAAAAATGGTACTCCAAACCAAAGTTTGTTAGCCAAAATTGGCCATTGACTAATGACATTCACTGAGCAAAGGAAAGCCCTTTGGAGATCAATACATGATCCCATGTGCATTGCCCTGACCTTAGTAAGAGTGTTGGAAATGGTCCATGAGGTCCAAATTTCTACCACTATCCAAAAACATCCCTTGTATGATAAATTGCTTCTAGAAGAAGTTCTACCACATGGCTACTAGGCTAGGAGTAGGGAGCATGGTACTTGATGTTAGTGCATATGTCTTCTACCTCACTCAAGTCCCTACAATCCTAGATATCTATGCTTCCCATCAACACAACCCTGACTTCTTCAGTTGGTTTTGTCCAAGCCTACATGATATGAACCATAAACCGTCTCTTGGTTCTACACTAGAGTCACCCAAACCTCTAGAGCAAGAGAAAAGTAGATCTAAACACAACACCTGCTTTGATAACAAGCAATGGAAGCATGTTCCAATGGGTAAGGACAAGAGTCTATAGCAAATACCCAACCCAGAGCAATTGCCAATGCAATTGGATGAGGGGCTAAATGGAGGGGAATTAGTTGAAGACCTAGACTCTCCATGAAGAGAGGCAACTGTATCCTCATAACCTCATGAGGCTAGTCAACACGCCGCGGCTATATCCCATAAGGACACACCAAAGAAAGAGAAGGCTCCTGAGGCCCCAACCAAGCACATCAATGATGGTCCTGAGTCTTTAAAGGATAAACCTCAATTTTCCAAGAAAAAGAGGAGAAAACAATGAAAACAATGGTAGTTGCAAGTGGCTATAGACGCTAATAAGATTGAGACTAAGAGTGTTGAAGAGCTGAGGAATAAAGCATTGAGTCCACCCATGAATGAATCCATTTCCATCTCTCCTAACAGTGGTGAAACCTCAGCACACATCCATGTATTCAGATAAATCAAAGCAACCATTACCATCAATGGTTTCTTGCAACGCTCAATCCACCAACATCAGAACTTACATGGACCAATCAAGAGTGGATACAACACTGAGAACCATGATACAATAACGGCAAAGCTTCAAGAGAAATATGAAAGCCGCGAAGACAAAAGCAATCCTAGCATTGACCAATCTTACTCATCTAGGCAAGATCCCCCAGCTATACTAAAGCCTAGGGAAACTCCCCAAACCTTGCATGGGATGGCAACCGAGCAAGCCCTCACAGAACATAGAAGTGTCACAGAGTGCTTGACCAAGTTTGATGCTAAACTCAAATTATTTGCACATGCCTATGTCCTTTTGCAGACATGGGCATATTCCCTAGGGAGCAACTTGAGGAATATTTGTCATATTGGCTATCCTGGGAAGAGCAAGAATATCTTAACAAGCACTATGACAAGCTCCTACATGAACGCATGCAACTCATCTTTGATGAGGAGGCCGAAGAACTACAGTTAGTTGTGACATTCAACGAAGTGATTTGCCAACCAAATCTCTTAGAGATAGAGCAGCTAAAGTAATAATCAGAGGGTCAAAGTCAATTTGAAAACATTGGTTTGAAAACAATGCTATTGTGGGAGCTTTCGCTCAACTGCCAAGACCCACGGACCGCTTATTGTTTCAAGCGCTCCAAGCTGAGCACTAATGGATACCTCTCACATAGCCGACATGCTATCCATATCTACGAGTGTAGTGAGCTTACCTCCGTGCCGATCAAGTTACCTCCTCTCCCGTGCACTCTGGTAGTTCCACGATCCAAGTGCAAGCTTCAAGCAAGCTCCATCCTCAAGCTCCACGCTCCAAGCTCCATTTCTACGAGCAAGACAAGAGAAGAGATGAGAAAAGAAGAAGAGAGGAGAAGATGGAGAGCTTCTCCTTCCTGGTCCCTCACCCTCACACACTCACTCCCTCACACTCTCACACTCCCTATCTCAAGCGCAAGCTCAAGAAAGCAAGAAGAAGAAGAAGAAGAAGAAGAAGAAGAGAGCCACTTTTTGCCACGCACAAGAATGAGCTTCTCATTCACTTTTCAAATTTATGTACAAAACCCTAAATCCCTTTTCAATCGCTCCTCTAGGACTGGGCTCCTAGTTCGGCCATTGCAACACAGTTTTCAAACCAACATTTTTCAAATTGACTTCAACCCTCTAATTGTCGCTTTAGTTTCTCTATCTCTAAGAGATTTGGTTGGCAGAGCACATCATTGAATGTTACAGTTAAGTGTAGTTCATCGACTTCCTCGTCAGAGGTGAGTCACATGTGTTCATGCAGGAGCCTCTCATAATGCTCGTCAAGATGTTCTTGCTCTTCCCAAGATAGGGAAAATGGAAAATATTCTTCAAGCTGCTCCCTAGGAAATGCGCCCATGTTTGCAAGGATGTAGACACATGCAAACACTTTGAGCTTATCATCCAACTCAGTTAAGCATTCTTTGACACTTCTATGTTCAATCAGGGCTTGCTCGGTTGCTATCTCATGCAAGGTTTTAGGAGTTTCCCTAGGCTTTAGCATAGTTGAGGGCTCAGGTCTAGATGAGCAAGATTGGTCAATGCTAGGATTGCTTACGCTCTTGGGGTTTCCATGTTTCTCCTGAGGCCTTACTGCTATTGTGTCATGGTTCTCCTTGGATGTGATCGGTATAGTCTTGTCACCCTGTTGTGACAGTGTTGTATCCACTCTTGATTGGTCAATGCGAGTTCTATTGTCAGTGGATTGAGTGTTGCAAGCAACCATTGATGGTCATGGTTTCTTTGATTTTTCAAAGCACATGGATGTGTCTGAGGTTTCACCATTGTTAAGATAGGTGGCAATGGGCTCATTGGTGGATGGGCTCGATGCTTTATTCCTTAGCTCCTCGACACTCTTGGGCTCAATCTTCTTGGGGTCTACAATCGCTTGTAACTGTCGTTGTTGTTTTCATTGGTTTGTCCTCTTTTTCTTGGGCAATTGCAGTGTCTCCTTTAAGGACTCAAGAACATGAACTAGGTCAATTGTTGATGTGCTTGGATGGGCCTTGGCACTCTCTTTCTCTAGTGTGTCCTCATGGGACATAGCTACGGCCTGCTGAACAACCCTGCTAGGTTGTGAGGGTACAACTGTCTCTCTTTTTGGAGAGTCTAGATCTTCATCTAAATCCCCTCTGTTTAGCTCCTCAAGCCTAAGCTTTAGGTGCTTTGGAAGTGCTGGAGTTGTCAAGGACGTTGATTGGGACACCTCCTTCACAGGCGAATGGCTAAGGACACGTTCCACAAGGGGCATTGTCAGGACCGAGGGCTATGACTACTATGATCCCTAATTGGGAGTAGTAGCAGCTAGTTCAGTGGGCTGGCTACTATTGGTGGATTGCGGTGTTAATTTCTTAGACCAATCGGAAGTGGTCGTGTCTTTTGATGCCCTTTGAGCATTCACTTCTGTGGATCGAGCATCAGCTGATTTAGTCACATTAGGTTGCACATGCATATCCTTGGGTTGAGAGCTACGGGTGGTGTTATGTCCCACCTCTTGGACATCTGGAAGCTTAGACGGAGATAGAGGTTGGGATTGAGCAGCTCCACTTGACGAATGCTGTTGTGCTTCTTGTGTCCATTTAGGGAAAGAGGGTGTAGGAGATCTGGGACTCCTAGGTGGACTTGGCACTGGCTGAAAGATTTGCTCGCGGCTGTTAGACGATTGTGCCATTTTCTTTGTTGAGTAATCAGCCTTCTTATGAGCAGCGTTGTGCATGTGGTGCTCATAACACAATATTAGTGAGTTCGGGAATCTCCCAATTCCCATTTTTTGAATACTAAAAAGGTGGCACCCGGATAACATGCCCATAAGTTTCTCAAAACCATATGATGTGACCTATCATTGGAAAGTGCTTGAACAATGGAATCTATTGAGCTATAGAGTGCTTAATTTGGAGTTATAGTGTTCAAGTTATGACAAATCCAAAGATTTGACCACATGTCCCAAACTTATGGGAAATTCCCATGTTCCCCAATATGGTGTTTCATGATCCTCTTGGGAAGTCAAAATCTCATTGAGCACTAGTAGTCTTTGTGCATGCTCAATGGTTACATCTGACATCTGCTTATTAAGCATGCTAGGCTCTTCCTTTCTAATACTCATGTTTGGTTTCTTGCCCCGAGACCTGGATTTTGTCTTAGATTTCCTCCTGTGTCTCTTTGCTTTTGATGCAATCTGGCCTTCAGCTAATAGAGGTGGTTTAGCAGGGGGTTTTCATACCCAAATCCATCGGTTACCTCCTGCGTAATACCCTTGGGCACATAGCGACACTTTGGATATCCATTGCGCTGTTGTGCTAGCTCTCCATCGATACCTTAGTCTATAAGGCTTGGGCTTCTTTTGTGGTCTTCTATGATTTTTGTAAGTCCAAAGCCTATCCTTGGCATTGTCTACTGACCTTCTTGTTTCAAGCATGGCCTCACTCACTAGTTCTCTCTGTTTAACCTGTGCTTATATCAACTCTTTCAATAGGTCCTTGCTCTCATTACTAGGCTTGCCTGTTATGTCAACACCTTCCTTGCCTTTCCCTCGAGGTTTGATGAGGTCACCCTTGCTAAAGGTTGTGACTATCCTCAAACCTGGTAGTGTCAAGTGTATCCTTTGTGCTACATAATCGGCCCCACACTTGGTCGCCCTTTTGAAGTGTCTTCCTAAGAGGGTTTCCTTTTCACAATTAGCACTATTTGGAGGAACATGAAATAAGATAGGCAAGCTCTCAGTTTCAATTTTTGCAAGGATTTTGCACTTCCCCATAAGTGCTTGTGGGTGTCCCCTATAAGGACTAAGAGTTGCATTAGTCGATATGAGATCTGGTTGGCCTAGTAGGGTCCATGCTTCATAGGTCAAGATATTAAAATCTGCTCCTTCATCGATCAGAGCATCAATAGTATGCTCTCTTTTCGTGGTGAATTTGACCCTAACATAAGCAGGTGGTACTATGTCTTCGTCTTCCGGGTCTTGGCTTGTAAATTTAAGCCTTCTGACAAATGCCCTTGAGTCCCCAACTGCATGACCAGATGTGGGTTCTCCACTCATGTCTTGGATCGTCTGTGTAGTGCTATTCAAGGTGCATCTATCATCAGGACTGTCATATCTAGTCATCCTCGTAGTTGTAGCTTGATGTTGTTGATTTTTGCTTTGACTAGATGTAGTCCGAATACAACATATAGGTGTTTTTGTGGTGTGGCATTTTTGTCCTTGTTGGCTAGGTTGGCCCATTGAGATTCTAGGGTCTCTGTTTGTCTTTTTTCGGTTACGGGCATTTGGTTGCTCTTTTGCATGTGCAAATCCATACTTGTGTAAAGCTGTGACTACACTAGGATCTAATTTGGAGGACCTGTCATGATGTGCAGTTTCTCTCTAACCTACTTGGGGGAGGTGCGGAGGGGGCCCTCTACGGGGGACCAAGGGGGGGGGGCAGTCCCCCCTGGCTTGTAGGGCTGTTACCGTAGGTGCCATGTGCGATTTGAAGGACCATTTATAGCCAATTTTTGAACTACTTGCTCTAGATTTCAGCCCAATGATAGATCTATGATGTGGTTTTGGCTCTATATGGTCTCTTGGTCAGTTTCAGGGTCTATAGGTTAAAATTTGAAAGAATTCAAATTTGGCCCAACAAGTCCGAATTGCAGGGGTCGAATGCCCGATTCGGCCTGTCCAAATGGTCGAGGGCCAAATGAAAAAGGGCTGAATGAAAAAGGGCCTAATGCAATTGGTCCGAATGTTAAATTTGGCCAGTCCGAGTGTGGTTGTCTGAGGGCTGAGTGGGCCGAGGGTCGAGCTGAGGGCTGAGCCAGGTTGGGCTGAGCCAAGTGGGCCGAGGGCCAGATGAAGTTCGGCTGGACCGAATGTCAACTTGTCGAGTGGGGTTGGGCCGATTCGGTAGGGCCGAGGGCCGAATTTCAAAGTTGGTATGAGCACTTCACTTGAACGGGCTGAGTGAAAGGCATCTGAGAGTGTAGTTGGTCAAGGGCCGAATACCAAAGGGCTAAGTGGTCTGAGGGCCGATTTTGGGACTCGACGCTGTCACTCGGACGAGCTGAGCGTGACACGATTTTTGTCGAAATTCAAAGAATTTGTTGCGCCGAGCGATCGAGGGATTCCTACCTACTGAGCACCTCCACATCCAAGCTACTCATGTAGGGGAAGGTGTGGAATTACGTGGGCTAGACGAATAACTCCTAGATGACCAGATCAAAGCATGTCCAAGCGATGAAGCTCTCTCCCTCTCTCCTGCTCTCGTGAAAACCGTGCAATGCAAAATGTGGCCTTTCTTGCTACTCATGGCCCCTTATCACCCTGCCCAAGCCTACACTCACCTTAGTCTTGCTCCCTTCACCAACATTTAACCCAAAATTTCATTTTTTGCCCTTCTTTTCCCTGTTTCAGCCTGTTATACAGCAATAGAAAACCCTACTGTGTGCTCCAATGTTTTGCTCCTATCCTTCCTAAATGCAAGAAAAAAATCATAAGGGAAATACCTACACTACTTCATCATGCTTTCCCAAGTCCAAAAACCAAAAACCTACTTGCTAAGGAGATCAAATACCTCTTCAAACTTCCTCACTTCCTACCTATCTACCTCAAGCACCGGTTCGGGAAAAACCCTACTTCGATGCTCGATTTGAAGTGCGCAAGTGCTCAAGGCTTGAATCCGTTGGTCCCGAAAAACGGAACCAAAATATGGGAGCTTTTGCTCAACCACCAAGACCCACTGACTGCTTATTGTTTCAAGCATTCCAAGATGAGCACTAATGGCTACCTCTCACATAGCCGACGTGCCATCCATATCTACGGATGTAGTGAGCTTACCTCCGTGCTGATCGAGTTATCTCCTCTCCCGTGCACTCTGGTAGCTCCGTGATCCAAGTGTAAGCTTCAAGCAAGCTCCATCCTCAAGCTCCACGTTCCAAGATCCATTGTCGCGAGCAAGACAAGAGAAGAGAGGAGAAAAGAAGAAGAGAGGAGAAGATGGATAGCTTTTCCTCCCCGATCCCTCACCCTCACACACTCACTCCCTCACACTCTCACACTCCCTCTCTCAAGCGCAAGCTCAAGCAAGCAAGAACAAGAAGAAGAAAAAGAAGAGGAGGAGAGCCACTTTTTGCCACACACAAGAATGAGCTTCTCATTCACTTTTCAAATTCATATACAAAACCCTAAATCCCTTTTGGGTGATCATCCCCTTATCTCCTTTTTTACACAGCTGACCGTGGCCTGGACCTTTTTCCCATTGTCCTCCTATCTTCCTAGCTTCCTTCTTACTGCCCATCTACCTTTACGAATTGCACGGGTGAGAGCCTGGAACTCTTTAAATTAAATCATGATGTGCTTGTGCTCTTTTACAAAAGTATTGCCTTGTGCTTTTTCTTGTGCGCATTTTTCCCCGATTTAGGATTTTTTTGCACTTCTTGTGTTTCCAGATTCTTCTTGGTGCACCTTCACCTTCCATTTTGCTTTTGCCTTGGCCTTGTCTTCTGCTTTATATTTTTTGGCTTTTCCACCTTGTTTGTTTGAGGGTTAACAGGTACAATGGCCAAAATTTGAGCCCAAATTAAGATAGTCTGAGAGGAGCGATTGGCCCAATGGTGGTCTTGAAGAGACATGACCTATGTGGCCCCAACTTCCTTTTGAGTGGTACTGACTACCATTTAGGGTATGGACTTAGTTGGAACTAGAAAAGAGAAATCTCTAATTGATAAAATTCTCATTGAGGAGGAGCTACAAGTTGCTAGTAGACTTAGACAAGGGACCATGCTACTCGATGTTGCAAAATATATGTTGTTACTGGGTAGGCTGCCACGATTACTGGATATATATGCCACAGTCTAGTACAATCTTGAGTTCTACAATTGGTTTTTATCCTCACGAAGTGGCATGGATTCATGAACGTGTACATAAATAAACAATGTGTTTTGTGACTATGTATAAATAATACCAAAAGAAGCAAAGCCAACACACACACAAGCAACAATAATCAAATGCAAGTGATATGCATCGAAGTCAATGCTATGGGATTCAAACAAGTGATGTCTCTTTGAGCTGCACCTATTCATTATGGTTGAAGCATATGACTTGCATGTATTCTCATGAGTTGCCAAGTAAATGCAGGATGACATAGGTCTTTGTAGTACGAAAGCATTCAATGTCCAAGTCACCACAAGACCACCAACCACACAAAGAACCATTATGGAGAAAGTGACAGAAATACCAAGAAATAAAGAGCCATGAATGGAAGCCTTGATGGAAGAGAAAATCACCCTTGTAGAAAGCACACATTGCATTTGAGCATGGTCCAAAGCATAGTCATTGGCTACTCTCTCTTTCTTGGCCAAACTCTACATCCAACTCACTACAGTTGCTACCTCAATTGTTCCAATGTCTCACATGTTATAAAGAGATTTGCAAATCTCAAGTTCATCTCTTTATCTCAATAAATGTTCCTCTAGCATCAAGAGGCTAGTAACACAAACATCCTTGTAATATCCATTTTTCATAGCCTTTGGATATCAACATTTCCCAATCAAAATGAAAGGCTGATAGCCTCAACATATTGCATTGAGTGTATTCATTTTATCCCGAGAGAGAGAGAGAGAGAGAGAAAAAAAAAGAAAAGAAAAGAAAAAAAGGAAGGAAACCACGATCACAACATAGCACTTAGGGGTCCTCAAATTAGGTACGTATAGTGACCTTGGTCAACTGGCTCTGTCCCTAGTAACCTAGCCCTTAACACATACCCCACAATTGTTCATGGCCCATCAAGGGCAAGACATACCTAGGGAGCTCGTCTCGCCTGTCACCTTGAACCATTTGCACAATTATTTTTCACACTCCACCTTAGTACCATTGCAATCAATAGTGATGAGCAAGACACAAAAGACCATGAAAAGTATACATACTCTTGAAACAATACAAGTAGCCAACAGCTACCAAATGCTAAGGCGTCAATGAGCTCAATTATGCTACATTGTGTTGTCAAAATCATAAATGATGTCTCAAGAAGCCTTCAAGTGTACTTCTCCTCACTATTGATAATTTTTTCCACGCCATTGACCCTCACTTTATTCACACATTGCTACGAGGAACCAGACTAACAATCCTTTAGCTATGTAATATCTAAGTATGCATATGCACTCATATAATATCTGCACCATAGTCTATACACAGTTTGGGTCCTCAAGTGCAGGACAATACTCTTGATTTGCTTAGAGCTCGACCTGTCTCCCAAAATCATCAAATTATGTCTCCTGCATGATAAGAAGAATAACGCTAACACCTATGGAGAGACCATATGAGAGGTTTTCAATTGCAAGTATTGAAGACTTTAACGAAAGTATCGTAAGCTCTCCATCAACACTCACCTTTGAACTCTTGTCTTTTATCATCATGCAAGCCAACAAAAGAATCGTCAAGTGCAGAATCCCCTGAACACCAACACCTGTGCTAGCCAAGAGTGCAACTCCCACAAATAATATCCTTATCACCAACTACAACAACCCTATCACAAGCTAATCAGACGACCAACAAAGTACATCTACACCACCACCAAAACTTCTCCCACGACAAACCACGTAAGTCACTTCCATGCACGTCTTTAGTGCATATCAAAGCTTGCTACCTACGATGGAGAGTGCCATGGGACTGGCACTCGTCTAGGAGGGGGGTAATGTTAAATAATGTGGAAAATCCAAAAAATCTAAAGCAGAAGGCAAGGTCAAGGCAAAGGTGGAAAGGAAGACAAAGGCGCGCCAAGAAAAATTTGGAAACACAAGAAGTGCAAAAAGAGCCTAGATCAAGGAGAGAGGCACACAAGAAAAAGTGCAAGTCAATACTTTTGTAAAAGAGAGCAAGAGGTACCATGATTTATTTTTTAAAAGAGCATGGGGCTCTCACCTGTGCAAATTGTAAAGGTCTATGGGCGGTAGGAAGGAAGCTAGGAAGAGTCGGCCATGTAAAAAAGGGGATAAGGGAATGACCACCCAAAAGGGAATTAGGGTTAGGGTTTTGTATACAAATTTGAAAAGTGAATGAGGAGCTCATTCTTGTGTGACTAAAAGTAGCTCTCTTATTCTTTTTCTTCTTCTTCGTCTTCTTCTTCTTCTTCTTGTTCTTGCTTGCTTGAGCTTGTGCTTGAGAGAGGGAGTGTGAGAGTGTGAGGGTGAGAGACCGTCGTGGAGAAGCTCTCCATCTTTTCCTCTCTTCTTCTATTCTCTTGTCTCACTTGTGGCAATGGAGCTTGAGGATTGAGCACGCTTGAAGCTTGCACTTGGATCATGGAGCTATCGGAGTGCTTGAGAGAGTAGGCAACTCGATTGAGCATGGAGGTAAGCTCACTATACTCATAGAGAGAGATAACACGTTGGCTATGTGACAGATAGCCATAAGAGCTTGGCTTGAAATGCTTGAACAATAAGCAATTTGTGGGTCTTGGTGGTTGCTCATGAGCTCCCAACAGGGATGATACCCAGCATGATATCAGCATATAGTGTGGTCCCATTGCTTATGCCTGGCGGCAATAAAAAGAGTCTACATGATGTGCTTCATGTACCATTGATTACTAAAAAATATTTTGTTGGTTGGCAAAGCAGGATCTACAAGTCACATTCAGTAAGGATGGATGCTTTATCGAGGAATATGGTAACAGTTGCAAATTGATTGCTAAAGGCAGAAGGGATGGTAGAATATTTATGTTGGATACATCTATTCCAGAATTGAAGGTAGCCATGTTTGCCCATGATGATGGAGTTGTACGTGATGTTGAAATTTGGCATAAATATATTGACCATGTAAATGTTTAAGAGCTGAAATCTATGCAACAAAAAGAGGTTATACTTGGGTTACCTAAGTTCAAATACAATGATCTTAGAACAGTTCTTATCCATTGCAGTTAGTACACTCGGATGTATGGGGTCTATCTCATAATGCTTATTTTGGTGGTGCTCGATATTATGTCTCTTTCATTGATGATTTCAGCAGATACACATGGTTGTACATTATGAAACAAAAAGATGAGGTGTTTGATGCTTTTAAAGACTTCAAAAAGCATGTTGAAAATGAACTAGAATGTTATATCTCATGTTTAATATTAGATGGAGGTGGAGAATATGTATCCAGAGAGTTTGACATGTATCTTGCCAAATGTGGTATAAAAACACAACTTACTTGCAATTATACACCATAGCAAAATAATGGTGTAGCAGAGAGGAAAAAATGTGTGCTTATGGAATCAACAAGGACAATGCTTAATGAAAAGAGTTTGCCAAATGCTTATTGGGATGAAGCAGTGGTTACTACTATTTATGTGCTGAATAGAGCTCCTACAACCGGGATTCATGATGTAACTCCCTATGACAAGTTGTATGGGCACAAGCCTGACATTGGGCATCTTAAGGTGTTTTGGCTACATTGCTTATTTGCATGTTCCTGATGAAAAGAGGAAGAAATTGGATCCAAAAGCTATCAAGAGTGTTTTTCTGGGTTATGCACAAGATAGGAAGGCTTACAAATGTTATGTACCATCCAATCTTGAGACCTTGATTAGCAAAGATGTAGTTTTTGACAAACCGTCTTCATGGTATGGTAATCCTATTGTAGTGGTTTTTGATGGACCAGTTTTAGCACGACTAATGCTGAAAATTCAACTTCTATAAGTGGTCCTACAGGTGATGGTTCATCTATGGTTAGTCCTTGGATAGGATGACTGCGTAATCGTACTCCTACATACACTGACATGGATATGTCAGTGAGGGGAAGATTGGATAAAGGAAATGAAAAGATGTTTGATGATGTAACTGGTCCATTTACAACAAGATACAAGTCATCTGGCAGTGATAGTTTGGATAGTGTGTTGGGAATACCTTCAGTTATGATGCCTGGTATAAGGCATAGCAGGTATGTGCCACCTCAAGCTTAGAGTGAACCGCAGTTAAGAAGGTTTGAAGGAGTCATAAAACCAGTTGATAGGTTGACATATAGTGGATATTCAACCCGTCATTATGCTTATATGACTAGAGTAACATGTTTCAAAGAACCTATGAAGTTTGATGATGTAGTTGTAGATGCGAATTAATGTGTTGCCATGGATGAAGAATATGCAGCAGTCACTGAAAATGAAACATGGGATTTGGTCAAGTTGACTAAAGGCAAAGTACCCATTGACTGCAAATGGGTCTACAAAGTAAAATGCAAGTCAGATGGTTCACTAGAATGGTATAAAGCTAGTCTAGTTGCAAAGGGATATGCATAGTAGTACAACTTGGATTATGAAGAGACTTTTAGTCTAGTTGCCAAGATGGCAACAATGAGAATGGTAATTGCATTGGCAGTGTCTAAGGGTTGGAAATTGTGGCAGATGGATGTTAAAAATGCTTTTTTGAATAGTGAATTACTTGAATAAGTATATATGGAGCAGCCTGAAGGCTATGTTCATCTTGATTTTTTGACATATGTGTGTAAGCTAAAAAAAGCTTTATATGGGTTGAAATAGGCACCGAGTGCATGGAATGATCGGATAACCAGTTATTTACAACAACATGGATTTTAGATAGCTCATGCAGATCACAGTCTCTTCAAGAAGAAGCCAGATCATGGTTATGTTTTTTTAATGGTTCATGTAGATGATCTCATCATCACTGGAGATGATGATCAAGGGATTGCTGAAATTGAATCATTGCTACATGTTGAATTTAAAGTTGGAGATCTTGGAGAGCTGAAGTATCTTCTTGGGATTGAAGTTATACCTACACTGCAGGGTATATGGCTATTGCAAAAAGAGCATCTCATGATATGTTGTAGAAGTATGGCATGATAGAGTGTAAAGTATGGAGACACCCTTGGATCAGAATGACAAGTTGGCAATTGATGTTGGGACTGAAATAGAGAATGCAATTATGTATAGACAGATGGTGGGTAGCTAGATCTACCTTACTATCACTCGTCTTGACGTGAGTTATGTAGTGGGGTTGATAAGTCAATTCATGCTATAGAAGCCTCGTAAGCTACATCTAGATGCAGTCAGAAGGATTATATAATACGTGAAGAGTACTATGGATAATGTGCTATTTTATGAGTATGGGAAATCCCTTGACTTGATAGGTTACATTGATGCTGATTGGGCTATTGTGCCTATGACAGGAGGTCAACTAGTGGTTATGCATTTGGTTTGGGCAGTAGTATGATCAGCTGGAGTAGTAAGAAACAGCCTACCATTGCTTTGTCTAGCACGAAAGCAGAATATAGGGGTGCAACACTAGCGGCATGTGAAGCAGTTTAGTTGATGAAACTGCTGAATAACTTGGGAATACAGTTGGATAGCAAAGTCAAATTGCATTATGATAATCTTAGGAGTGTGATATTAGCTAGCAATCCCATCTATCATGTTAGATCCAAACATATTGAGGTTCATTTCATTACCATTTCATCAGAGAAATGGTAATTGCAGGGAAAATTGACTTGTTGCATGTGAAGACAAATGACCAGGTAGCAGATACCTTTACCAAATCACTTGGTAAAGAGAAGTTTATCTACTTTAGACAGCTACTTGGATTTTAGTAGTTAGTTTGAGCTTGAGGGGGAGTGTTGAGACTTCAAGCTCAATTGTTCATATGTATGTGTGTGTGACCGACATTACCTATAGCTGTGTCCAATTGTACTAATGTGTGGGACATTAAATAAGTCAGTGTTGAACCACAGTTAGTCATGGTTAGTGGTAACCTAGTTGTACTATCTCTTTTATATGATTAGAGATTGAATAATGATGAAGAATGAGATGAGCTAATTGCTCACTCTTAGGCTCCACTCTTATCTTTGAATAGAAGGAGTAAGAGCAAGAGAGAGAGGCACACACAATGTGGAAACTCCAATAGTCACAATGTGTGACTAGCCTTCCCTTTATTCAAATGTCACTAAAAGAATAAAGAATGAAGTGACAATGATGGGCATCCACTACCTGTAGTGTGCAAGCACACGAGTCTTGTTAGTGTAGTAATACACGGGTGGCTGGCAGAGGCACCTTTACCCCCAACAACCTCCCACTTAGAGGCGAATCTGCCTCAGTGAGGAGTGAAAAGAAAAAAAAGAAAAGACAATACAAGATATGCATAGATACAACATGATGCGGAAAGATGTCATCTCATCCAACGTCCATCAACCTCCTAAGGAAGGCAAAGCACTCTGTAGAGAGGCTTTTTTGAGCAAGTCTGTATGATTCTGGTAAGTTGAGATCTTGACAAGGTCAATAGACGTGTCCTCAATGACCTCATGAATGAAGTGATATCTCATCTCAATGTGTTCCATCTTTGCATGATGGAAGACGGGACTCTTGGATAATTGGATAGCACTCATAGAACCCAAATACAGTGTAGGGATAGCATATGCAATACCAAGGTCAACAACCAAATGACCCAACTAAATGACCTCCTTGCAAGCCTTAGTGGTTGCAACATACTCGGACTTTGTAGTAGAAAGGGTAGTGCATTTATGTACCCTAGACATCCATGAAACAACACCTCTAGCAAAAGTGAACACATAGCCAGAAGTGGACTTTCTACTATCTGCACGTCCTGCATAGTCAGAGTCAGTGTATCCTATGACACTTATATCCTAGCTACCATAATATATGCACATATTAGTAGTGCCCTTCAGGTACCTCATGATACCCTTCACAGCATCCCAATGTCTCTTGCTAGGTGTAGCCATATGTCGGGATCTAAAATGGGCATGTCCACTGACTCTAAGCACTAGCCAGTGGGCCTCTCTATACTCAAAGGACACAACCCCTCAGCCTTGCCGCCAAGAGCATATAAGGGATACAGTGCCCTGATATTGTGAATCTCGCATTTATTTTGAATTGTAGTCCAAGGATTAAGCCTTCTTGCTACTTCTCAAAGGAGGGAGTCCCTACACATAGATTGGTATAAAATACATCGTAAAGACAAACAAAAGGAAACACCCCTTTGACTGAATTTCATGGTCCCACTGTAGCTCTCCTACATCTCGGGGATGGGCCCCTCGATGCCCCGCTAACACAAATAATACAGGCATCACAAATTCCACTCTTATTTTAGAACATTCTAGGAGATAAGATATTTTCCTACTTAACAGTTTCCCAAGAAACCCAAATGCCTAAACCTATAGATTAGGTGTCTCTTAGCTCAACATGGGTCATAAGTATAAGAAACCAATTGCAATGCATCCAAGAATTACCATGTGATATGTGCAATGGAACTATGAATGCCATAGTACTGAAAAAATTTATGATTTATAAATTAGCATTGAAGTGCAACAAATATTTCTTTTAATAATTTCAGCCTATAAGACATGCTTCGTTGCTAAGGGTCACCACCATCGAGCATCCTCGTACTGCTTGACCTCTTTTAACTTAATTTATAAACGTCCTATATGGTATGCATAAACAAACATATTAGAATTTCCAATGTTATCAGCAACTAATCAACATCAAAACCCCTCTTTCCCCTATCGTTTAGGTTATGCATCGTTGATCGGTGTAAAGAGTGGTTTTTCATGTGTTTTTCTTGTAAGAAGCGGTAAAAACGGACTTTAATATGAAGACATGGCTTGGTGAGGCTTATCACTCATGCTACAACCATGTTGTACATCCACGGACATAAATCATATGTTTCCTAAATTTTCTAGCGTAAAAAAACTAAAAGTTTTCAAAATTTTACTATCTTTCTTCATTTATTTAAATTTAAAAAAATGATATTTTTGATTTATGAGTTGGGATTGATCACAACTATTGAGAAATGATTTTATATTCATTTCTAATCCACATGAACCCCAAAATCATAACAAAATCCACAAAATTTATCATTTTTATGAAAATCGAATAATTGTAGATTTTGTGTGTTTTGATATAAATTATTAAATAACTAAATTTTTTTATTTTCTTCAATATTTCTAATAAATTTTAGCATTATTAATCAAAGGAATCCATTTACAAACAATTTCATCAAACATCTTTCATAAAACGAATGAAATGATTGCTCACATAAAGAAATCCAGTTTTGGAGGCAAGTATTTAATGGTTGGGAGGCCGCTGACACTCTCTCCAACTCTAATCTATGATCTACTCTGCTCCAGCTCCATTATTCCATCAACATCTGGCATCTAACTCCTTCCCCTTTTTCCAAGGATCATGCGTGTGAATAGCCATCAAGAGGAGAGAGGAGGGAGGAGAGAGAAAGGCTGATTTTTCAACTCCACCACCAAACACCCATATCTCGATCACCAAGCAGCGACGGAAAGTGAAAAATTGAAGGAATTGATTGCCTTAATGTGTTGCATTAGTCATTTTCACGCATCATATACCCCCCTCTCCATGAAATTGGTGCAAGGGGGGATAGTGTTTTACTACGGCATTTGAAAAAATAGCCATAGCCATGCCGTACATCCAAGGATATAAAGCATATTTTTCCTTAATTTTCTAGTGTAAAAAAACTAAAATATCCCAAATTTTTACTATTTTTCTTCATTTATTTAAATAAAAAATATCATATTTCTAATTTATGAGTTGGGATTGATCACAATTACTGAGCATTGATTTTATATTCATTTCTAATTCTCATGAACCCCAAAATCACAACAAAACCCCCAAAATTTATCATTTTCATGAAAATCGCATAACTTTGAATGTTGTGTGTTTTGATATAAATTATTAAATAAATAAAATTTTTAGTTTTCTTCAATATTTCTAATAAATTTTAGCATTATTAATCAAAGGAATCCATTCACAAACAATTTCATCAAACATCTTTCATAAAACGAATGAAATGATTGCTTACATATAGAAATCCACTTTTGGAGGCACGTATTAAATAGTTGGGAGGCCACTAACGCTCTCTTCGACTTTGATCTACGATCTACTGTGCTCATGGCATCCAACTCCTTCACTTCTTCCAAGGATCATGCGTGTGAACAACCATCAAGAGGAGAAAGGAGGGAGGAGAGAGAGACAATTTTCAACTCCACCACCAAGAAGCCATTTCTTGATCAACAAGCAGTGACGGGAAGTGAAAAATTGAAGGAATTGATTGCCTTCATCTATTGCATTGGTTGTTTTTAGGCATCATATCCCCCCCTCTCCATGAAATTGGGCCCAATGGGGGGGCAGTGCTTTGCTGCAGCATTTGAAAAAATGTTCACAACCATGCCGGACATCCAAGGACATAAAGCATATTTTTCCTTAATTTTCTAGTGTAAAAAAATAAAATTTTCCAAATTTTACTATTTTTCTTAATTTATTTAAATAGAAAATATGGTATTTCTGATTTATGAGTTGGGATTGATCACAATTATTGAGCATTGATTTTGTATGCATTTCTAATCCACATGAATCCTAAAATCATAACAAAACTCCCAAAATTTATCATTTTCATGAAAATCACATAACTTTGAATGTTGCCTGTTTTGATATAAATTATTAAACAACTAAAATTTCTAGTTTTCTTCAATATTTCTAATACATTTTAGCATTATTAATCAAAGAAATCCATTTACAAACAATTTCATCAAATATCTTTCATAAAACGATTGAAATGATTGCTCACATATAGAAATCCACTTTTGGAGGCACGTATTAAATGATTGGGAGGCGCTGACGCTCTCTTCGACTTTGATCTATGATGTACTCCACTCTAGCTCCATTATTCCATCAAAATCTAGCATCCAACTCCTTCCCCTTCTTCCAAGGATCATGCATGTGAACAACCATTAAGAGGAGAGAAAAGAGAGAAAGACTGATTTTTCAACTCCACCACCAAGCAACCATTTCTTGATCAACAAGCAACGACGAGAAGTGAAAAATTGAAGAAATTGATTGCATTCATTTGCATTGGTTGTTTTTAGGCATAATATCTCCCCCTTCATGAAATTGGCGCAAGGGGAGGCGATGTCTTGCTGTGGCATTTGAAAAAATGGTCATAGCCATGCCATACATCCACGGACATAAATCATATTTTTCCTTGAAATTTTAGCATAAATAAACTAAAATTTTTCAAATTTTCACTATTTTTCTTAATTTATTTAAATAAAAATATGGTTATTTTGATTTATGAGTTGGGATCGATCACGATTATTGAGCATTGATTTTATAATCATTTCTAATCCAGATGAACCCCAAAATCACAACAAAACCCCCAAAATTTATCATTTTCATGAAAATCACATAATTGCGGATATTGTGTATTTTGTTATAAATTATTAAACAACTAAAATTTTTGGTTTTCTTCACAATTTCTAATAAATTTTAGCATTATCAATCAAAGGAATCCATTTACAAACAATTTCATCAAACATCTTTCATAAAACGAATGGAATGATTGTTTACATATAGAAATCTAGTTTTGGAGACATGTACTTAATGGTTGGGAGGCTGCTGATACTCTCACCAACTTTGATCTACGATCTACTTCACTCCGGCTTTCATTATTCTATCAACATCTTGCATCCAACTCCTTCCCCTTCTTCCAAGGATCATGCGTGTGAACAACCATCAAGAGGAGAGAGGAGGGAGGAGAGAGACATACTGATTTTTCAACTCCACCACCAAGCAACCATTTCTTGATCAACAAGCAGTGACGGGAAGTGAAAAATTGAAGGAATTGATTGCCTTCATCTGTTGCATTGGTTGCTTTTAGCCATGTCGTACATCCATGGACATAAGGCATATTTTTTCTTAATTTTCTAGCATTAAAAAACTAAAATTTTCCAAATTTTGACTATTTTTCTTCATTTATTTAAATAAAAAATTTGATACTTTTTGATTTATGAGTTGGGATTGATCACAATTTTTGAGCATTGATTTTATCTTCATTTCTAATCCACATGAACCCCAAAATCACAACAAAATCCCCAAAATTTATAATTTTCATGAAAATTGCATGATTGAGAATTTTAAGTGTTTTGATATAAATTATTAAATAACTAATTTTTTTGGTTTTCTTCAATATTTCTAATAAATTTCAGCATTGTCAATCAAAGGAATCCATTTACAAATAATTTCATCAAACATCTTTCATAAAACGAATGAAATGATTCTTACATATGGAAATCCAGTTTTGGAGGCACGTATTTAGGGATCTCCTCTTCTCTCTCTACATGATTGAGCATCCAAGTCCCCAAAAAATGGGGTGTCAATCAAAAAACACCCCTCTCTACATCACGACATATTTTCGCACGTTTTTTTCATTTAGAGTTTCATTTCATTTCATTTATAAAATGTCAACTTAAAAAAAAACCACTTTCACACTACTATGGAAGGGTTTTCGGCCTGTTTGGGGGTGCAAATGGACTCACGCTCTCTCCAACTCTGATCTAGGATCTACTTTGCTCTGGCTCCATTATTCCATCAACATCTGGCATCTAACTCCTTTCCCTTCTTCCAAGGATCATGCGTTTGAATAGCCATCAAGAGGAGAGAGGAGGGAGGAGAGTAAAAGACCGATTTTTCAACTCCATCATCAGGTAGCCATTTCTTGATTAGCAAGCAGAGACGGAAAGTGAAAAATTGAAGGAATTGATTTCCTTCATCTGTTGCATTGGTTTTTTTCAAGCATCATATCCCCCCCCTCTCCATGAAATCGGTGCAAGGGGGGACAATGTTTTACTGCGGCATTTGAAAAAATAGCCATAGCCATGCCATACATCCAGGGACATAAAACATATTTTTCCTTAATTTTCTAATGTAAAAACACTAAAAATTCTCAAAATTTTACTATTTTTCTTTATTTATTTAAATAAAAATTATGATATTTTTAATTTATGAGTTGGGATTGATCACAATTATTGAGCATTGATTTTATATTCATTTCTAATCCACATGAACCCCAAAATCATAATAAAACCCCCAAAATTTATCATTTTCATGAAAACAGCATAACTTCGAATGTTGCGTGTAATATAAATTGTTAAACAAATAAATTTTCTACAGAGTAGTACTCTGTTCTATCCATCTTCTTTCTAGCTGTTTCTAGGTTTGTTTTTGAGGACAAAAACTTTTGGGAAGGGATGGATTGTAAGAAGCTGGGAATAACAAATAAGTGTTAATAATGTTGATATTATGCCATGTCACACTGACATTGGTATAAAAGGAGAGAAGATGTAATTTTTCACATCTTTTTGACACATTAATACAATTACAATCTTTCTCTCCCTTCTTGCTCACAGCTTCTATGGCTTCCCCTTCTTTCCTGTCTTTCTCTCTCTAAATCTAGTCTTTCTCTCTCCTCGTCACTCTTCTTCTCTCTTCCTGCAGTCTTTCTCTCTCTTCTGCAGTCTTCTCTCTCCTCTTTCTCTCTCCTTGGTTCTCTCTCTGACAATTAATGAGTTGGGATTGATCACAATTATTGAGTATTGATTTTATGTTCATTTCTAATCCACATGAACCGCAAAATCACAACAAAATCCCCAAACTTTATCATTTTCATGAAAATCACACAATTGCGGGTTTCTTGGCATTGTCTGCCCTCCTGTATCTCTTCTATTTGATACTCGATTTCGAATATGTAAAATCCTGCCTAACCTGACTTGACATCCCGAATGGTCGAGAAGCGCCCCTCTTCAATCCAACCATCGCCAAAATTACTAAAAATCCACAACCACCGCACTAGCTAAAGTTTTGCATTTCCATCTTCCTTAGTGTCTAAAATTGTTGGATCTTCATGTTCTGCTTTCGTCGGCTTTAAATTCCCCCCTAAAATTTGAAAAACCCACATCTTTTTAGCCCTTTACAGGTCTTTAAATATGGCTCTCATTGGTGAGCATGGGATTGGGCGATCACAAGCACATCTCTCACCCTACCCCTTGACAGAATCAAGGCATGAAAATCCACAAGGAATAGGTCCAGCATAATCAGACAGAAATCCAAAGTGAGTTGCTAACCAACTGCTCTAACATGGACTGGCTAAAAAACCTATCAAAGAGGTCTGTAACAAGCGGGATACATATCGACTAGGGTGTAAGAGCCCCAGATTAGGGCAACTAGTTATTATCAATATCATACTCTTCACCTTCATCTCCAGCTTCCATGGCTTCCTCCTTCCTTCTCTCCTCTTTTCTCTCTTTCTCTCTCTTCTTCTAGTCTTCTTTCTTCTTCTTCTTGTTCTCTTTCTCTCTTCTCAGCTCTCCTTCTCTCTCCTCTCAGCTTCTTTCATTACAAGTGGTATCAAAGCTTCAGTCTTTGGCCCTTTTCCTCTTTCCCCTTTCTCCCTTTTCAAATCCCAAAAACCCTAGTTACTCAGCTTACAGGTACGAGTACAGCAAGAAGGACTATAGTTAACTTCAGTTTTTTGGAGCAAGTAGGAGCTATGGCTGGAGACTCAGACATATCTAGAGGTAAAATGGTTAAAATAGCAGGTCGTCACTTCTTTTCATGCAAATTTTAAGGGTTCTAGGCCAAGTTTAGAGACCTAGGAGTTGGAAGAGGGCAAAACCTCAGTCACTTTTTTCCCTAACCCTCTTTCTCTCTCCTCCTGCAAGCTGCCATGGTTGCTAGCCCAAAGAAACCCTAAGATTTGACCTGAGGGTGCTCACCAACATCAATCAACCCCGGAACTCCTTCCTTGACTCCCCAAGCTACTGATCAAGTAGTGGACTGGGGGGAATTTGCTGCCCAGAAGGCTTGCAGGACAACCCTGTAATTTTCGGCGCATTTTGCTCTGGCTATCCTGCATCTCCTCAGCCCTCTTGCCACTCCTCTGCTGGCTGCTTGGCCACTCCTTGCCACTCTTCGGCATTCAGCTGATATTCCTCTTTCCCCTTGGCATTTTTGATCCTGGGATTCAACCTTCATGATGGTGGACTGTTTGATACAGTTTGGGGCAGCCATGGATTCTTCAAGCTGAAGCCATCCCTGACCTTGAGAGCTCATACCCCACAAGCCCTTCAGCCGTGAATGATTCCTCTTGCCCGGATGAAGACATTGAGTTCAGCATGCATGGGAGCTTTGCGAGTAGCCATGAAAGCTTCACTTGAAGCTTCCCATTCTTGAAGCTAGAGCTCGAGGATAAGCATGGGAGCCTTCTTCATCAGCAAGAGCACTCAAATGCTTAAGTACTCTTCCACGGATGCCTAGCCAACAACCGGACTTGATCAAGGGAGCAAGCGGTATCACGATGATTCATGTTTCAACAGTCTTCCCAAGCACTAAAGAGGTATGCCATTCTGATCTTAATCTCTCAATTTAGCCACTTGCCAAGCTTAATCCATTGTTGGAGAGATTCAAGATTCCATAGGTTTAATAGTTCCATCCTCTTCGTGTGCAAGCATCATACTTCTTCTTGAAATTCATTGTAATGGCTGACATTAACCCCCTACCTTGTCTTGTGATCTTGGATGAATAATAGGCATTGTAAATTGGGTAAGTAGCAGCCAGTGAGTCACTGGACTGCCAAGGTAACCCCTACCCCAACCTTTATCATTCCTTGCATCTCATGAAAAGGCCCAATGTCTTCTTTTCAATGCATCTCATGCTGCTTATTAAAAATGTCTGCCATGTATACTTTGGCTGAGGAAAAAGGCCGATGCCAGGCGAGGTGGTAAGACAAAAGAGAGGTGACCCTCCCTTACCACTTAAGACCCTAAAGGGATGCAAAACCCGGCCCAGGGGGGACTTTGCCCACCTCTCGGTGATCCGGAGCCCAATACTTGTATGCAGGTTCAGGTACTTCTGTGAGCTCCACTCCCCTGCCCCAATGATCCTTCTTGGATACCCCACAATGCTAATGACACCCATGTATGACACTTGAAGTACATGCAGTCAAAGGAGATGTATGGCAGTGAATGTACTTATGCATTAATGGCAGAGTTGATGGGTATGCAATGATGCTCAGGATTATGTTCATTATGCTCAAGATGCTATTGATGTGGCAGATCAAGCCCCTTGAACTATGCTCTATCCATGTAAGACATTGGTACTAAGGGACATGCAGTGTTTTTGGTCAGAGTCCTACAGGATGTCACAAAGATCCCATTGCAAAAAATTCTATCCTGAATCTGGGGGTGAACCCTATAGCTCACCTAGAAGAGGGCTTTGTCCCCTCCAGTTTGAATCAAAAACCTCCCCAATCGGAGCTACGCTGTGAAAGTTATGCCCATATTTGTGCACTAGGGTCATTATGGACAAGATGCAGACTGCTCTAGGACAGGCACTGTAAACCCCTTACAGAAAATTCTGATCATTTTCTATCATAAAGATTAATAGCTCATCTCAAAGAGACCGTTGTCCCTCCGACTTGAGCCCAAAATCTCATCAATTGGAGTTTCCTACAAAGATTTATGCCCCTTTTATTGATAGCAGGTCCTGTGGACTGCATCCAGATGGCTGGCCAGAAAGGCAAAAGCAAGGCCCAAGAGGAACTCCAAAGGGAGATTAGAGACTCCCAGGCCTCCATGAATGAGGAACCAAGCTCAGTGCAAGATCACCATAGTGACATACAGGAGAAAAATCCTGAAACAGACCCATATACCCTTCTCAATCACACCCTCTGCCAACATGAGCTCCATCATATGGAACGCCACAATGATATGGTCACCAACCACTGCCAAATGATGTCCAAGTTTGATGAAGCAATCAAGCACATGACTATCTCAAACTCAAAGACTCAACAAACCTTGGAACAACTCATTGCTCTTGTTGCTCAGTTAGTGACCGCTTCATCCCAAGAGAAGACCAATGACTCTAGACATGAGTCTAGACGTCCTCCACATCAGGAATCGTTGCATGGCCCACAAGGTATACTTGGCGCCAAGGGAATTTTCCCTTCTATCTATGAGATTGGGGAACCCTCTCATACGCATGATGAGCCCCTATTGAATTCCCTCGTCCACCATGTCGGCAACATTCACTTGAGGCCTTCTCCCACCTTGGGTCGAATTTCACCCGCTCTGCCTAGGAGCCCCCATGCACCCCATATGAATCAGCCCCATCAAGGACAATATGGAAAAAATGGCCAGCTTGGCACTCATGGACAGCATGGTTCAATTACAATGAAGAACCACTACCCCATACCACGGATTGATGATTTGCTGGATGAGTTAAAAGGGGCATGCTTTTTCACTAAGATTGACTTGCGCTCTGGCTACCATCAGATTTGTATGCGGGCAAGAGATGAGGTCAAAACGGCCTTCAGGACTAATCGTGGACTTTACCATTTTCTTGTGATGCCTTTTGGGTTGACTAACGCCCCTGCCACCTTTCAAAGCCTCATGAACAAAATCCTACAGCCCTTTCTATTCAATTTTGTGCTTGTTTTCTTTGATGACATCCTCATTTACAGCAAGTCATCTATGGAGCACTTGACACACGTTCGGAGGGTGTTTGACATATTGAGAGAGCATCGACTCTTTGCTAAGGAGAGCAAATGCATCCAACTACTCTAATTGCCTCACACTAGCAGGGACTCCTAGGAATGATAGGGTCACAAGGACTACCCTCTATGATATGTCTTTAATGCTTGACAATGTCCCAATAGGAGGTAGAAAACTACTCAAATCTCCCCTAGATATACCTAACCAAACCTTAAGACTTCTTGCTTGACATATCAAAAGTTAGAGAAAGTGCCTAGAGTGAGCCTTTGCTATCCAAGACTAATGTTAGGAGGTAATTGTAAGGGCTCCCTTGGACCATAATTGAAAAAGACATCTTCCACAAAAGCATAGTTAGCCGGGGAATCCGCAAAGCGATTCCATTGCTGAGAAACTAACTAACAAGTCATCATCTCAAAGATATACAACACATCCAAGGTTGCATGACAGTACATCTGTAAGATGGGATCTTACACACTATAAGTCTCGTTTAGCTCATTGATTACTAAATGCGAGTCACCTTTAACCAATAATCGGCGGATACCACCACATCAAGCTACATTTAGCCCCATGATCAAGGCCTTGTATTCCACCAGCTCATTAGTAAAAGAGGATCCTAAATAGACTCCCATCTTCATGAAAACCCTACATTGGGGATCTTTCATGACCACACCAATGCTCATGTGTTTAGTGGGCCCTTTGGAAGCTCCGTAAAAATACAGAGTATAAACACAAGCTTCATTGATAGGCTATGCCATAATAATAAGCTCACTGGTACTTATGATAATCAAAATCAAGCAGAGAGAGAGGATGTATAACAGGAAAAATCCCTCCTTCTTCACTGAACTCGATAGGAATGCTATTCAGAAGTCATTGACAATGGTGGCAGGAGACCTTAAATTCCCACTTAAAGGATCTGTCTTGCCACTCAATAACTTGATACCCTTTGCTTCACCAAATCACTCGACCTTGGTGGTAATGTTGGTCAAGATATGGATGCTCTAGATAGCGAATGATGCATCCCATTCGCTCGTTTTGGTACCCACTGCACATTAAAATTAAATTCTGAAGGACAACCTACACAAGCACCAAGCCTAATGTCAGGCCCTTACACATAGTAAGGCTTCAACTTATTAAAGTTGACTTTAGTGTTGAACTCTACCCCTTGCAAATTTGCTAGAAGGGCCGTAGAGCCATTCTTTCCTAAATGTACAATCTTGTATGGTCCATCCCATTTGGGTTCTAATTTTCCTGAAAAGAGCTCCCTTTGAGCATCATAACACACCACTCTGACCTTTCACAAATTTTTACTTCTTAGCCCAAAGATCATGAAGGATTTTCATTCTCCTCTTCCCTACTTCTTGATGTAATAAAGCCTGCAATCAAATCTCATCAAGATGTGCTAGAGAAGTATACCGTTCCTGTAACGCTTCTTCCTCTCTCAATGAACGATTGAGGGGAAAATGCACCGTGAGAAGCTCTATTTCTAGTGGCAAAACGCACTCCTCCCCATACACTAGCTTGAACAAGGTGTGGCATGTGGCTCTCTTGAATGTCGTGTTGTAAGCCCACACTACCACATATAATTTCTTATCCCGATTGAGCTTGCTTTTTGATACTAACTTGGATAAGATTCCTATTAGTTATTTATTTGTACTCTCAACCTAACTATTTGCTTGAGGATTATATGGGGTAGTCTTGTTGTGCTTAATCTTCAAAGCTTCATTCAAAGCCACTATAACCTTGTTCAAGAAGTGTATACTTTGATCAAACACAATCTCCTTCGGTGGACTGAAACGGAAAATAATTTGCTTCATAATGAAACTTGCCATCTCCTTAGCAACGTCCTTCATTGTTGCTTGAGCATCAGACCAATTTGTAAAGTAGTCCCCATTGCTAGAATAATATAGCACTTTCGCATAGTTGATGAAGGGTATACTGGCCCCACAAAATCAATACCCCATTTTTCAAAGGGCAACATAACCAAAATGGGATTTGGAGGTTGCCTACGATTTTCCCTCGCATCGTGTCTTTGATAAACATCACAGTTCTTAACATAACTAAAAGCATCTTGGAAAAATGATGGCCACCAATATCCAACACGGAGAGCTTTTTGGGTAGTAAGCCGGCCAAAAAAATGTCCCCCACATGTTGAATCATGGCACTGCTCAAGAATAAATGGTACCTCCTTAGGTACTACATAGCGACGATAGATATCATCTACTTCTCTTCGATACAAGACACCTGGTATAATCAAGTGCAATGCTTGTTGCTTGATCTTTCTCTTTTCAGAGTTTGATAAAGCAGGCCCGAATCCTCTTGTAGATAAATAATGCATTATAGCCGCATACCAGGAAGGGATGGAAGCTGTATTGATTTTAAATTGACCTTCAATATCACTTCCCTCAGCCAGAATTTCCTTTGGCTCTTAGAAATCCACAAGACATTTCACAATATGCTATAGCTTCAGTGGCTTGCTCCTAATCTCATAATCGAACTCCTAAAAAGTGATTAACCACATTGCTAAGCGGCTAGACTGTTGCAACTTGTTCAGCAACAATTGGAGTCCTTTTGCCTTCATAAAGAATACTAAAGTTCTTTGTCACAAAGATCATTCCAAGGCACAATTTCTCCATGTATGTATAATTAACTTCAGATATCTCCAGTTTTCTGCTAGCAAAGGCAATTGGATGATACCATTTCTCCTCCCAAATTTGAGCTAAATAGTAGCTGATACTATGCATTATGATTGCTAAAAGTATATTGAAAACTTCACCTCTTTTGGGCGATTTTAAGATTGGTGCATTCACTAATTCCTACTTCACATCCTTGAAGGATACTTGACCAAGCTTCATTCCACTCAAACAGACATTTAAAAGATAGAAGGTTTGTCAATGGCAATGCTCTTTCTGTCAGTGCATTGATGAATCTTTGATAATATCCCACTGATGATAGAAAGTTGTGCACCTCTTTTGGAGTACGTCGGGGGCTCATAGAGACTATAACCTTTCTATTTTCAGGGTCAATCGCAATACTAGCTGAACTAACCACATGGCCGAGTAGCAATCTGTTACCGTGTTTCCGTAGCATAGAGGAGCGAAAAATGGAAAAAATGGAAAAAGCAAAAAAGGCACAGGATAAAAGTAGAAAAAGGCGCCTTGATCGGGAGCCAGTCCTTGAAAAATTCAAATGTTCGGGCATGACCCTCAGGAAGCTTCGGTGTCGGCCCGAGGCAAAAAAGAATTAAAATGCGGAAGCTCCCCCTTAATCTTTGTGAAAGAGTGCCAGGCTCGCTCCTGTGCAAAGTGTACGCATTAGTTGGGAATAGGATAAATTAGAATGGTGGGAAATGGGAAAAAGGGCCTAGGCTACGGCCGGCCATGTAAAAGAGGGAAAAGGGGATGACCGCCCAAAAAGGATTTAGGGCTTTGTATATAAAGTTGAAAAGTGAATGAGAAGCTCATTCTTTGGTGTGTGGCAAAAAGAGTCTTCTTCTTTCTCTCTTCTTCTCTCCTTCTTGCTTGTGTGTGTGCTCTTGAGAGAGGGTGTGAGGGAGTGAGTGTGTGAGAGTGAGGGATCAAGAGAGTGAAGCTCTTCACCATCTCCTCTCCTCTTCTTCTCTTCTCTTCTCTTTTCTTCTCTTGCGTGTGCGGCTATGGAGGATGGAGCTTGGAGATGGAGGAGGCTTGAGGATGCTTGAGCTAGTATCGAGAATCGTGGAGCTACCGGAGTGCAAGAGAGAGGAGGGTACTCGATCGGGCATCAAGGTAAGCTCAGTACACTCATAGGATCGACGGCGCGTTGGCTAGGTGAGAGATAGCCATTAGAGCTCGCTTGGAACGCTTGAAACAATAAGTGGTCCGAGGGTCTTGGGGGTTGAGCGAAAGCTCCCACATTTTGGTTCCATTGCCGGGACCAACAGATTCAAGCTTGAGCACTTGTGCGCCTCTTATCGAGCATCGAAGTAGGGTACTCATCCCCGAAATGGAGCTTGAGATAGGTAGGAAGTTGGATGCTTTTAATCTTCAAAACAAGTAAGTATTTTTGGATATTTTGGTTGGTTGATGATTGAAAAGCATGGAGGATCTATTTCAGCTTTTTGCCTTCGATTTTCGTTGCATTTAGCGTAGGTTAGAGTTAGGAAATCGAACCGGAAAAGGATAGGGTTTACTATTTCAAAACAGGGGAAAATAAGGAAAAAATCATGCAAAATGATCAAAATGCTTGCTAATGAGGCCTAAGATCGACAAGAGAGTGATTGGGGGCGTCAACGCCACGTTTGGGAAGGCATTTAAGAGCCAGGAGGCCAAAAGAGAGCTCATTTGTGCCATTTCAGTGAGAGAGAGAGAGAGAGAGAGAGAGA
This sequence comes from Lygodium microphyllum, assembly GCF_053477565.2. NCBI lineage: Eukaryota > Viridiplantae > Streptophyta > Polypodiopsida > Schizaeales > Lygodiaceae > Lygodium > Lygodium microphyllum. The sequence continues at coordinate 384,867 of NW_028229532.1, read as the reverse complement.
GAGAGAGAGAGAGAGAGAGAGCTAGAGAGCCCCAGCCCGTGTGATTTGATCGCATCATCGATGCACTTACCGACCTGATCAGGTATATGAATCCCTTCCTCTATCCCCCTAGATAGGATCTGGAGGGTTTTGCTTGGTATGATTGGGTAAATACCAAGAATCGAGTGAGATCGACATTGCGCTGTTTCCGTCGCACCACGTTAGGCGCGTCCGAGCGGTCGCTTCTGGGCCGAGTCCCAGAATCGGCCCTCGGCCCCTTACCATTCGGCTACTCGGCCCAAAACCCTAGTCGGCCCTCGGAGGACCGTCCAAGGCAACTGTCCAAGTCAACCCACTCGGCCGTTCGAGTCAAAGCTCTTTGCCACGTGGCACATCCGTCATTCGGCCCATCCGAGCGACCCGTCCGAGTCCCAAATTCGGAACTCGGTCACACCCTGGATTCGGCCCTCGGCCAAGTGCCGTTCGGCCCGTCCGAATTACCCTGTCCGAACCAATCATTTGGCCCGTCCGAATAAAAATCGTCCGAGTCAAATCTGGAAATTCGGCCCTTGACCCCGTGCCTCAGCCCGTCCAAGTGACCTACTTGGACTCTGCAATTCAGACCAATTGGTCCGAGTGCAACTTTTTGTCAAATCTGTCAGAAATTTGACCCAACTCGGCAAATACGCATTAGCGCAACTTGTCGAAACCCTTCGGGCGCTCAGAACTTTATTCTGGCACACGTGATAAGAGAAATTGTAGTACACAGCCGCTTAGCGGTTGGCAGTAGACAGTTGAGGGACCCAAGGACTTGGAGGCGAGCCGCTGAACCGTAAGACCTAATCGATCGGAAGCAAACAAGGCAACATACAAGGAAACCCTAAACCCTGACTAAACGGCCGAAAAATGGACCTACAAGCTTATCAGGCCCGAAATGAGCAAGAGTGAGTAAAACGACGAGGAATTGCTTGTGGCACTCACATTGAATTTCCACACTTGAAGTACACTTAAGAAAGCTGAAAGCCTGATTGGGCACAAGTGCACGAGGAACAACACACTCACCAGGTGACCATAAATTGAGGTTTGTATTCAATAATCAAAGGAACTCACTCAGATAAATCGCTCAAGGAACCCACCAATAGGAGAGGACCCAAGACATAGACAAACACGTGAAGCGCAGGGTAGAACCAAGCAAGGAGCGCAAACGATGAGGACTATTCAACCTAATCGACAGCATAGCGGGGCGCAAGAATTCGACCATGACGGAAGAAAGATCAGACCATCGGTCTAATGAGGAGCTCGATTTGAGTGTATTCTCAGATGCTATACAGTAGATGGTGAGCAGTTACGACGCGCATGCCCGGTACGAGTACCGCGGCAGGACAACAGATGCAATCATTGCAGACCTAGAGGAGGAGAGAAGGCTAGCCCGCAAGGCATAGCTGATTATAATAGGGATCAACAGGCTAGGAGCCAAAGGCAAAGCATGGAGCTGCATGAGGTGCAGCGAGTGCTGAACTTGGCTGGCCGAAACCGAACAGACCATAAGAGAGCGCTAGAGGGAGACCTGACACTGAGCGAGCTCCTCATGAAACGGCTACTTGATAACACCGCAGTAGAGCAGAGTGCCACCGCACTAGCGACCTCTTTGCTTACAGGATTAGGGCCAACTCAGGGCTCAAAGAGCCAGGCCAAAATACTGATTGTTGCCAAGCAACTCGATAAGTACCAACCGCATGACGATCCATACAGCTTTGTTGAGCAGTTTGAGCAAGTCTGCAAAGCCAATGGCCTCAACGACCAGACTCAACGTTCACAAGCATTCGAGCTTTGATTAGGCGACAAGGGTAGGACGTGGTATACAAGCTTGGATGCCATGGAACAAGCCAACTTCAATAATCTCAAGGATCTCTTTGTCAAGAGATTCGCCGAGCCCGGATACTCCGATAACCTGCTAGTATGCTTGATGAATGTCAAGCAAAAAGAAAAGGAGGACATCCGCAACTATGTGACCCATGTGAGAAGTCTCTTTAAGAGAATCCCTCTAGGCGAGTGATCGACTGACAGAGTAGTTTCGATTGTATTCATCAGTGGAATTAGAGACGAGGAGTTATATAAGGCATTGGCAGGCAATTCAAGCTTGCAGCGGGAGTGGTGGCTAGAGTTTTTGAGGAAGCCATCAGAGTCGATGACCACCTGAAAGAGCGGAGCTCTAGAAGCTCAAATCTAGAAGAGACCAACCCGCGAAGCTTAGAGAGAACGTCAGCCTCTAGTGAGCGGTCAAACCCATCATCCCAAGATAAGGGGAAGGTCACTGAGACAGACCAAGGCTTGGCTGAGGTCGAGATGGAATTAGCCAAGATACAAGACATGTTGAGACGACCAACGCGCCCGCATATCCAATGCGTGTACTGTGGCAGAAACCACTTGCCGGCCGAGTGCCAAAACCCTAAGTCAAGACCTTCTGCTAATTGTGGTAGGTTCGGCCACGATATTGCACATTGCAGAATACCACGAAGACTTCCATACTCTCAATCCTATGGCCAGCCTTATCTAGCTAACAAGCCGCAGCCATTCTTCGGAAGGGGAGCCCCATTGGCTCTACCCGCGCCTAATGATATGAAACCAGCTATCCCTAGAATGGACATAAATCCTATAGGCATTCCTAGACAGCATGGTCCTTATGTGACCCACCCACCGAGCGACGCTCCAGTACACTACGTGGAGGAGCCGAATGATGAAGAGACCTACATATATCCTTACGTCTCGCATGACGACAAGGGCAACGCAATCCTCATGGATTATCGACCCGTGCCAGTGATGGCGTTAGGACGAGGACGGGGTAGAGGCCTGGGAGGGCAGCCATAGGATCCAGCCACTTGGACTTGCGGACACCCCGGTCATGTCTCATCACGCTGCCTTGAAAGAGAGCAGCAAAACAGGGACAAGACTGACCAAAGGTGCGCAGAGTGCGGAATCACCCATCTTTTCATTGACTGCCCAAAGCGAAAGCCGTCCTCTAGCTCAGTTAATTTGCCATCCATCCCATTGGGGCTGTTTGGTGTCGAAAACCCCGATGGGGAGGCCACACCAATCCCCTTGCGAGTTATGACCCGAGCCCAAACGAAGCAGGTTGGCATCTCTCTGCCAGGACCTAGTAATCTTGACGCAACCTCAATAGGAAAGAAAAGCCGCAAGCGGAAAAAGAAGAGATCAGAAGCTAAGGTCGCATTAAAGACCAAGAGTGCTACGTCTTTACCTACTGGGAAGAAAGTCTCAGATGCGATGGCAGAGACTTCAGCCCCTGAGACAGCTAAAAAGGGAAGCGCTTAGATAGGGGAATACCCATATCCAAAGCGACAATCAGAGGCCATAGAAAAGGTGAAGGAATGGGTGAGGGAGGCTCAATAGCATCTCAAAGATGCTGAACCCATCATAGAGGACAAGATCGATGATCTCTCCAGCATAAGCACGCCAATGTCACCGCCTCAACCTAAGTCGATCGAAGCCACTATGCCACAAGCAGTGCCGTTGAGACCAAGCCTAGATGCAACAGAGTCGCAGATCAGCCCGCGGCCATTGGCTCGGATAGTCTAGGCTAAAAGAAGGACGAGTATCTAATGATCTCTTGACCACGCTAGTGAGCACCCCTGTAACACTTAGCCTGGGGGATCTGCTTAAGCAGCACCTTTCCCTATGGCAAGACCTTAAGCAGTGGGTCGAGGGATCACAAGAGCAGGTCACAGCAAACCCTCGAGACCAGGATGAAGAAAGACAATTGCCAAGCCTGACGATGCACTCCGTGCCTAAATCTTTGCACGTCAATGCCTTTTGGGAAGGCTCTGAGATGCACGTAGTCCTGCCGGTCCTAGCCCTAGGTAACCTAACAAGGAAGGGAATCGTAGACACAGGAGCCGGGGTTAGTGTGCTTAGCCATGCAGTGCTGCAGACTTGGGAAAACCCGCCTGTCGAAGCTGCTCGGTTTAATGTCACGCTAGCAAATGGTATGAGAGTGAAGCCATTTGGGTTCCTGAAGAATTGGCCAGTGAAGATCGCAGGTGTCCAGTTCTCTGTCGACTTTATAGTCATGAAGGGAGTGGACTACGATGTCCTATTAGGCCGACCCTGGATGCACAATGCTAGAGTCATCGAAGATTGGGGTAACAGCTTGATCTTCCTTGGCAATAGAACTGATGCCTTAAGAATAGAGATGGACACTTGTAAGGCCTCACCAGAGTCGACCTAGACGCCATCTCTGCTATGCTCAGAGGGAACATTCAGGTCAGGAAGCCCTATGGGTCCTTGACCAAGTATATCCCATGCCCAGAGGATGAGCGGGATTGGATGCACGTTCTCGCTACAATTGACCTGCCATTCTTAAACCATGAGACATATGAGCAGGCCATCAAAACGATCAGCAAGACAAATGAAGCACTCTCTACACCAGTCTACATGATGGCAGCAAGCCTCCATGGAAGGCCTAAGCCTGTTACCTTCCAAGTGCCATCCAACAAAAGGGAACTCCAGGGGGTACTGGAATACCTAACAAAACAGCTAGTTGGCAACCCAGCCACCAACTTCAAACCACTCCAAGACCTCTTAGAGAATTCCAAGTGGCAATGGACCAGAGTGCACGAGCTGAACCTCATGTATAACTGGGCCCTGGTTCCTGACCAACGACACGGGGCATACCAAGCCCTAAGAGACAATGAGCAGTCGAATGACAAATATTCTTGTGATGAATACGAAGATTTCCAATCCTTCAGTGATGAGAGCGAGGGTGAAGTGGATACCATAGAGTACGACACTGAAGGACGAGAAATTGAGCAGCTACGAGCAGACGCCAAGCCGCAGAAAAGGCAGGCCCTTAGACTGGAGCAAGGAGTTATGTGCATGAAATGTGATCATGCGTGGTTGGAATGTATAGGAGCCATAGACCTTGAGCAAGTAGGCCTAGCCCAATCAGGAACGACATCAATACTTAGAACTGAATCGCCATCCGAATTGCAGCCACCAGGGAGACCACCTCTTCTAGCGAAGATGGAGGGTTTGACTTTGAATCGGAAGTTACTTCGGATAGCGACCCAGAGATCCCTAGGCCGCCCATGACAAGATGCACCAAGGGGGACTTACCCGTCCACCTGAGGCACAGACGGTCAAGCCAGGATGGGGCAAAGCACCCCAGGGATGCACGATTAGAAGAATGGCGAAAGCCGCAGGACCTCCCTAAACGCTTCACTAAATTCAAAAAAGGGGATAGAGTAGTGGTTCTGCTAGGTGCCAAGCATCAAGGGCAGACGAGCGAACCAATTGAAGGACTAGCCAAGGTCAAGGAGGTAAACCTAGCCCTGGAAGGGGAGATACCCCAACCAGTGTTCATCGCTGATGACTGTTAAGAAACACGGATCTAGAGCTAGTTAGCTATGGTGGACACAAATCAAACACACGATACATTATCAAAATGAAAGATTGTAACTCAAGTGAATTAGGTTCTAAGATAGATTAGCTTGGACTCACAAACATAATCTTGAGTGAATAAAATTGATAGTGTCATTCCATGAAATGAGTGTCAAGTACATGCCTTTATAGCTTTTTGGATAGTACCACTGTAGCTCACTATGCATATGGGATTTTGGACATCTCTTCTTAGAGCTTCTAGAGCATACATCTTTGTCATATCTCTCATACAAAGCCACTTATGGGCAAGCCTCTTTTGGGCACACATTTAGCCTCTATGGGCATACATCATTTGCTATTCTCAACACCCCCCCTCAAATGATGAGTCTCTATCCTTGCTGGCTTTTGCCCCCCCTACATGATGGCATGGCCCGGGAAACTAGCTCTCTAGCAGCCTAGTCAAGTTAAGGCTTGAAACTTTACATTTTGGGTAGGGTTTGTTACATCCACTATGGGAAGCAGATCCACTAAGGGAATACAAGATCCACATGGGAAAAAATTCTTTGTTGACAGCAGAGAAATTTTTTTGTTATTATCCTCTTCATGCTTCTTTGGCATCTTTTGTACTCTTCAGTTTTTAATCATCTTGGAAACCTTCTTGGTCTTCATGCTCTTTGCCTTCACCATATCTAGTTTACAAAGAGGCCTATCCTTTCCTAATTTTGTTAGTGCACTGATTACAGCCTCATGCAATGGATAGTTGTCACCAACCACTAGCCCAACAAGTGGAACAACAGCACCTTGCGCCGCAACTAGCTCAGCCTGTTGCTCATCATCAAGTAAATTGTCCAATGTCCTTGCACCAGCATGTTGCACGGTACTCGAGTCTACACTCAAAAGGGCTACCAAAGACTTAATGTAGTTTGATGCAGTGGGAGTGGTGCAAACCCTTGAGTTAGCAAAGAGGACTCGACAAAGCTCTACCACATCTTCTTTCAACTCCGATGAGTAATCTGATGACAACACTCGACATAAGCCCTCGACTGCATTAGCTCTAGTGTCTGCAATAGCTAGTGCTTTGTGAGTATTATCTGCTGATAAACTAGTCAGTGCCCCAATAGCAGCACATTGCTCCTTCTCAGAGCCTGAATTTAGCATCTCTACAAGGGGAACGATAGCTTGCTTCCCAGCTTCTCCTACCCTGATATTCTCAGCAGTAAAAAGTCCTTGTAATGCCCTTGCTGCACTATACCTTGAGGCCCTAGTGCCCAGACGTAGAACTGCAACGAGATGGTTTACAGCACCAACAGCTGATTCATGTCGTCTAAGCTCAGGACTGCTAAAAAGAATCCTAAGTAAATCAGCTGTAGCCTCTTCAATTGCATCTTGCGGACCCAATGAAAGATACTTCGTCAAGGCATCCAGTGCCCCAGCTTCCTGAATAGACTTCAATACACCTTGCACAACCTCAGAAGGATCACTTGACTCCCCAGTTGCCATGGCAATAGTTCTCAATCCCCTCCCATTCTCTGAGGACTTGTTGGAGAGCGGCGAGGAGGCAAGGCTGCAGGAGGAGTTTCGCTGGCAGATAGTTGGTGGCCGATGATGGCGGACAAGGGGAGGGAGTCCTTGGAAGAGAAGCAGGCAAGCTTCCGATTGAGACGGAGGAGGGGACCAGGGTAGCGGTGGCTGAGATAGAAACCATGGCTGCACAGCTCGTCCTTTTCTTCTGCCTCCTTCATCGCTCTTTCTTCCTTCATTCTTCCTTCCTCTGCTGATGCTACTTCTACCATTTTTCCTTCAAACCACAACCATTCCCTTACTTCCAAGGGCAAAGAATTAGTTAACTACCTTAACCATATACATTCCATAGCTCGGATCTGCAAGGCTCCACTTTTCTATCAGAAATAGGACAGTGTTGCGACTTGCCTAGAGAACCTCCATAGCCTTGAGCTCCTTCACCTTGTACAAGATAATGGATGTGTGGATGGCTTAAAAAAATTGAGAATGGAAAAAGGATTTAAATTATGCAAGGAAGAAGTAAGAGGTGTCCAATAGCTATCTAGCTCAGCCAAAGCTCTGATACCATGTTAAGAAACACGAATCTAGAGCTAGTTAGCTATGGTGGACGCAAATCAAACACACGATACATTATCAAAATGAAAGATTGTAACTCAAGTGAATTAGATTCCAAGATAGATTAGCTTGGACTCATAAACACAATCTTGAGTGAATCAAATTGATAGTGCCATTCCATGAAATGAGTGTCAAGTACATGCCTTTATAGCTTTTTGGATAGTACCACTGTAGCTCACTGTGCATATGGGATTTTGGACATCTCTTCTTAGAGCTTCTAGAGCATACATCTTTGTCATATCTCTCATACAAAGCCACTTATGGGCAAGCCTCTTTTGGGCACACATTTAGCCTTTATGGGCATACATCATTTGCTATTCTCAACAATGACTTGGCTGATGAAGAAGAGTTGAGTCTTGTCGCTCTCTTACGGGAGTACATAGACGTATTTGCCTGGTCCTTAGAAGAGCTACGGGGGGTAGATCCGAGTGTTGTGACTCACAACATACCCATGACGTCGGATGCAACGCCGGTCAAGCAGCGACCGTACCCCATGAATCCAAAATACGCTCATGCTATCAAAGAGGAAATTGACAAGCTGATGAGAGCTGGATTCATTTACGAAATTGAGCACACAGACTGGGTATCACCCATAGTCATTGTGATGAAGAAGGACGGCAAAATTCGAGTGTGTGTCAATTACAAGAAGGTGAACGCTACTACAAAGAGAGACAATTATCCCTTGCTGTACACCAAGCACATGCTTGAGAGGGTGGCAAGCAAGGAAGCCTATAGTTTTCTAGATGGCTTCTTAGGGTACAACCAGGTGCAAGTGCATCCTGAAGACAAGACCGCCTTTGCCACTGAGTGGGGCGTCTTTGCATACATAGTCATGCCCTTCGGGTTGACCAATGTCCCTGCCACTTTCCAACGCCTCATGTGCACCATCTTTAAAGACATCCTTCGCAAGGAGTTAGAGGTCTTTGTCAACGATCTGTGTGTCCATTCGACCTGGATCGAACACTTAGACAAACTCCAAGCAGTCTTTGAACGGTGATGCTTATATCATCTCTCCTTGAACCCCTTAAAGTGCCAGTTCTAGGTGAAACACGATGCATATTAGGGCACGTAGTGTCAAAGAATGGCATTGCCACTCACTTTTCTAAAGTCAGAGTCATTGTTGACTTACCACCACCCGATAACTACAAGGGAGTTCAGTGCTTCTTAGGACACACTGGATATTATCGACGCTTTGTACTAAATTATGCACTAATTGCTAGACCATTGTACAAGCTGTTGATAGTGTTCGAGTGGACTGAGGAATGCCAGCGCACATATGAGGAGTTGAAAAAGGCTCTCACTACTGCACCAATCTTACGAGCCCCAGACTGGAACATAACGTTTCATGTACACATAGACGCCTCTAAGTTCGCTATTGGAGCCGTGCAATGCCAGCCTGGTGAACATAACTTAGACTACCCAGTGAGTTTTGCTAGTAGGCAGCTCATAGAGACCGAGATGAACTATTCCACGACAGAAAGGGAGGGGTCGGCCATGGTATTTGCGGTAAAGAAATTGAGGCATTACCTTGGCCACTCCCTTTGTCTTCTTTGTTGACCATCAAGCCTTGCTATATCTTGTGAACAAGCCTTGCGCTACGGGACGCATAGCTAGATGGTTACTCCTTCTACTGGAGTTTGACTTCTCTATGGTTGTACGCAAAGAAAAGCAGCATTACATGGCTGACCATATGTCCCGCATACCCATAGGAGAAGCCGTTGGACAAGGCATTCCGGATGATTTACCGGATGCTCATCTCTTTAACTTGTCGAGCAAGAGAGAATTGTTCAAAGCTGATCTGACGCCGTATTGGGCTGATGACATAGTGCAAGTACTAGAGAACGGACTACCTGAGCGACCCATTGAGAAGGCCAGGCTGAGAAGACTTATCTTGAAAATTCAGCCATACCAACTGATAGCTGGCCAACTCTATAGGTTGGGACAAGACGGTTTATTTCGCAGATGCGTATGTGAACACGAGATGCATGACACATTGAAAGAAGCACATGGCGGTATCGCTGGAGGACACTTTATCGGGGACACAACAGCCCAAAATGTGCTACAATCCCAACTATGGTGGCCCACCCTTTTCTGCGATGCAACTAAATTCATAAAGCACTGTGATGAGTGCCAAAGGACCAAAGTACCGGTGTGGAAAGACAAGATGGAGTTCAACCCTGTCATAGCCCGACAACCCTTTGAAAAATGGGGCATTGATTTTATTGGACCTATCAGTCCTGCGGCACAATATTCCCAAGCTCACTACATCATAGTGGCAACCGATTATCTAACAAAGTGGGCAGAGGCACGAGCCACGAGGAAGAATGATGCTAGAACCACTACAAAGTTCTTGTGGGAGAAGGTCATTTCACGGTTTGGCTACCCAATCGAACTTTTAAGCGACCAAGGCACGCACTTCATTAATGAGGTGATTTCCCACTTGCTCTCTACCTTCCTAGTAATTCATCAGAAGTCCTCTCCCTATTACCCTCTGGCTAATGGCCAAGCCAAATCCACAAATAAAATCTTAGTCAACGTGCTTACAAAGGTCGTGTCTACTTCAAGAAGTGACTGGGACAACAAGCTAATGGTGGCCTTGTGGGCCTATCGCACAGCTTATAAAACGGCTGTAGGACATACGCCTTTTAGGCTGAGGTACGGAACTGAAGCCATTTTACCCTTAGAATTCTTCATCCCTAGCTTAAGGCTAGCAGTCCAGGAGCATTGGGAGGGAAGAGAGGCTTGGACCAGTCGCTTAGTGGAGCTAGAGCACCTAACAGAGACCCGACTCCTCGCCACTTACTCT